>NC_138375.1:132484954-132531228 GCF_054177405.1 Leptonychotes weddellii | reverse complement strand
TCCAGTATTTCTTTTCCTTGTACTTGATTTCCAGTTTCATGCATTTCATGCTTGATATGATTTCAATCTTTTTTTTTTTAAAGATTTTATTTATTTATTTGACAAAGAGAGACACAGCGAGAGAGGGAACACAAGCAGGGGGAGTGGGAGAGGGAGAAGCAGGCTCCCCGCTGGGCAGGGAGCCCGATGCAGGGCTCGATCCCAGGACCCTGGGATCATGACCCGAGCCGAAGGCAGACGCTTAACGACTGAGCCACCCAGGCGCCCCATGATTTCAATCTTTTTAAAAAAATAAATTTATTTACTCATTTGAGAGAGAGCGAGCGAGAACATGAGCAGGGGGGAGAGGCAGAGGGAGAGGGAGAAGCAGACTCCCGGCTGAGCAGGGAGCCCGATGCGGGACTTGATCCCACAGAACCCTGGGATCATGACCTGAGCCAAAGGCAGACACTTAACCCACTGAGCCACCCAGGCACCCCATGATTTCAATCTTTTAAAATTTATTGAGACCGTTTTTTGGCCTAACATGTGATCCATCCTGGAGAATGTCCGATGTGCACTTGAGAAGAATGTGTATTCTGCTATTTTTGGATGGAATATTCTGTATGTATCCATTTAGTACATCTGGTCTAATGTGTCATTCAAAGCCACTGCTTCCTTATTGATTTTCTGTCTGAATGATCCATCCATTGGTTTAATTATATGTCTCTTTAGATCTCAAGTGAATCTCTTGTAGGCAGCATATAGATGGGCCTTGTTTTTTATCCATTCTGTCACCCAAAGTCTTTTGATTGGAGCATTTAGTCCACTTACATTTAAAGTAATTACTGATAGGTATGTACTTACTGCCATTTTGTTCATTGTTTTCTGGTTGTTTTTATAATTCTTCCCTTTTCCTTTCTTCCTCTCTTGCTTTCTTCCCTTGTGAATTGATGACTTCCCTTAATGTAATGCTAGGATTCCTTTCTCTCTATTTTTTTAAGATTTTATTTATTTGACAGAGAGAGAAACAGCGAGAGAGGGAACACAAGCAGGGGGAGTGGGAGAGGGAGAACCAGGCTTCCCGCTGAGCAGGGAGCCCGACGTGGGGCTCGATCCCAGGACCCTGGAATCATGACCTGAGCCGAAGGCAGACGCTTAACCAACTGAGTCACCCAGGCGCCCCTCCTTTCTCTATTTTTTGTATATCTATTACAAGTTTTTGGTTTGTGATTACCATGAAGTTCCTATATGATATCGTATTTATGTAGTGGTCTTTATTGACAGTCACTTACGTTAGAACACATTCTAGAAGCGCATGTTTACCCCCCAGGCCACATTTGATGTACATGATGTCACATTTTATATCTTTCTATTCTGTGTATCTCTACTTATTTATTTATTTAAAAAAGATTTTATTTATTTATTTGACAGAGAGTGAGAGAGTGCAAGCAGGGCGAGCAGCAGAAGGAGAAGGAGAAGCAGGCTCCCCGCTGAGCAGGGAGCCCGATGAGGGGCTCGATCCCAGGACCCTGGGATCATGACCTGAGCTGAAGGCAGATGCTTAACTGACTGAGCCACCCAGGTGCCCCTCTTTTTTCTTTTTTAAAGATTTTATTTATTTATTTGAGAGAGAGAGAGACAGAGAGAGAGAGAGCACAAGTAGGGGGAGGGGCAGAGGGAGAAGCAGACTCTCCCCTGAACAGGGAACCTGATGTGGGGCTCGATCCCAGGACCCCAGGATCACAACCTGAGCCAAAGGCAGATGCACTTAACCGACTGAGCCACCTAGGCACTCCTATTCTGTGTATCTCTTAAGTAATTTTTGTAGATATAATTGATTTATTTATTTTAGAGTGAGAGCGCGTGAGAGAGCACATGCAAGTGGGGGGAGGGGCAGAGGGAGAGAATCTTTAAGCAGACTCCCCACTGAGCCCTGAGGGAAGATTTTATTTTATTTATTTTTATTTTTTAAAGATTTTATTTATTTATTCATGAGAGACAGAGAGAGAGAGAGAGGCAGAGGGAGAAGCAGGCTCCCAAGGAGCAGGGAGCCCGATGCGGGACTCGATCCCAGGACCCTGAGATCAAGACCTGAGCCGAAGGCAGACGCTTAACCATCTGAGTCACCCACGCGCCCCTAAGGGAAGATTTTAAACTATTGATTTAATTTATTGCCTAGATGTAGAATTCAGTTTTCCTATTTCTTCTTTTGTCAATTTTGGTACTTTGCATTTTTCGAGGGATTTGTCTATTTCATTTAAATATCAGAATTTACTAACATAAATTTGTCATAATATCCTTTTATAGTTTATTTTTACTGTTGTAAAAAACACAGAACATGAAATTTGCCATCTTAACCATTTTTTAAAAAGATTTTATTTGTTAGAGAGAGAGAAAGGGTGAGAGCGCGCTCGAGCGCACGAATGAGGGAGGGACAAAGGGAGAAGCAGGCTCCTCACTGAGGAAAGAGCCTGGTGTGGCTCCATCCCAGGACTACCCTGGGATCATGACCTGAGCTGAAGGCAGATGCTTAACTGACTGAGCCACCCAGGCGCCTCTCATCTTAACCATTTTTAAGTGTATAGTTCAGTAGTGTTGAGTATATTCCCATTGTTGTGATATACATTTCCAGAACCTTTTCATCTTGCAAATCTGAAACTCTATACCCATTAAACAACTTCCTTCTCCCTCCTTCCACTAGTCCCTAATAACCACCATTCTACTTTCTATTTTTATAAACTTTGTATTATTACTTCTTTTAATGTGTGTAGGCTCTATAGTGATGCCCCTTTTCAACCCTGATATTGGTCATTTGGGTCTTTTTTCTTGATCGCAGAGATTTGTTAGCTTTATGAATAGTCTTTTTAAGAAACAACTTTGTCCTTGGTTGATTTTTTTTCTATTGTATATTTGTTTCCCACCGAGTTCATTTGTGATCTTTATTATTTCCTTCATTTGATTTAGTTTGCTGGTCTTTATTTGGGAGGAATGCTTAGAACATTGACTTCTAGCCTTTTTTCTAATATATGCATTTAAGGTCACAGACTTTCCTCTGAACGGCTTTAGCTGCATCACACAAGTTTTGATAATTTCCACTGCAATTTCTTCTCTGACTTATAAGCTTTTTTTTTTTTAAAGTAGGTTCCATGCCCAATGTGGGGCTTGAATTCACGACCCTGAGGTCAAGAGTCAGATGCTCTCCCTACTGAACCACCCAGGCGCCTCTGACTTGTAAGCTTTTTAGAAATATATTACCTGAGGGGTGCCTTGCTGGCTAGTTGGTGGGGCATGCGACTCTTGATCTTGGGGTTGTGGGTTCGAGCCCCGAGTTGGGTGTAGAGATTACTTAAAAAAATAAAATCTTAAAAACAAAAAAGAAGGGGCGCCTGGGTGGCTCAGTCATTAAGCGTCTGCCTTCAGCTCAGGTCATGATTCCAGAGTCCTGGGATCGAGCCCCGCGTCGGGCTCCCTGCTCAGCGGGGAGTCTGCTTCTCCCTCTCCCTCTGCCTGCCGCTCTGCCTATTTGTGCTCTCTATCTCTCTGTCAAAATAAATAAATAAAATCTTAAAAAAAAAAAGGCAAAAAAACCCAAAACAAAACACAAAAAGGAAGAATTTTACTTGATTACAAACATTTAGGGATCATTTTAATTACCTTTTCACTATTGATTTCTAACTTAATTCCACTGGTGAGAAAACATACTCTGTATGATTTCAATCCTTATATATTTGTTGAAATTTGCTTTATCACCCAGTTTATGGTCTATTTTAGTATATGCACCTGAAAATAATATATAACCTGTAGTTGATGGTGCTATATAGAGAAGTCAATTACATCTTTGCTAATTGTGTTGTTCAAATCCAGATCCTTGATGAGTATTTGTGTGCTTCTTAAAAAAAAGGTGTGTTTAGGGCGCCTGGGTGGCTCAGTTGGTTGTGACTGCCTTCGGCTCAGGTCATGATCCTGGAGTCCCAGGATCGAGTCCCGCATCGGGCTCCCTGCTCAGCGGGGAGTCTGCTTCTCCCTCTGACCTTCTTCCCTCTTGTGCTCTCTGTCTCTCATTCTCTCTTTCTCAAATAAATAAATAAAATCTTAAAAAAAAAAAGATGTGTTTAAATTTCCCACTATGATGCTGGAATTATTTGTCCTTTGAGGTCTGTCAATTTTTGTTTCATATGTTTTGAGGATATATTAGGTACACAAAATTTAGAATTGTTTTCTTCATGATGGATTAACTTTTTCATCATTATGAAATGTCTTTCTTTGTCTTAAAGCACATTTTGTATGATATTTATACAACAATGATTTTCTTTTGGTTAGTGTTTACATGGAATATATTTTTCTATTATTTTACTTTCAACGCTCCTGTCTCCTTATATTAAAGAAGTGTCGGGCGCCTGGGTGGCTCAGTTGGTTGGGCGACTGCCTTCGGCTCAGGTCGTGATCCTGGAGTCCCTGGATTGAGTCCCGCATCGGGCTCCCTGCTTGGCAGGGAGCCTGCTTCTCCCTCTGACCCTCCCCCCTCTCATGTGCTCTCTC
Source organism: Leptonychotes weddellii (assembly GCF_054177405.1). NCBI lineage: Eukaryota > Metazoa > Chordata > Mammalia > Carnivora > Phocidae > Leptonychotes > Leptonychotes weddellii. The sequence continues at coordinate 132,526,707 of NC_138375.1, read as the reverse complement.
TCTCTCTCATTCTCTCTGTCTCAAATAAATAAATAAAATCTTTAAAAAAAAAAAGAAGAAGTGTCACATATACGTAGATGTATGTGTGTATGTGTGTGTTTATAAATTTTAAATTGTCTATCTTTATATTTGAATATTTAATCATCATTTTATATTCATTACTGACATATTGGGATTTAAATGTATGATATTAATGCTTTCTATTTGTCCCTCCTGTTCCATGTTCTTTTGTGCTTTTAAAATCTTCTTCTTTTAGATAATTTTATTATTCTGTTTTTTCCTCTAGAGTTTTTTTTTTTTTAAAGATTTTATTTTTTTTTATTTGTGACAGCGCAGAGAGAGAGAGAGCGCGTGCGCACAAGGCGGGGCAGGGCTAGGGAAGGGGCAAAGGGAGAGGAAGAAGCAGACTCCCACAGAGCAGGGAGCCCGATGTGGGGCTCGATCCCAGGACCTTGAGATCATGACCTGAGCCAAAGGCAGACTCTTAACTGACTGAGCCACCCAGGCACCCCCTCTAAAGTTTATTATATATTATTTTCCTATTCTTTTAGTGGCTATGCCAGCCTAGAGACTATTTTCCTACTTTTTTAGTCATTACCCTGATTACAACATGTATCTTTGATTTTTAAAATTTATTTATTTATTTTAAAAATATTTTATTTATTTATTTGAGAGAGACAGAGCACGTGCACATGAGGTGAGGGGAAGGGCAGAGGGAGAAGCAGACTCCCCACTGAGTGGGGGGCTCTATGCAGGGCTCTCTCTATCCCAGGACCCTGGGATCAGACCTGAGCCAAAGGCAGACACTTAACCGACTGAGCCACCCAGGTATCCCTATTTTACTTTATTCTTTTTAAAAAACCTTTATTTATTTTTAGAGAGAGACAGAGAGGGTGAGTGTGGAGCGGGAGGGGGAGAGGGAGAGAGAGAATCTCAAGCACACTTCCCACTGATCGTAGAGCCTGATGTGGGGCTCTATCTCACGAACCTGAGATCATGACCTGAGTTGAAATCAAGAGTCGGACGCTTGACCAATTGAGCTACCCAGGCGCCCTATCTTTGATTTATTAATGTCTAATACAAATCAGTATTTTTACTTATTCCTGGACAATGCAAATATCTCAAGAGCACTTTTATCCTCTTCCATCTTTTGTGCGAGTGATGTCAGGTAATCTCCATATCACTATTAGAGTTTTATACATCAACTGTCATTTAGGTTAACCTGCATATCTACCCTTTCAGTGGCTCTTTATTCTTCCTGCATCTCTGTGTTCCTGTCTGGGATAATTGTTATTCTGCCTGAGGAATTCCCTCTCAGTATTTCTGTTTGTTGCAAAAGGTCTTATTTTTTTAAAATTATTTTTGGAATGAAGCATTTCATTTACTTTTTATTGAAGCATAGTTGACATACAATGTTCTCTTAGTTTCAGGTGTATAACATAGTGAGTGATTCAATAATTCTACACATTATGCTGTGCTCACCAAGAGAAGTGTAGTCACCATCTGTCACCACACAAACTTATTACAATATTATTGACTATATTCCCTATGCTGTACTTTTCATCCCTGTGAATTAATTATTTTATACATATTTATTTTGTGATGAATTTTTTCCTAGGTTATTTAGGTTGGCAGGTTTTTTCCCCCAACACTTCACTCCACTGTTTTCTGGTTTTCATTGTTTTTGTCAAGACACCAACTGTCAGTCTTTTGCTGCTTTAGAAGTAACGTATCTCATATTGAAGAAGGAAAAACAAAGCTGGAGGATTGATACTTCCTGATCTCAAAGCCACTACAAAAGTATGGTAATAAATACAGTGTGGCATTAGCATCAAGATAGATCAGTGAAATATAATTGAGAGTGTACAAATAAACTCATCTATTATGCTTAACTGATTTTCAACAAGGGTGCCAGGACCATTCAATGGGGGAAAGAATAACCTCTTCAACAAATGGTACTGGGACAAATGGATATCTACATGCAGAAGGATGAAATTGGACCCTTATCTCACACTGATACACAAATATTAACTCAAAATGGATCAAAGACCTAAATATAAGAGCTAAAACTACAAAACCCTTGGAAGTTTTTGTGACCTTGAGTTAGGCAACTGTTTCTTAGATATGACACCTAAAAGCATAAGCTGCCAAAGAAGACAGACAAATTGCACTCCATCAAAATTAAAAACTTGTGCTTTGAAATACACTGTCGAGAAAGTAAACAGATAACTTATAAAATGGTAGAAAATGTCTGCAAATCATATATCTGATAAGGGCCAAGTATCTGGAATATATAAAGAATTCTTATAACTCTACAACAAGAAGACAAACAATTAAATTGCTAATTAAAAAATAGACAAAGAACTTGAATAGATATTTTTTTAAAGAAGGCATATAAGTGGTCAGCAAGTACATGTAAGGTACTCATAATCATTAGTCATTAGGGAAATGCAAATTAAAACCACAATGAGGTACCATTTCACATTCACTAAAAATGGCTATATTTTTAAAAAATTATTATTATTGTTATTTATTTTTTTAAGGATTTTATTTATTTATTTGACAGAGACAGAGATAGTGAGAGCAGGAACACAAGCAGGGGGAGTGGGAGAGGGAGAAGCAGGCTTCCCGCCGAGGAGGGAGCCCGATGTGGGACTCGATCCCAGGACCCTGGGATCATGACCTGAGCCAAAGGCAGACGCATAATGACTGAGCCGCCCAGGCGCCCTTTTTTAATTTTTAAAAAAGATTTATTTATTTATTTATTTGAGAGAGAGTGAGACCAAGAGAGATCACAGAGGGAGAGGGAGAAGCAGACTCACTGCTGAGCATGGAGCCTGATATAGGGCTCGAGCCCAGGTCCCTGAGATCATGATCTCAGCCAAAGATAGAAGCTTAACCAACTGAGCCACCCAGGTGCCCCTCTAATTTTTTTTTTAAAGGAAAATAGGAAGCATTGGTGATGATGTAGAAAAACTGAGAACCCTTGTACACTGCTGGTGGGAATGTAAGTGGTTCAGCCACTGTGGGAAACATTTTGGAAGTTTCTCCAAAAGTTAAACACAGAATTACCATAGGATCCAGCAATTTCACACCTAGGTATATGCTTAAATGAAAAGAGAGATGCAAACAGATTCTTGTACACCAATTCATAGCAGCATTATTCACAATAGCCAAAAGGTGGGAAGCAGCTCAAATGTCCATCAATGGATGAATGGATGAACAAATTGTGGTATATATATATATATACACACACACACACACACACACACACACACACATGCACACACACATTGGACTATTAGCCATAAAAAGGCATGAAATACTGATACATGCTACCATATGGATCATCCCCGAAAACATTATGCTAAGTGAAAGGAGACAGACCAAAAGATCACATAATTTCTATGATTCCATTTATATGAAATATCTAGACTAGGTAGATCCACAGACAGAACACAGGTATTTCCCAAGGGCTGGAGGGGAGGGTAGAATGAGGTAGGGATTTGCTTTTTGGGGTGATAAAGACTTCTTAGAACTGGATAGAGGTGGTGGTCAGACAACACTGTGAATATACTGAAAGCCATTTGTCACTTTTTTCTTTTAAAGACTTTATTTGAGAGAGAGAGAGAGAGAGAGCACATGAGAGGGGGGAGGGTCAGAGGGAGAAGCAGACTCCTCACTGAGCAGGGAGCCCGATGCGGGACTCGATCCCGGGACTCTGGGATCACGACCTGAGCTGAAGGCAGACGCTTAACCGACTGAGCCACCCAGGTGCCCCTGAATGCCAATTGTCACTTTAAAGTAGTTATGTTATGTGAATTTTTTTCTCAATTAAAAAGATGAATCTTTTTTTTTCTAACTGCTTTAAAGTTTTTCTTTTCTTTCCTTAATTTTTTTTTTTTTGAGTTTTACTATGATGTATCTTGGTGCATTTTTCTTGAATCTGTGGTTTGATGTTTTTTGTCTGTTTTTGAAAATTCTCAGCCATTTTCTCTTTAAAGATTGCTTCTGCTTCAATCTTCTTTCCTTCTATGACCCGACCTGAATTACATGTATGTTAGATTTTTTTCATCATGATCTAAAATCTCTGGTGTGGTTTTATTTTTTCCTTTTTTTAAAACTTTTCCTTCCCTTTTCCTTTTGTGCTTCAGGTTGAATATTCTCCCCTGACTGGTATTCCAGTTGACAAATCTTTTCTTCAGCAATGTTTAAGTTGATGTTAAACCTTCTTTGGGGTTCTTACTGTCAGTCCTCACATTCCATTCACTTTTTTTGCGTTTCCATTTATTTCTGAAATTATGCATCTTGTCATCAGTTTCCTGAGTGTACTTAAAGTTATTTTAAAGTCTGTTTGATATTTCTGATATTTGTATTTCTGTGGGTCTATTTCTATTCATTTTTCCTCTTTTTTGATTGTTTGGTCTTCTAGTATGCCTGGTATTTTTGATGGTTTGTTGGACAGCACATATGAAGACCATAGAGATCTGAGGCTGCTGGTGGTGGTATCTTCCTCTGGAGGACTTCCACATATCATGTTTAGGCTATGGCATATCCTTCAATCCAATTAGAAATTAAGCAGATTCAAAGTTAGGCTTCAGTCTTCGAGAGGGTTAGTTAAATTCTGGTTCAACCTCTATCTAGTTCAAGGGTATAGCCCTTTGGGGGTCCCAGTGGAAAGCCTACGGTGTTTATCAGGGCTCATTGCTCTTGGTGGGCTCTGAACTCCAGGTTATGTCTCACAAGTCCAGTAAGACTGTCTGAGCTCTCCTCATCAGTCATTCAGCCCCCACATTCTGGTCACTTCTCAGCCATTGTTTATGAATTGGCAAATGCCTCAAAAAGAAAAGCCGTGTTGAACATTGGGTTCATACTCCTGCACTTCCCTTTCTTCTGGGCTCTTGGCTTCTCAGGTCCTCACCTCATTGATAACTCTTCAATGCCTTAAAACAGAACATTAAAAAAATGCTTTTTCCATATTTTATGGTTGTGCTTGATATGATGTTTAACTAAAACAAGCTAGTATGACATTACCAGAAGCAGAAATGTGATCAACTTATTACCAATGGCTTAGAGCTCCCCTTCGTGTGGCTTAAGAATCTTGAAATTGATTAATGCAATTAAAACATAAAATAGAGAAGACTTTGTAATTCTCTGAAAAATATAAGTACTTGATTATGTGTGCTGCCCTATTTGCTGTTTTCTGTCTTTCTTCCCCAATTAGACCATACATTTATGGGTACAACTCAGATATATTTTATCTCTGTCTTTTCACATTATGCCACCAAACACTCCATAGAACTGAACTGATGAGGATGCATACTATCCCAATCACATCACTAATTTGTATCCAGATAGTTTTCTTTTTAAGATTTTATTCATTTATTTGACAGAGAGAGAGAGAGAGAGAGAGACAAAGAGAGAGAGAGCGCACACACAAGTAGGCAGAATGACAGGTAGAGGGAGAGGGAGAGGCAGGCTCTCTGCTGAGCAGGGAGCCTGACGTGGGGCTCGATCCCAGGACCCTGGGATCATGACCTGAGCTGAAGGCAGACGCTCAACTGACTGAGCCACCCAGGCGCCCCTGTCTCCAGATAGTTTTAACTTGGAACTCCCCTAACAGGACATAAAGAGGGTTTTTCCACTAAGAAACAGACGAGAGGGGTGCCTGGCTGGCTCAGTTGCAAGAGTGTGTGACTTTTGATCTCGATGTCATGAGTTTGAGCGCTATGTTGGATGTAAAGATTACTAAAAAAAGTGAATAAACTCAAAAAAAAAAAAAAAAAAGGGAAACAGACAAAGACAAGAAGCTAGAAATTAACCACCACTTGCTACTTCCGTGTATCACGTTTTGGTAGTTACACAGCCTTTGTAAGGATTATAAAAGACTTAAAACTACTGAAATGTCCATCAACTAAGAACTGATTTAATATACAATGCATTTATCAATATTAAAGAGAATGAGGCAGACAGATCCATATGCACTGATGTGGAATAATCTCCAAATACTGGGCAGGAAGAAAATTGTGGTCCACATACTCTTTTTTGGCAAACGTATTGCTTCCTATATTCTTTTTTTTTTTTTTAAGGTAGAGTAGTTACATTTTTAATTTTTTTTTAAAAGATTTTATTTATTTATCTGACAGAGAGAGAGACAGACAGTGAGAGAGGGAACACAAACAGGGGGAGTGGAGGAGGGAGAAGCGGCTTCCCGCCGAGCAGGGAGCCTGATGCGGGTCTCGATACCAGGACCCCGGGATCATGACCTGAGCTGAAGGCAGACGCTTAATGACTGAGCCACCCAGGCGCCCCTGCTTCCTGTATTCTTGGTCTCAAATTGTGTTAAGTACTTATTTTCTGATTCAATTCTAGCAAAAAGTAAACGGAGACCTGTCTATGCTCTGCAAGTGCAAGCTTTTGTGAGGAGAAATTTTAGATAAAATTAAGGGAATTGTTCATGCAGATGCAAAACGGGACCAGAGTTGTGTAGAGTAGAGCCACTTAAGGAGAAACTTGTCAGGTTAAGGTGAAGACAGGAAGCATTCACAAAAGTACAAGTTTCAGCTGCTTACAAATGTAACCGTTAGGGCATCTTGTGACAGTATTTGTGAAGTCCCTGTGTGAGGTTTCTGGACTTAAATGGTATAAACTTTTCTTCAATGATGTTACACTTATTCTTAAAATACCCTGTGCTAATTTGTTGCTATGGTTAACCAGATTCCCACTGTCACCTGTGGCCCTCTTCTGTGGATATAAAGGTATGGGTTCTTCCGTTTGGCAGAAAGCCCGAAAAATGTCCTTTTTTTTTTTTTTTTAACTTTTGGGCTAAAGGAAATTTAAGAGATTGGTGACCAATCAATAACTTGTTTTAAAACTATGTGCAACGGGCGCCTGGGTGGCTCAGTTGGTTAAGCGACTGCCTTCGGCTCAGGTCATGATTCTGGAGTCCTAGGATCGAGTCCCGCATCGGGCTCCCCGCTCGGCGGGGAGTCTGCTTCTCCCTCTGACCCTACCCCCTCTCATGCTCTCTGTTTCTCATTCTCTCTCTCGCAAATAAATAAAATCTTAAAAAACAAACAAACAAACTATGTGCAGAAGAGATTTTTGCTGGGGGAAGGACAATGTGTATATTATGCTAACAATTATAAAGGTATGTATGAAAGAATATGCTCATATATGCACGAAACCTCTCTGCCCCTGCACACACCATACCTAGGCAACAGAAGTTGCTGGGAGAAGCCCAGGGATGGCATCAGGGTGGGAGGGAGATGTATTTTCACCTTACACTTTTGTACTATTTTGACTTTTTCTTTCTTTTTACCATTAGCATCTTATTCAGGAAAATAATTTAAGATGATTTCTAAGTATGAGGAATAAGAGTTGAAGGGGAAAAACTTCCAATTTCTATATAATTTCGCAACAGCCCTGCAAGATAGATGTGTTATTACAGAGAGAGGACATAACTGGCTCAAAATCATCAAGCTAGAAGTAGAATCCAGGTAAAGCTGAATCCAAAGCAAAGGTATCTTTTAGTTTTATACTCTCGACACGTAAGTACCCTGGATTGTTGTTATGATCAAACTGCAAAAAAATTTAACAATCAAATATAATTGATATAGTTAATTTATACAATTTAATTTAAACTTGCTAGATACAACACTATTGACTGATCTAAGAGGTTTTTTTCTTTATGATGTATAATAAATGGCTACAGTAAATGAGAAGGTATACTTTTTCTAAGGCAATCAAAATTCAATTAAAATTAAAAGACTTTCCGGGACGCCTGGGTGGCTCAGTCGATTAAGTGTCTGACTCTTGATTTTGGCTCAGGTCATGATCTCAGGGTCGTGGGATCGTGCGCTCCACTGGGCTCACTGGGCTGCTTAAGATTCTCTCCCTCAGGGACGCCTGGTTGGTTCAGTCGGTTAAGCGGCTGCCTTTGGCTCAGGTCATGATCCTGGGGTGCTGGGATCGAGCCCCATGTCCGGCTCCCTGCTCAGCGGAGAGCCTGCTTCTCCCTCTCCCTCTGCCTGCCACTCTGCCTACTTGTGCTCTCTATCTCTCTGTCAAATAAATAAATAAAATCTTTAAAAAAAAAAAAGATGCTCTCCCTCTGCCAAAAAAAAAAAAAAAATCAAAGGTTTTCCAAGGACTTTGATTTAAAAAAATCACAATGTTCCTATTGCTTCTGTTTCTTTTCCGGAAATTGAAAAAAGATTGTATCAGCGAAGACAGACAAGTCTTCAATGCTCAGTGCTATTCTATGACGGATAGGCCCAACTAGGTAACTGAAGGACCTGGCAAATTATGAGGATTACTCTCACTATGGAAACCTCCCTGTGTTCCTATAATTAATGGAACAGTATAATCTACAAATGTGCATCTTGTGCCTTCCTCAAGAAATTAGACAACGCTCATGCCTGCTTTATCCTGAGGCAGCAAGCATTCCCTGGTGCCTGGCTGAGGGTAGAGGCTCCTATCCCCCTTCTGAGAGGCCTTTTCTAGTATTTTCTCCATATAATTTCTAGCCTCATCGCAGGCCCTATCTCCGGATCCGGCACCTGTTATTTGCTCACAGGAGGCAAAGCTTGGTTTTATCGCTCCGCCTTAGGCTTCATGGCGGCCGCACCTGTTGCAAGTGATAAACAACCAGAATTTTCAAGTAAAGCTTTCCTGTTGGAAAGCCGGCATGTGGTGCTTGAGGCAAGATAGCCTTTCCAAGAGACCTTTCAAAGGGCCGCGCGCCGCTTGATCTTAGCCAAAAGGCCGAGAAGCGCCTGGAAGATGAGTGTGTGCTGGAGGAACACGGGGAAAGACAGCGGTGCCCAGTGGACCCGAACGCTGAGCAGAAGTCCAGCCGCAAAACCTCACCGGGTGGGGCCCTTCCTGGACTGGGGGACGCCCGAGCAAGGCTTTCCCATCATCAACACCAGGAAGGACATTTAGGGGTCAGTTCTTTCCATCCAAGGAAGGGAGCAACAAGTTACACTACTGGGCAACACTACACGGCAGGTGCACTCCCAGATGCCACGGGGACTCACTCCACGGGTGAGACGCCGAGGCTGGGAGAGGTCACACATTTGTTCACAGCCCGTGGCCGTGCCACACATCTGAATGCGCCTCACAGCCGTGCTTCGCGCATGCGATTCAGTTAGTTCACAGGGTAGGTCAAGTCCGCGGAGGGGCGGTGCAAAGGCGCTTTGTTCTGCGCAAAGCTTAGCAGGGCCGGGCGTCCGCAGGGACCTAAATTCTGTGTGTGCTGTGGCTGCGAACTGCCCCACCCGCCCGGGGCTCTTCACGCCGACCTCCAACCCAGGAGGACTCGGCCGGAAGCCCAGCTCAGGGTGGGAGCCCGAGTCTCAGCCTGGCTGCGCTGCGGTTATGGGGACGCGGGACTCTCATGTCCCCGCAGGAAGCTGCAGTGCCTGGGCCCACGGGTCAGCGCCGCACTGTGATCGGAGTGATTTTTCAAATGTCATTCGCTCTCCACTTTGGATTCCGCCTTCACAGACCTCCCCAACCCCTAAGATGCCCCTGCTCTCTGCCGTCGCTGCGACAGCGCGAGTCACCGGAAGCGAGGGGCTGCAAACGCCCCTCTCTGGGCCTGAACCAAAGCAACGGTTTGTGCCTTTGAGTTCTGAGGGACCCTTCACGGTCCACCTGCCTCGGCTGCTCTTGTTTCAGCCGTGGGTGGTGTGTGGCGTGTGGCGTGGCGGGGGGGGGGGCATGAGGAAAGAAACCTCCGGAAGGCGGGGGTCAGGTCCAGCCTCGGCCGAGCGCCCCCCTTCGGCCTCTGCACCCTGGGCTTAGGGGCGGCCTCGGCGGGGAAGGGGGGCAGTGCCCCTTTCGCTTTGGTTAAGCAAGACCGACCCTGAATTTTCCTCAGAAGGAACTTTTGTGAGAAGCTGTAAGGTAAAGAGAACAAGAGTAAGGGGACTGGATGCGTTTTACGCGTTTACTAGGGTTCTCCTGGCTTCCCTGGAGCAGCCCCATCAGCGACTGGCCAGGCTCTTGCCACCAGCTGTGCACACCTGTCCTGGGCCTCTTTTCATCACCCGGGTTTGCCTTTACCCTCCCCATCCTCAGCCTGAGCTCGGGTTCAGCGGCCGCCCTAGCTCTTGTGATTTCTACCTGCCTTTCCCACTCCTCAAACAGTGCTTCCCGCATCTCTCTCTGAGCTGCCTGCTGAGTGGGTCTAAATGCACTGATGCGGCTGTCTCCCGTGCTGGGTGAATTCTCCCTCTCTTTGCCCATGGGTTTCTAGAATCTTCTCATCGGCCCCTCGGTTTCCACCCTACCTCTTGCCTGCTGGCTTGTTAAGGCACCTTCTCAGCTGGGATATTGTTCTAAGCCAACACCTCTACCTACTTTCTTTAGTGACCCCGTTATTTTAATTTCAGGAGCCAGTCTGCAGCTAATTCACACCTCCCAGAATGCACAAGCCTCCTTGCAGCTCCTCGCTGGAAAAGCCACCAATCTTGTGACAGCCCCAGGACACCTCTCTCCTCAACCCTGCTTTGTGTCCTAAATGCAAGCCCATCACACTTCTCAGCCGTTCCTACCACCAAGCTTTGTGCACACGGGGCCCATGGTCAGGACGTCCCGCGATCTGCTCTTCCACTTGGTGAGCTTCTTCTCTAAGGCAAAACAGAATGGGGTTTAGAACATGGCGCTGGCAAGTTACTGGATTTCTCTAAGCTTGCTTCCTTGTCTGTAAAATGGGGGTTAATAATAGGGTGTTGTGAGGATTAAATGAGTTCATGTGTGAAATTCTTTCAAGAGTGCCTACCACATAATAAGCTATTATTATGATCAATAATTCACTTTAAAAATACACATACACACATGTGTACAGAAAGAGAACGTGCGTGCATGTGCTAGCTCAGCCCTCAAATAGTTATTCATGGTCCTGGTTTTTCCCTGAAACTGTGAATTCCTTAAGGGCGAGAACAATGCACACCGTAGCAAATGCTGGCCCAATCATCTCAGGGCTGGAGGGTGGCTGGGGGTCAGGAACATGGCCCCTGGGCTGCCTCGGTTTCCTTCTCACTTTGCCACTTAATAGGTGAGTGATCTTGGCCCAGTTTCTGGACATTCTCTAAACCTTATTTCTTCATTTGTAAAAGGGGAAAGTAACTCTCTCTTCTCTGACTTGGATATTGCCAAGATAAAAATTATCATGTATGTAAACCACTCAGCAGACATCTAGAATGACAGTTGCCATTTCTGCTGGATTCTTTGTTCTGTTTGTTGCCATTAGGTTCTATTCTTAAACTGTCTTGATAAGGAATTTACTATAACCAAATATTTTTCTAGATAAAAAGTCAAAGAACCTTCAGGATCTTTCTCCTCAACTATTGAAAAAGTCTACAGTTACAACCCAGCTGGCCAAAGAGAAATTAGATTTCATTCCACCAAGCTTCAGTGGCTATAAATGCCTGAAGCCTGGTTATCAGGTAGGATCAGTGGGCTGCTTTCCTGTGGAGGGCCCTTGGATTAGACTGTATTCCTACACACCACTGGTCTGTTGTAAACACTGGGGCTGCCTTGAAATAAAACTCTTGAATAACACTTTTTTTTTTTTTTTTTGTGGTATGTGTGGAAAACAAAAAACAGAAACAACCTATGTCTTAAGGATTACAAAGTTTTTCCAAGAAGGGTTTAAAACTGAAATATCAATCTGTTCCAGACTAACTTCTAGTCATTTTCTAATTTTTAACATCGTAAACAAGAAATTACTCAACTTCCTACGTTGCTTCTATTCATAAAACTGACTTCTTAGCTGGTAGCACTGTGACCATGAAGAAATAAGTGACTATGTTTTGATGAAAATTTGAATTCTGGTTCTAAGGAACCAAAAAGCCCACTTAAAGGATAACACGTGTACACATACATGACACACCACTTTCATAGCTATGGAGACCATGACTAATTGAAACATAAAAACTTAATGATGCCAGTTAAATCTCAAAGCCACAAAATGGCAGGTTCAAATTTCAATGGCTGATAAATCTTCCCTAAGATTGATGTAAAGCTCTATCCTCTTAATTCACTCATTTCATTTCTTAGCTCTTGTAAAAATTCTATATTTGGCCCTGAACAGCAGAGCCCTACTATTTTATTTATTTATTATTTATTTTTTTAAAGATTTTATTTATTTATTTGACAGAGAGAGACACAGCGAGAGAGGGAACATAAGCAGGGGGAGTGGGGGAGGGAGAAGCAGGCTCCCTGCCGAGCAGGGAGCCTGATGTGGGACTCAATCCCAGGATCCTGGGATCATGACCTGAGCCGAAGGCAGACGCTTAACGACTGAGCCACCCAGGCGCCCAGAACCCTACTATTTTAAAAAAAAGTCTTACTCTCTGCTAGGGTTTGAAATAATGTAAAAAGGGTGAAAGTACACTAACAGAGACTGTGGTATGGTCATTAAACAGTCCTACATCTCCTGACTGCTGATGAAGGAAAGTAAGAACTCACCATAAATGGGAAGGAGAGCAAAGAGAACAAACTAGGTTAATTTTCACTGGAATAAAGTGAGGTGGGGAGGAACTATCCTACTAATTTATGAAAATCTATTGAGGAAGAAGCCAACCTCAACACAGCCCACTCTAGAGAATAAGATCAAACACTCAGCTGAACTCTCTAGCACAGAGTTGGCTGGAAATATCAGGAGAGCCACTGAACCAGTCAATCTCTAGGGATAAAGATGTACTGAATAACCTCTGCAGCTTCTAGAAATCCTTTAACCCCATATGCACCTAACAACAGAGCCCCAGAATACATAAAGCAAAAACTTACACAACTGAAGGGAGAAACAGAAAATTCAATAATAATCACTGGAGCCTTCAATCCCCCACTTTCTTTTGTTTTTTTAAATATTTTATTTATTTATTTGACAGAGAGAGAGCACAAAGAGGGGGAGCGGCAGGCAGAAGGAGAGGGAAAAGCAGGCTCCCACCAAGCAAGGAGCCCAATGAGGGGCTCAATCCCAGGATCCTGGGATCATGACCTGAGCTAAAGGCAGATGCTTAACCAACTGAACCACCCAGGCGCCCCCCATTTTCAATAATAGATAGAACTATATAGCAGATAAAAGAGGAACAAGAAGATTTGAACAACACTATTAATGAGCCAGACCTAACAGACATTACAGAGCACTCTATTCAATAGCAGAATATATATTTTTCTCAAGGTGCACATGCAATATTCTCCAGGTTAGACCATATGTCAGGCCATAAAACAAGCCAAAATGTATTTAAAATGATCAAAATCATACAAAGGTATGTTCTCCTACCACAAGGTAGTGAAATTAGAAACCTATAAGAGAAGGAAATTTTGGAAATCAGAAACGTATTTTTTTTTTAAAGATTTAATTTATTTGAGAGAGAGTGAGAGAGCAAGCACAAGTGGAGGGAAGATCAGAGGGAGAGGGACATGCAGACTCAGCACTGAGTGTGTAGCCCAATGAGGGGCCCGATCCCACAACCCTGAGATCATGACCTGAGCTGAAATCAATAGTTGGATGCTTAACCAACTGAGCTACCCAGGCACTCCAACATGTGTGGTTTAAACAACATATTCCTAAATAACCAGTGGGTGAAAAGAGAAATCACAGGGGAAAGTAGAAAATACTCTAGGAAAAATGATACAAAAACCACAACATACCAAAACTTATGGATGGGCAAAATTATGCTTAGATGAAAATTTATAGTTGTAAATGCTTGTAAGAAAGACCTGAAATTAATAACCTAATTTTCCACTTTAAGAAAAAAAAAAAAATAATAATAAAAAAGACCTAAAGCAAGCAGAGGAAGAAAGTAACAAAGATCTGAGCAAAAATTAATGAAATAGAAAATAGAATAGGCAAATCAATGAAACCAAAAGTTAGTTCTTTGAAAAGGTCAAAATTTACAAACCTTTAGCTAGCTTGACTAGGTAAAAAAGAAGACTCAAGTTACTAAAATCAGGAATGAAAGAGGGGACATTACTACCAACATTGCAGGAATAAAAAGAGATTATAAGGGAATCTTACAGACAGTATGCCAAGAGTGAGACAACCTTGATGAAATGGACAAATTACTACCGAGATAAAACTATAGAAACTGACTTAATTAGTAATAGAAAATATGAATAGACCTATAACATGTAAAGAGAGAGCGAGAGTCAGCAGTCAAAAAACTTCCCACAGGGAAAAGTCCAGGGCCAGATGATTTCACTAGTGAATTCTACCAAATAATTATATAGAATTAACATCAATCCTCAAACTCTTTCAAAATACAGCAGAGGAGGAATTACTTCATAATTCATTATATGAGGCCAGCATTACACTGATACTAAAGCCAGAGAAAGACATCACAAGAAAATTACAGGCCAATACCTCTTATGAGTATAGATGCATAGATCCTCAGCAAATACCAGCAGCCTGAAATCTGCAACATATAAAACTATAATCCCATTGTGACCAATTGGGATTTATCCCAGGAATGCAAGGTTGGTTCAACACATGAAAATCGATCAATACAATATACCATATTAATATGATACAGGACAAAACTCACACAATCATCACAATAGGCACAGAAAAAGCATTTGACAAAATCCAAAACCCATGATAAAAACACTCAATAACCTAGAAATAGAAGGGAACTTTTTCAATCTGATAAAGGGCATCTATGAAAATCCCACAGCTAACATCATAGTCTGAAAGCTTCCCCTGATAGTCTGCTGGTATTTGCTGAGGCTGCTGGTATTTGCTGAGGATCTATGCATCTATACTCATAAGAGGTATTGGCCTGTAATTTTCTTGTGATTCTTGTGATATCCCATTCCTGGAATAAATCCCAATTGGTCACAATGGGATTATGTTTTTATATGTTGCAGATTTCAGGCTGCTGGTATTCCCTGCTGGGAAGTTTTTATCTAGGTTATTGAGTGGACGAACAAAATGTGGTATGCGTCCATACGATGGAATATTACTCAGCCACAAAAAAGAATGAGCGTGATTCATGCTACAACATGGGAGAAGATCAGAAAGATCAGAAAGAACACATGGAAATCTGTTTGCTCCTACTTCTCTTGAACATTCTACTAATGGAGGGTCTAGCCAGGGTCAATTAAGCAATAAAATAAAATAAAAGCCATCCAGATTGAAAAGAAAGAAGTTAAAACTATTTCTATTTGATGAAGAGATGACCTTTTATATAGAAAATTTTAAGGCATCCACTAAAAGACTATTAGACTTAGTAAATGAGTTCAGCAAGGTTGTAAGAATAAAAGATCAATGTACAAAAATCAATCATATTTCTACAGAAATTAAATGGAGAAAGACATCCTTTGTTCATGGACTGAAAGACTATTTTTAATTTTACTATTTTTCAAAGATTTTATTTATTTATTTGAAAGAGAGACAGAGAGAGAGAATGAGTGGGGCGAGGGGCAGAGGGAGAGGGGGAGGGAGAGGGAGAATCAGACTCCCTGCTGAGCAGGTACCCTGAAGCGGGGTTCGATCCCAGGGTCCTGAGATCATGAACTGAGCCGAAATCAGACGCTTAACTGACCGAGCCACCCAGGAGCCCCAATATATATTTTTTTAACTAAAAAAATTTATTTTAATTTTTTTATTTTTGAAGATTTTATTTGACAGAGAGAGACACAGCAAGAGAGGAAATATAAGCTGGGGAAGTGGAAGAGGGAGAAGCAGGCTTCCCGAGGAGCAGGGAGCCCAATGAGGAGCTTGATCCCAGGACTCTGGGATCATGACCTGAGCTGAAGGCAGACGCTTAACGACTGAGCCACCCAGGTGCCCCTAAAACATTTTTTTTTAAGTAGGCTCCACATCCAGCATGGACTTGAACTTACAACCCTGAGATCAAGACGAGAGATGAGAACAAGAGATGGACGCTTAACCGACTGAGCCACCCAGGCACCCCAAAAGACAGTATTGTTAAGATGCACTACTACCTAAAATGATCTGCAGATTCAGCATAATCCCTATCAAAATGCCAGCTGGCATTTTTGCATAGACTGAAAAACTGATCTTAAAATTTATATGGAAACGCAATGGACCCTGGATAGCCAGAACAATCCTGAAAAAGAACAAAGTTGGGAGGAGTCACACTTCCCAATTTTAAAACTTTCTACAAAGCAACAGTAATCAATATCATGTGATACTGGCACAAGGACAGAAAGGGAGGCCAGTGGAACAGAATTGAGAGTCCAGAAGTAAACTCATATATTATGTGTAACTGAGTTTTGACAAGAGTACCAAGACCACTCAATGGGGGGAAAGAATAATCTGTCCAACGAATGGTACTGGGACAAATGCAAAGAATGAAGGTGGATCCCTACCTCACACCATATACATATATTAACTCAAAATGGGTCAAAGACCCAAATATATGAACTAAATGATAAAACTGTTGGAAGGTTTTGTCACCTTGAATTAGGCAATGGTTTCTCAGATATGATCCCTAAAACACAAACCAAAGGAAAAAAACAGATAAACTGGGCTCCATCAAAATTAAAAACTTGTATTTTGAAAGATACTATCAAGAAAGTGAACAACTTAAAGAATAGGATAAAATATTTGTAAATCATATATATAAGGGCCTAGTAATCTAGAATATATAAAGAACGCTTACAACTCAACAACAAAAAGACCACCTAATTTAAAAAAATGGTCAAAGGACTCAAATAGACTTTTCTCTAAAGACATTCAAGGGGCCAACAAACACATGAAAAGCTGCCCAACATCATTAGTCATTAGGGAAATGCAAATCAAAACCATAACGAGATGGTTTTAAAAAGGAAAAAAGTGCTAGTGAGGATGTGGAGAAACTGGAACCTTTGTACACGGCTGGTGGGAACGTGAAACTGCAGTTGCTTTGGAGAACACTTTGGCCGTTTTCCAACAAGTCAGAGCTACCACATGACCCAGCAATTCCACTCCTAGGGACAGACCCGAGAGAATGGAAAAGACAACTTTCACAGAAACTTGTCCACCGATGTTCACAGCAGCATAAGTCATGATAGCCAAGAGGTGGAAACAACAAATGTCCATCACTGGATGAGTGGACGAACAAAATGTGGTATGCGTCCATATGATGGAATATTACTCAGCCACAAAAAAGAATGAGCGTGATTCATGCTACAACATGGGAGAACTTGAAGACGTTCTCCTCCGTGAAAGGAGCCAGACGCAAAGGGCTACATACTGTATGATTCCATTTCTATGAAATGTCCAGAAATGGGTAGATCCAGAGAGACAGAGAGCAGATCTGTGCTTTCCAGGCTGGCAGGGGGATGGGAGGGGTGAGAAGTTAACTGTTCATGGGTACAGGGCTTCTTTTGGGGGTGATGCAAATGTTTTGGAATTAGGCAGTTGTGATGGTGTACGACCTCGTGAATATCCTAAAAACCACTGAAATGGCTTATCCTTCACAAGGGTAAATTTTTATGGTATGTGAATTATATTCAATCGAAAAGATAAAAATCTTCAACCCCCTACTGATTGGAGAATGACTGCGGCAGTGAACCCATTACCAGTGGGAGTAAGTTCTCATCTCTCAGGGTTGCTGAAGTAAAAGGTGGAGAATTCATTGCTCAAAATGTTCACACATACGGATGATCCTTCAAGCATAGAATTCAATAGAACATAAAATATTTCAACATTTTCCTCCTCAATACAGCAAAAAACACCTCATTTACACTTGTCAAATTGTTCTGTTTCAGCTTTTTAGAATTTGCTGTTTTTTAAAACCAGGTGGAAACCCATCTCGGACAGATGTAATTTATTACTAATCAGGGTGTATTCTGGGAAATTTCCCTTAGACTCATTCTTTCATCCCACCAATATTTATTGAGCACTTACTATGTGCAAACCACTCTACCCGGCACGGGGGACGCAGTGGTGAGCCACATGACTTAAATGTCCCTGCTGCCATGGGGCTGATGAAGGAGCAAGAGATTCTCAGAGAGGATGCTGACCCTGAAGAAAGTGAGACGGAGGAACCCCAACGAGGGTCCGGGCATGCGTCACCGCGCAGGATGTGCCCACGCTCTGGTCATACTGGGGCGCAGCAGGGGCCCGGGTGAAAATGCCAACAGCGTCACTGTTCCTCCCAGGGGGGGGGACTCATGAGTACATTCTGTCTCCGAAACAAATGCACGTGAAATCTGGGTATGGGATCTCCAGGTCGGCCTTCCGGACACAAGTGGGTCAAGAATACTCGACGACATGGTCTTTTTATTTTATTATTTATTTATTTTAATACAAAGCTTTGGCATTAGCAATTTTATGAAAAAATAAAATGTACTAAAAATAAACGCTTGTGTGGCATGATTGGTAAATGATGCACAAAAATAGGTTCTTTTTTCCTTCAAGGCAATCAGTCAGAAAGCAGTTTTTTTTTTCTTCTTCAAAACCACTCTACCCTGTGGAATGAAAGGAAAAAAAAAAGACAGAGGTCAAGAATTAGTTAAAGGGGAGTTGCCAGTATTTTAAAATAACAAGAGAAAGTGATCCTCACTCCAGGGTGGCCTGGGGCCTGTCCCCAACTACTTCCTAGCCCCAATGGGTAAAGCTAGTCAGCCCCTGGCATTCTCCTGAACTCAGCAGCTTCACGTCTGTGGTCAAGTGGCTCAGTCACCTTACAGGTGTGTGTGTCCTCCCAAAAGGACTGCAGGGAAAAGCCCAGGCTAACAGCATCTTATTTAACAATGTAGGGACAATTATCATACAATTTACAACTTTTCCTGGTTTGAATGTATGTTCTCAGGGCTGCGTGTCCTGAAATCTACATCTGTATCTTTGCAATAGGATCCCCCTTTATGCCTCAAACAAGAATGTCAGTCTTTACTGTGGAATGAACTTTGCAGAGTACAGACTTCCAGGGGGTGCGGCTCTCTCACTGGACTCGCCCAGACTGCGTGCGTGCATGTCCCTCAATCAGGAGCCTGACGGAGCCTGGGGTCTTAGGCTAACACTGCCCCCACCCCCAGCCTGGCTCTATGGGACTGCCCTAGCTCCCCGAAGCCTTGCACAGCTGGTTCACTTCCTTGGTTCCCAATTCATGTCTGTAGTGGTGCTTTCTCTTCTCTCTGCTCACTTCCAGATCCACGTTCCTGACTGCTTCATCTCTGGTCATCGCACAACTCTCCAGCACCTCTTGATTTCCTCTCTTCCCCCTGACTTCCTCCTTCAGCTCCACATTTCCACCTAACCCATCTTCCTGCCTCAGGTCTCTACCGGCCAGAGCAACTTCTCAGCCACAGGAATCCTCTTTTTTGCTGAAAAGCCTTACACACTACCGGCTGTTTGCAAGAACCCAGTCCAAATTCTGCAGTTGGCCTACCGACAACCACCGCTTCCGGCCGACACATCAAACCCAGAACTCCCTGAACCTGCTCTGCCTTTTCCTCTTTGTGTCCTACTTATGCCCGGCCTGGTTCCTGAGTCACCCCCTCCAGGAAGCCTCTGTTGACCCCCCCGGGACTAGAGCAGCAGCGCCACGGCGTCTGTGAGCCGGTGCTCGGTCCACAGGCTCTCCTGTTCCTTCGGCGGGCGCCGTGAGCCTGAGCCCTGTGCACGGCCGCCCCTTCCCCACAGCACCCTGCAGGGCGAGGCCTGGCGCCTGGGGGGCTGCTGGGGACACTGAATGAATGAGAGGCCTGGCAGGAAGGCCATTCACAACTTCACACAGAGCTCTGGACCAGGCTGTTCCTTCAGTCCTGCTAAAGATAATGCACTGATTTTATAAAACTTCCTCAGAGAAATCAGATATTAGAGGTCAGAACTTCCAATGGGTGCATCGAGATTTTTACACTTAACTTTATTTGGCTGCTCTTCTAAGGAACTATAAACTAAGGCAGCCACAAGATTAAAGGTACTTGTGAACACCATAAAGACCATGACGGAGACAGGGCAGAAATCCCATCAAAGGTCCCCATTGCCTTTAATCTTCTTTGTGTCATCACGTTTTCAGAAAGCCAACTGTCTTCTTCCACCATGTGATGTGGAACCCTTAAATGTCTCTCTGGAGTAGTCACAGACAAGCACTGTAAAGAGGTGGACCCAGAGATACGGGCTTGAACACCATGCCCCTCTTCCTATGGCATTTCTCAGGGAGTCCCCCAACCCCTCTGGGCCCCGGGTTATTTTGTGTATGTATCTTATGCTCAGAGTGGCTAAAAGGAGAAGTCAATACTAACAGAAGGAGGAGGATTCATGATTAAACCGGGGGCAAGTTCAAAGCTTCGCTGGCATTGCTACAAGGAAGGCTGCCTCGGAAAAATAACAATCCACGATGGGTGCTGGAGGAAGCCAGAGGTACTCGGTTGAGAACCAGAAATTCAGAATGTTTTAGATCTGCGTTTCTCAAACCGCAGGCTGCCGCCTATTACTGAACCGTGAGAGCAACATGGAGTTCCCGACCAGCCTTAACAACAAGGTGCAGAGAAGAGATCAGCGAATACTGCACATGCTGAGGAAAATATCTGTGAAGCCTGTTTCAGTTACACACGTGTGGATATGTGTCCCAATGTACAATGCAGATCTTACAGTGGCAGGCAGTTAAAAAAAAAAAAGCTTAAAAATCACTGGTTTTGATACTTAAGGTTCTAAAAGAGGCAGCCAGCTGCCAGGGCACGCAACGCCTCCCGTCCTAGGAAAGGACCATTTAGGACAGACACCCAAAGAGGGGCTCTCAGAACTCAAAGGAGCCTCCGACCTCCACCAGCCGCAGGGTCTGCCTCTGAACAGCACCAGCCTCGTGGCTCGTTTCTGTCTGCATAAGCAGGTCCTGGCAACTCACTAGCTTTCAAGGCATCCCATGTCATGGGTGGACACTGCCGACCGGCACAAAGGTCTTCTTGGTCTTCGGTGGTGCTCTACCTCCCTGTGGATGCCTGCAGAGCTCCCGAACTACACAGTAAGACCACCCTCTGTACGCACTGGCTAGTCCCCACGGGACTCTGATGAGTGTCACACGGGGCCGCACCCAGGAGTGGATTAAGTTGTTGGGAGGCGCTCAGTGAACAGCAGCTGTTCTCATCATCTCTGGGAGCCCTTCAGATACTTGGAGACATCGCTCACATCACCCCCAACTCCTCTCTTCTAAGCCAAGCATCCCCAAGACATCAAAATGGTGATGTTTTCAGATCCTTTTATACTGAAATATGTCAATGTTCCTCTTAAGAGTGTGAGGAGAATGGGGCGCCTGGGGGGGCTCAGCTGGTTGAGCATCGACTCTTGGTTTTGGCTCAGGTCATGATCTCAGGGTCGTGAGATCGAGCCCTGCGTTGAGGTGTCTGTTTGAAATTCTCTCTCTCCCCCTCCCTGCTCGCTCTCATGCTCTCTCCAAAATAAATAAACCTTAAAAAAAAAAAAAAAAAAAGAGTGTGAGCAGAACAATTCAGAAATACTGAAAAGAGAGTAAAATAGAAACATTCCTTTGATGGGGCTTGTAAGTTTCTATCACTGGGCTCAAGCTCCCCAGGCATACTGGTGGGGACGACTCTGACCTGGGGCAGAGTTAGGGTTTCCTGGCCTCGGGTTATGCTACAGGATTTTACATTTGTTCCAGTTATTGTGCATGAACCGTGTCAGGTTCACTTCCTCCTGCTGAGACGGTTTTGGATCCTGAATGTCTGGGTTATACTCCTGGGCAGATCCTCGGGCACGAGTTCTAGGAATCAGAACCTAGGAACCGAGAAAGGACACGGTGGAGGATACCTAACCCAACTTCCCATTCAGCTCAAAATCCGCCTACATCACCTTCCTTGTCTCACTACTTGTGCCTCAAATAAAAACAACAATGAAAACATTTACTTATGTTGAGGGAAAAACGGACTGATACAAACGTAAGCTAGTAAATGCTGGGATCTAATGAGGTTTTTTTTTTTTTTTTAAAGATTTTATTTATTTATTTGACAGAGAGATAGAGAGAGAGAACAAGTAGGCAGAGAGACAGGCAGAGGGAGAGGGAGAAGCAGGCTCCCCGCCGAGCAGGGAGCCCGATGCGGGGATCATGACCTGAGCTGAAGGCAGCTGCTTAACCAACTGAGCCACCCAGGCGCCCCTAATGAGGTTTTCTGAATAGTGAAGTAGAGCAGCAAACCTCCTTTGGGAACTGAAGTTCACTAACCTTGCCTACTTAAGTACTAAGAAACGGGGTATGAGAAGATGATAAATGTATTTACCTTGCATGTATTTGCTTCCTTGCCTACTATCCTGTTTATACCTACCAAGCCTCAACATTCACTAGATTTGTTCGCCATATTAAAAAATTAAAGCACAGCCAGTCACGGTTGAGTATTTCAATAGTATTTCGACACACCAGAAGGGGTGTGACTTCAGATCATACAACGGCGTCAAGCCCTGGGGAACGGTGCAGGTGCGGAGCGTGGTGAGGGAGGAGGCCGTGCCCTGACCCCCAGTGGGGCAGCGCTGCACGTGCCTGGCCTCCCCGTGCCTGCCCTTACACGTGCCCCACACTGCTGCCTCTTGCCCACAGGCTTTCACCAGTGACCAGACTGGGTCAAGGTCTTGCTGCAATCACAATACACAAGTTCAGTGCAATGCTGTCAGAAGAGCAAACTAGGGTAGTAGGTAATATGTGGAGAGGTGAATTTTACTAGCAACTTCCAAGATAAATCGCTCACATGGGAGAAGATGGAATTCTACTCCTATAGACTATCTCACACTTGGATGAGGTCACCTAGAAAATTAAAACAGCAACTCGACTGAAAAGGCAATCTCATTTTGGCTGTAAGTTTTTGGTAAAGGCAAAAAGGGAGGTAAATGGATTTTAAAGAATTCATTAATGAAGAATAATTATAGATTTATTTACTAATATAGACTTTTCTCTGGAATTAAAATCACCTAGGGATTTTTCATCAACATTCTTGGGAAGGAGACACTGAGTAAGAGTGACTTTCTTTTATCCTCCACAATTAAAATGGCCTTTAAAATCTTAAGTAATTCATGTTATATAAAAAAGTCAACACATAAAAGCACAATAGGAGAGAAAAACATCACCCAAAATGCTACTAAATTAAGACAATAACCATTCATATTTTGGTGACCATTCTTTCATGCATCCGTATGTCCACACACAGACACATACACACACCCTCTCTCCCTCTCTCTCTCCATGGGATCATGAAAATCGTCCTTCAGAGTAGTTCTGACTGAAGGCACAGAAATAATATCTCGATGAACAACTGCTGTATCAACCCTCTACACAGGCTAACGGGAGAAGGGTTGGCCTAAGACATGGATCTAAGATCAATGCTTAGGCTGAGTCATGCAGGCATTTATGCTTGGAACCGAAATATTATGGCCCAGGGACTTTGATTTCTAAAAGGTAACATGTCTACTGAACCTTCTCTAAAACACCTGCCGCATGACCTGAGCATCTGGCAGATCCTGGGTGGCAGCGAGACGACCATTAGATCACTTAACAGTTCTCTACAAGTGCCCAGAGTGTCTCTATTCGCTGTAATTGGCTTTCACTCATTTGTGAGGTTTAAGGAGTGGGCTTACACCATCATCTAGTCTGATGGGGTCACTCTGAGAGTAAGCGAAAGAGGTGACTGCAGGTGAAATCAATATTTCCCTCCAAACTGAGGTCTGAATCACAGGACTCACAGAGCTCCGGTGATTCTGTATTATTTCATGGAAGAAAATGAAATTCATTTGTCAAATGACAGAGGCAGATAGATGGTCACCTTGTTCACAGGACTTTGGAAGATTCTCAGTGGAACTGTTCAGCTAACATTTATTGAGCACTTATAATGTACCAGGCACTGTGCTAAGCCCTTTATATGTTACTTCGTACAACCTATGATGTATGCCTGCCATTATTCTTGCTTTCTGCATGACTAAAATGAACTTCCCGAGAAATATAGCTGCCCAGGTCTCCCAAGCAGAAAATGGAAGAACAGAGAGTCAAATCCAGGTTACGTCTGATTCTAGGGTCTGAGCAATGAACACTATGTTATGTTGAACTCAACCTGCATCAGCCGGGTTGACCTGTTGGATGAGCAGCCGAGACTACTCCCCTGCAGGCTGAAGGATGCCAACTGACCCCGGCATCCTCCCAATGTGTGCTAGGGGCCAGGGGTGCCCACGGGCACTTCTTACAAGTATCGAGCCAACAGGTCAGGTTAGAGATGATAAAATCACGTCACTGTAACTGGAGGTTACTTGCCCATTTGTTTTCACAGCTGGACAATGAGTGTTCAATTAAATCAATTACATGGGCTTGGCCGGTTATTATTCATCTGTTAAGATGCCAGGACATAAGTGTGTGGAGAGCACGTGAATTCCCCCTGTGCCACATTAGGTCCATATCTGGGCTGCATCCTAGAGACACTTTTATCTCCAATGAGTTTTCGTGAATACTGGTAAAAGAAAGGACTAAATAACACCTTATGGTAAACACACTAAATTTAAAACAAAACAAAACCAAAAACCCTTCCTGTATCTTAGCCCTATGGAAGGCAACTCCAGGGAAATCACTGGATCAAAATGGACCTCAGCAGCCAGCTAGCCCAGTTTCGCCTACCCTGGAAAACCTCTGACCTCCAGCAGCCCTGAGAGGTAATGCACGCGTCCGCCTGCACGCCTCGTCCTGAACTCTCCCCACGGCAAACCGTCTCTCTGGTGGGGGGGCCTCGCTGACAGATGGTCTTCCTTTCACTGAGATGAAATTCGCCTTCCTGTCCCCTGCCCTCTGGTCCTCATTTTGCCCCATGGAAATACAGATGATACTTATTTTGTTTTCCCAACAGTCCCTGACAGTCTTCCCAATCTCTGGAAACAGCGGGTCTTGCTGATTGCTTCTTTCTTGCAGGCTACACATCCAAGTCACTGTCCCTTGACCCCAGGCCAGGGTGCCAGTGTTCCGTCAAAAGCTAAATATGTAAGAATCCGGGTAAAGTCTGGTGGGCACACAGGACAGTGGGACTATTCCTGCCAACGATCAGGACACGGACCTTCTTTACATCCCGTGACTGTACGGGCCCCTTGGCGTCTGCATCACGTGGCTGCTGTACTCTAAGCCCGCGGCTAACGGAAGCCCCTAGATCTTTTCTCAAGGGAGCTGTTGTTGCTGAGCAAGGTGACCTCCCGATCTGTGTACTGACTACAGATACATGTTCACGAAATGCATTACTTTGCTAGGTATGACCTCATCAGGATCAGTACGAAACCGGTGGAAGCCAATTTTCACATCTTTATGAAAAGTACTCTACAGGTTTTCTTGGGGTCATGTGGTACATGCAATCCAAGAATAACTGGTTACTTACTCATTAGCACTCAAGCTAGCCGTGGCTCTGACGATCATGTAGCAGAGCGTGAGGGCGCTGAGGAGGCCAAAACTGGCAATAATAAACCATTCTTCTGTTGACAAAGGAAAGGGAGCAAATCACTCTGGGGAGAAGACTTAAGTCAACTCGGTGTCAACACTTCCCTCAAATGCAACGAAGCAGACGTCAACGGAGGTGTAAGCCAAGGCTGGCCCAAGGAGGTGAAGCAGGAGGAGGTTTGCCAGAGAGTTACTAACTGGAGAAGGTTAGTGGAAGTAGTGGTGAGAGCTGCAAGGCAGAAAGGAAAGCGCGGCCCAGACATTTCTTCCAGTTAAGGTCCTGAGGTCTGTGAGGAGTGTGGCCACCAAAAAGCACGCAGGAGGAAGAGGTCTATCAAGTTGCATGTGGACAGGGACTTTTAAAATCACTGCTTTAGATGACAGTACAGCAGACCTGCCACACTTCTATAACCTTTCCTTCTTCCTTCTGTCGCTTCTGCACGGTTGTGTCACTCGTTCTCAGAGGAAGACTTGTAAGTACGGAGCAGGGGTCCCAAAGGTCTCGCGGGCACTCCGCACAGTCTGGAGGCTGGCCTTCCAGTCTGCTTTCTTTTGTCCTAGGCGTGGGTTTACTTACAGTCTTTATGGAAAACGGACATCTGATTGGTGTCCCTTGGAAAGGACTACCCTTCACACCCCCACCGGCGGGAAGCGGCTCCGGCCGTGTCAAGCAGGCAATTCACCAGGTACCTGGCCCGTCAGAGGGCTGAGAAGCTCTGGTACCCAGAACTCTAGGGTTTTCAGTTAGTCTCTCTCTCAATCCAGGATGTCTTCGTTAGTATTTTCCCTTCTTTTCAAAGTCTGAACTGTCAAGGTAACGTTCCAAAAACACTATTTATTGAGAACCTCAAAAATAACCTGTGAACCAATCCTGGCTTCCTAGAAAGGCTTACCTAGAAAATATTTCCCAGAGTATACGCTACCTTGGGCTGTTTTAACCAAGTGGTACACGGCGAAGCCCCCTCTGTATCTGCAGTGAGGCGGCGGGAAGACATTTATACTTGGAATGCCAGATGTTTAATCGGCAAAAGCCATGGGTCACATGAGTGTTTCTCAATCTGGTTTCCACGAATCCCACAAATACGCAAAACTATGTGTGCCTAGGAACTTTTCTAGAAAAAGGTGATTATATTTTCATTGGGTTTTAAAGGTGGTGATCTTCAGAAGGTTGAGAACTGTTCTTCAGGATTCCAGGACGATGAGTTCGTTCTACGAGCATGTCTTGGCCATCCTGATTCATATTATTACAATGCTTAGCAAACTCTTTCTTTTTCGGTAACAGTGCCGCCACTGCTTCCTGGATTACAAATTCCTCACGAGAACAGTGAATTTATTAAGGTCTTAAGTCAAAAATGAACATTTCAGAACCCATACCAAATTCACCATTTTTACCCTGCACAGATTTTAAGTTAGGAAAAATGTACCCTGGCATTTAAAAAAAGTTAAGAGCTGACTGGTCATCAGGATCAAGAAGCTTAACCCGGCGTTCTTTATTTATTTTTTTTCTTCTCCGAGACCTTTAGACGGGATAAGCAGACTAAGGTTTAGAACTGCAGTTATGTGTGTGTTTCTGCATTCTGAGCAGAGCATCCGCAGATGTATGGCATTTCGGCTATAAAAACTAGCAACCAAAAAGAAGCAAGCACTGCCGCGACGATCCCCAGTGGGCCCCGGGGTACTCCGGCAGCAGCCGGCCCCAGTCAGCTCTGCCCACCCCGCTGGGTACTTAGCACAGTGCCTTGCACAGGGGATGCCGGGCGAAAGTGCTGTGCTTGCTGAGACACTACAGGGCTGTGAGGGAAAAGGAGAGGTCGCTTTGGGTTAATTTAACCACACGAATTATTCATTAACATGCGTCAATTCCACTAAAGATGACTCATTTGATACAGGAAGTGACTTTTTTTTTTTAATCATCAAAACGTAAGATTTTGAAAGGACGTTTCTGCATAGACTATAATGGGATCAGAACTGAATGTAGTAGTAGGTGCTCAATAAATGTCGATCAATGAAGAGCCGACAAAAAGTCACTGCTAAACAAATAACCTCTGTTTCCTTTATTGCTACTGGATCAGTATTTAAAAAAATCTACACCCTAAAACCTGAAAACATGAAAAGCTGTTAAAACAACTCGCCGGGATGTGGCAGGAAATGAGTCAAACTGCATCGAAGAATACTCTTCCTTGTTTTATAACTGAATGAAGTCTCCTTGAGTTCAGACAAATGATAGAACAAAACCTGGGAAACTGCTGACGACTACTGATCGATCTCTGGTCGGTGGAAAATGTGTGTACTTCAACTGAACAGCCCACTCGAGCCTCACTACGTGGAGGAGAAGTCTTTTGTGACGGTGTTCTCCGTGCCGCGGCCTCGCGGGGCTGAGGGCTGGAAGCTAGGGCAAGCGAGAGCACGCAGTGGGCAAGGCAGCACCGCAGAGGTGACAGGGAGGCTGGAGAGAGGCGGTTAGATGGAGAGACCACGTGGAGGATGGAGCTGAGGGGGCAGCTGGCTCGTGACAGGGTGACCGCCCACAGGCCCACACACACGCCGCCGGCCGCACGCACACCGTCCTCGGGCGGCTGTCGACACACTCCGAGCACCGCGGCTCTCCTCGGCAACACGTCACCCATCCAGACGCCCCGGACTAGCGAGAGTGCTGTCAAAGGCACGTCACGCTTTGGCTTTTCTCCCGCCCCGCGTCCAGTGACCCCAAAGACGAAGTGCCAAGACCCCAGACTCCGTAAAGTGAAGTGAGCAGCAACAGGGCGTCTCGAGTCTCCCCAGAGGGAGCAACTCCAGGGAGTGTGTTCAGATTCTGCCCTGGGTTTCCGCTAAGCTGCCTGGAGCCTGGTGCTCGCGGCTGGTTACACAACACGACGCCCCGCGTCGCATCCCAGCGGGACCCTTTAAAATGCCCGTCTGCAAGGCGGCCATCAAAGCAGGTGTCTACACGGCTACTGAGACAACTTGTCAGACGACCTACTTATTATACACAAATACACAAGCTCCTTACTATCAGGAAAGTTTTGTCTCCCCAAATTCCTGTTTTAACAGAGGAACCTGTCGCTTCCTCCGTGACGGACTAACTCCCTGGCCCAGGTGACTACCTCCACTGCCCTCTGGAGCAGTCAACACGCACCAAGCACAGCGGCAAACCTGCCCTGCGCCTGGGTACAGGGCCCCACTTACTTGTTACTGCAATGTTGATCTCTCCCGTTCTGGGAGTGAGCTCCCCATCCTGAGGAAGAGGCGAGATCCCCGAAGTTCGAAGTGGCTCGAGGCCAAGGGAGTTGTCACTGGCGAGGTCACCGAGGGCTGATCTTCGGTTAACGGCCTGGGTTCTGGTGAGCCTTTCCATGTCAAACGCTACGTTATCAGTACATGGCAAATTTGGCTGCAAAACATTTCCAGATTAAGAGTACTTATTAGAAGAAAAACAGATCTCTGATAAAATTCTAAATGTCTGACACCCTGTTGAAAAGACTTCAAGTTTTTTTTCCATGTGATTTCCTCTCATTTCTTTCCCCATTTACCCTTTCTCACCCAACAGTTTTCCTTTAAAAGAAACAAGATGATTCCCTCCCAAACATGATACAAAAGAAAACCAAAATCCATCGCAGAGCTGAGAAAACTGGGTACTTCATCTTCATGAAGAAACGACCACCTCTGGCGGACACAGATCACGGGCAGAGGGAGTCATTATCATTATTCTAAAGCTGACAAACAGGAAAATGCATCACTCCGGCTCTTCCATTAATGTTGAGGGAGAGCAGAGAACATAAAATACTGCGTTCCTCCTATTAACTTCTCTGAAATGCCCCATTTAGCTGGCAGTCAGTTTTTAAATGTCTTCTACCTTTAGACACAAGGAAAGCACATGACCAAGAGCAGATCGACGTTGAAAAGACCTTTGAGCTTTGAGTAAACCATCGGTTTCAAAATCTAAGCATCTAGCCCTGAAGGAGGTACAGAGCTGCTCTGAGGCCAAAGTCTACCAACTAAAAAATGGGTGGTAACAAGACGGTTTTCTGGTTTCCCTAGAACCTTCAGGTCGGGCAGACAGAGTGCTGGAAGCAGAGCTGGGAAGGATGGTGGGCAGAGGCACAAGTATGGAGAAGTGACAGCCAACCCGACCCACAGCAACGGCTTCCTCGGCGGGAGAACTGTTCTAGATCGCCCCACAGCCGAAGTAAGATGCTTAGAACGATACCCTGTCAGAAGAGCTTTACTGTGGTTTTTATATTTAACCAACTGTTTTTTTTTAAAGATTTTTTATTTATTTATTTATTTGAGACAGAGAGAATGAGAGAGAGAGAGCACATGAGAGGGGGGAGGGTCAGAGGCAGAAGCGGGCTCCCTGCCGAGCAGGGAGCCCGATGCGGGACTTGATCCAGGGACTCCAGGATCATGACCTGAGTCGAAGGCAGTCGCTTAACCAACTGAGCCACCCAGGCACCCTGTGGTTTTTATATTTAAAACCATGGTAGCTTGTAATAGACTCTAGAAGGATGTTCTTTACAAACAAAAGGGAGAAGTGTCTGCACTTCCAAGACTGGACTGAAGACAGACAAACCAAAGCACCACCAAGGCTTGAGGCAACAGAAGAGGCCAAGGTAATACTTCCGGAAGCGTCTGCCACATGCCCGACATCATGGCAGACGCTCTATGGTAAACCCTTCCTGTGGGGGTGACTGTTCCCCAAGGGACATGTGGCAACATCTGGAGACATTCTGACCTTGCATCTGATGAGTCATGCTACTAGCCTTTGGGAGCAGCCAAGGATGCGGGAGACACTCCACAGGGCACAAGACGGCCCCCCGCCCCCACCCCAGTGGAATTATCTGGTCCACAGTGTCAGTGGGGCTGAGGTGGAGTGACCCTATGTTCAGCTGTGTTACTGACGTGATCTCCGGAGCTGGAAGGAGCCACCTGGGACCGCTCATTTGTCAGCTGATGACAACACATTTCAAATAGGACGCCTTGGACGTGCTTTGGGTTGCAAAGCTAAAAGGAGCAGTTCATCTGCTGGACACATTAAACTTCTGGTTCCACAAGGAAATCATTCATCCACTCTTTCTTGAGATCAGTAAGTATTTTATTTTCCTCTAAGAGGTGTTAATTTTGGACAGTAGGTCTCTTAAGGGAGACCTGTAGGAAGTCTCCAAGGCCCTCGGTCAGTCAGTGCTGACCGGCCTGGCCAGAGCTGAATGAAGCACTGTGTCCTCGGTGTGGCCTCGGACCAAAGCCCCAGCAGGCTGGTACCGCCCACCTTCACTGCCTGCAGCTGACCAACGCCCTGGGGAGCTAAGCCAGGTTCAAGAGAAAGGAACACAGTGATGACACAGTTTTATAAGATGCTGAATGCAGAAAAAATTTACTACTGGACTGAAGTAAAAAGTCTGTATTTCTAGTCCTTAAAAAAAAAAAGATAATACCGGAACGAAAGCAAACCCTGTCCCTCTCTCCACTGCCATTCTTCATATTTCCACCACCCAATGGAAGCACACTTCTGAGTGGACGAGTTCAGTTCTTTATCTTCTCTTCTGGGAGTTCCCTAAGACGGGCTGGACTCTAAGGAATATGGAAGAAAGGCCATGTGGCAGAGAAAGCCCATGCTCTCGCAGGAGACTTAACACCCACCTCTGCGATGCTAGCTCACACGCAAAAAGTAGTGACCATATAGGAAACATACCACAATTCCCAGGGCCTTCAAAATATTAAGTTTGCACATTGGACAGGTACAATGTTCACTAAGCCAGGGATCCACGCAGGACTTGTGGAAAACATGCCTATAAAAAAAAAACACACAGAGCATTGTATCACAGATCATATACTGAACAATTATTAGATCCAAAGAAATGGAATTTTTAGTTAGCCTGTTTCTCCCCCTTTTTGGACATACTGGCAAGTTTCAAGAGACAAATATTGGGGATGTTAAAATATAGCTGGCAGAAAACCTCCTGACCCCAATCTGTATGATGAGAACTGATAAGTGGTACTTGGCAGTTCGGTCTTTTTATTTCAGCACTTGAAGAAACTTAGGATATTTATTAAGAATGAAACAAACTATACCTTTTTTTTATTAAACATTTTATTTATTTAACAAAGAGAGAGAGAGAGCTCACACAAGTAGGCAGAGCGGCAGGCAGAGGGAGAGGGAGAAGCAGGCTCCCCACTGAGCAGAGAGCCCAATGCAGTACTCAGACTCTGGGACCATGACCTGAGCCTAAGGCAGATGCCCAGGAAACAAACTACACCTTATCAATCAGTTACGCTTTCTACAACAGCTAGAGTAGGAAGAAGGGAAATTCAAGAAGATACGAAGCAAGGGTTGAATGAAAAGAGTTTTCTGCACAACCACGAATTGGTTTCACGGAACTTGGTTTCAATGTCATTTAGAACATTATTTAAAAAGACTTCTAAGTAATCTATGTTAAATGTTTGTGAAAGTTACAGGGTGGTTGGGAGTATTTTGGAGATGAAAGGTACCTAGGAATCAAGTGACACTGAGTCAACAGTTTTCAGTGGAAATGTGAAGGGGGGAGAGAGAGGATGGGTGATTTTTTTTTTTTATTCAGGAGAGTGGAATCCTTGCGACAGAAAAGAAGTCAGTCATGGAGAGTCTTGCATTCTTAGAAAAGGGAACTGTGCCTTGTGGAAGGGAGAGACTTTGAGGGGGCTGTGGTGGAAGCTAAAAATGAAGCCTCAGCGTCCTGGCCAGAGAGGGAGAGAGGTGGGTGCCAGGACACACAGTCTGGGCACCTCAGAGGAACTATGCTTGGAGTCTCGGTTATTGATAAAAGAAATTTTAAGAAAGAGATCAAGTTTAAACATGGTATGCCTTTGCAACTTTATGAATTTATAATTTACATGTGGCTTATAAATAGTTATATACAGCTGTTTAAAAATGCAGTTTTGATCCAAGAAAGTAGGAGGTCTAAACATCTCGCTGATTTAACTGGGATTTGGAAGAAACATACAGGCTTACAGCTTCAACCTCAACAATGCATATGCGCCTACCTACTGCCACTTGGTGACCCTGCACTCATTTCTTCGGGTAAGAATAAAGATCTCGAAGACTGAATTTATCAGTGCAGTGAACTAGAACCTCCTCATCCTGGAAGGCTTGTATTTAAACCTGCAGGTTTTTACTTAAGGGGCAAAAGTCACCAAACCGTAGGTGAGCCCGAAATTCATTTAGTACACACAAGGCATGTCCACTTCTTGTTCCTCTATCCTCGTAGGAGAGTGCTCAAGGGGGGCGGGGGAAGGGCTCCTGCCTACAGGGCCCCACTGGGCGGGCGCTTTCAGAGCCAGGGTCTACACCCCAGCAGCAGTCAACTGTGCCAGTGCTCACTATAGTCTGGCCAAGACTAGCACAAGGCTTCAAATCTTTCTGGGGATGCGGACCCCTTTACTTTGACTAAGTGACAGGATCCCCACCCCCCCTTACAAGGGTGCGTCTGCCTAACCTCTGGCCCGTAGAGCTCTGAGGGTCTGGTTAGCGTAGGGTGGATTTTTCCTATGTTGGGCTTCTAAACTGCTCCCTTAGAGGTTTGTTGATGTGAAAGACAGTGTCCCTCCACCCCCCCTTGTGGTACTGTAATGGACAACAGACTAACTGGGTCTCCAGGGTCAAACCAAGAATGTCTCCCTTCCCTAGCTAGCTCAAAATCTGAAGAAAATAGTTTTTCTTTTTTTTTTTTTTTTAAGATTTTATTTATTTATTTGAGAGAGAGACTGAGAGAGAGAGAGCATGAGAGGGGGGAGGGTTGGGAGGGTCAGAGGGAGAAGCAGACTCCCCGCCGAGCAGGAAGCCCGATGCGGGACTCGATCCAGGGACTCCAGGATCATGACCTGAGCCGAAGGCAGCTGCTTAACCAACTGAGCCACCCAGGCGCCCGAAAATAGTTTTTCTTAAAACAAAAAAAATCCTTTCCTTTTGACTATGGGTTGACGCCATGGCTCTCCTACTATTGACCCCCACCCCAGTCGGCTACCTGCCCCCTCCCTCCTTTGACAGATTCCCCAACAGCCCGGTTCCTGCAGCTCACCTGGGGGGAAGATGGGGAGGTTGTCGGCCTGGCTCCCATGCATGCCCCTCTCGTCTGAAAACAGTCTGGCAGCTTCCTTGTTCACCTATGGGCCCTCTGATGCAGACCCCCCAGCCTCCTTGGGGGTTTCTGCTATGATCTTGGTGGGTAACTACCCTGTGCGCCTTCCTGTCCTCCTCACCCATTCCCATACCCTCTTGCATCACTGGTGCACGAAGCTCGGCGGCGGCCACCCCCTTCCTCCCAGACACACTTTCTGCAGCTGCAGACTCAGCCCGCCTCCCGGCTGTGTCAGCAGCAAGCTGCCAGGCGCAGTAGTGGGGAAGGCGCGTGCTACCCTGTGAGGCTGCTTGGAGCAGCCAGTGGCGAGCTGTTGTGGAACACTCAGAAAACACTCAGCAGCACGCAGATGTAAGGTACTACTAAACACACACTCAGGCGAAGTAACGTTAACGTTTCCCACGCTATCCCAATAAATGGTCAGAATGTGCGCGCAGGCCTCCGGTGCCGGCAGTCCCAGCACCAGTGACCTCTGACTAGCTTGCAGGTGTACCCCGGGCCCCCACAGACACCTCAGTGGGCGGCACGTGTGGCCAGCCAGACCTTGAAGAGAAGCCCTTCCCACGGTTACAAAAGACTCGAGTCATCAAAGCACACATGAAAGCAGAAAAGGGCCCGACGAATTTAGGGCCGAGTGGTGTACTGGGATGGAAAGCAGATGATGTGCTGAGGACCAGTGAAACGTGGAAAGGACAAGCAGATCGGAACTTCGACACAAAAGTTCTTCATTCCTGCAAGAAGTACTCTAGGGTACAGAATGTGGAACGAAACTGGTAGTAGGGCGCCCTCCCCTTTCCTCCTTCCCGCACACGTCACGAACTAGAGAGAGCAGAGCGGTGGCCAGGGGTGGGGACAGGAGGGTACACTGAAGCGGAGTTGTTCTCACAGCTCCGAAGCCTCTTGGTGACGTGCAAGAACCTGGCAAATATAAAAGGATCCAGAATTACGAAAGGTCAGAGACGAGAACTCTTCCCCGTCGCTGGGCTGGCAGCAGACGCTGTTTGAACAGGCCCTCCCTCGAGGTGGGGGCACCCCAGCGACGCCTCCGGCAGCGGCCACAGGATGGACCCCTTTTAGGCTCCCAAAGTGGCATCCTGGACATACGTTGATCTGAACAGTGGCACTCTACTTCTGAAAAGTACTTTTTTTGTTTTTTTAAAGATTTTATCCATTTATTTGACACAGAGAGAAAGCACAAGCAGGGGGAGCAGCAGAGGGAGAGGGAGAAGCAGGCTCCCCGCTGAGCCGGGAGCCCGACGCGGGGCTCGATCCCAGGACCCTGAGATCATGACCTGAGCTGAAGGCAGACGCTTAATGGACTGAGCCACCCAGGCACCCCCTGAAAAGTATTTCTAACTACTAAAAAAAAAATGCTGTGGCTGAGCTTTAAATAAGAGGTCTAAATAAGGTGATAGCTTCTAGGACATGCTGGCTAATGTCCAAGGATGATCAGCTGTAATCAAAGGACACGAGGAGGAGGCCCCGAGCAATGCCAAGTGCCATCTGTCCATAGTAAATTAATGTGACAGAAGAGGAAAAGGAAAGGTCATGCAGCAAAAAGGCAGCAATCTATAGAGAGCTGCTCTCTATAGATAGAAAGTCTCAGTTCAGTCTCCAGATAGGCTTGTTCAAAGTTAAGGACGGACAGAAACAAAGACACCTGGGCTTTCCTTGGTCCCTCACTCAGGTGAAGAAGGGACAGCGAGCACATCTCCTTCCCCAAGTCTGGCTGTGAAGGGAGGAGCCACAGGGCGGTGTTTGGCGATGGCTTATGAAACTGGCATAGGACGGGCTTGA
This sequence comes from Leptonychotes weddellii, assembly GCF_054177405.1. Taxonomy (NCBI): domain Eukaryota; kingdom Metazoa; phylum Chordata; class Mammalia; order Carnivora; family Phocidae; genus Leptonychotes; species Leptonychotes weddellii. The sequence goes on along the minus strand of NC_138375.1, from coordinate 132,491,429 downwards.
GTATGACGAAATGTCAGAGACAGAAGGAACAAAAACTGGCAGGAGCAGAGAGTCAACAGAGCAAGGTCCCTGAGGACGGGACGGGATGGGATTGGCACGTGGAGGCCGAGGTGGAAAGAACACATCGGAACAAAGGGGGTATCCTAGAGGGGGTCCCCCGGAAACAAGAGGTGTGTGGAAGATCTGAAGTGAAGATGGAGATCTGGGCGAGGCCATCCTCTAGGTCAGTGGTCGTCACAACTGTGTGTGGGGCTGGGCTGCTATGGGCATCTAGTGGGTGCGGCCAGGGACACCGCTAAAGATCCTGTGATGCCCAGGATGGCCGCCCCGCCCCTGGCCCCCACAAAGGATTATCTGGTCCTAAACGTCAACAGTACCAAGGCTCAGAAACCTTGTTCTAGGTGAAAAGTTGTCGATTCCGGTCCCACAGAACGTTGCTCAAAGGGCAAAGTTAATTTTTACTATATCTGAGAATCGGGCGGTTGGTACCATTTCAGTGAGGTGAACGGTTTTGCTGAGCAGGGTGTGAGACACACCTCAGCGAAAGCTACAACTTGCTGAGGCTTAAGGTGTATGCATACCACACAGCACCCTGCTCCAGAGCAGAAGGGGGACTCTAACATAGAGTCAGACAGGGACCCGGCAACGGAACACAACCAACCGAGGGCGCCATGCCCTAACCGTGGGCACAGAGAAATGTCCTTAAGTTTGCCAAAATTCTAATATCCAAAAGCAGACCGCGGACACAGGTGCAGCCCCAGAAACGCGAGGACTCTGACGGAGGGGCATGCCGTTGCAGTGCTGCTCAGGTGACTATTAAAAGCCACATGCCCGGGCTCCGGGATGTGTTTCTGAACGCCACCCACTGATTCCGACACACCATCCGGTTTGGAGAGCACTGGACTAAGTTAAGAAAAAAAGAGAACTGAGAATGAAACTTTGGAATAGCCAATGCTCAGGGGGCGGGGAAGACGGGGGCAAGCTTCCAGAGTAGTCTATTTTTGGCCGAGGCTCCCCTGAGGAAGACACTCTCTCGTTACCAACAACCACGAATGGTTTCAGAGGCCTTTGTTCTTGGGTCCAGATGGTTCCTCTGGAGGGGGGACCCTGGCCTGAAATAGAAGACAGAATTTGGAAAGACTTGGCTTCTTCCTGGTGATTCTGGTGTCAGAGGAGATCGTGCAGGTGAAAACATGTTTAAAAAGCAGCTAGGGGTGGATAATGCTTTATAATGTACCTACTGATCTTCCTGGTTTGTGTTTGGATGTGTATTTCCTTCAGCCTCATGTTTTAAACCATAAATGACGGCAGCTGAAGGAAATCTGGTAATTACGCAATTTTCTACAGGACAGCTTCCTGTTAGTTTTGTAGATTTTCCTTTAAATGTAAACTAGATTGACTTGACTTCTAGAATCTGGTTTTCTGTTTCAGCATATGGAATTATTCTTAGGTCTATGATTAAAGAAAAAGAAAACTCCTCACAGGTCTTTCTAGGTTCAAAATAGATGACTTTGGGAATAAAATGGTACTGGTAGCCTCAGGGAGACAACCACTGACAGTTATTTTATTTGTTCACGTGTTCTGTGTTACTAGGTGGTCAGAGTGGTGTGCATGTGTTTTAAGGGAGGGGAGAAAGAAGAGGAAAAGGCTTTGATTTTTAGGCTTCTCAGTAGGCAATTCTGTATTTTTCCAATCAGCATGTTTCTAAAGAACATTTGCTCTTTCTAGAGCACCACACGCAGGTGAGCGGAGCCCGATACAAGGAGCAGTAGATGTGGACCTTTACTTCGACTCTGCCATTTCTGGATCGTGCGACCCCAGCGTCCTTCACGTGCCCTCTCACAGAATTGAACATTCCTGCCCGCAATGGTCTTAGGCTACGATGTACCCCCAGGTTTTCCCCGTGTTTCTCACAAGCAGAGGAGGCTCTGCAGTCAGTTTGTGCCAAGGCGGGCTCGTGCCAGCCGCCACTCCCCCCATGGGTAACGGGCCACCGCGCCTCCGCCTGCCGCCAGAGCCGTGGGTGAGGCAGCTCCCGAAGGCAAGTGGGATCCCCCCTCTGAAGGGGAGACACACACACCACAGGAGCATCATTCTCTTTTAGACAAAGGAGCCTGACATACTTGCAGGGGAGGATCCGCACCACATCGTTCTGCTTGTAGCTCTCGATGCAGACTGCGCAGTGATCGAAGTCGGGGTCTGTTTCCTGCAAGGCAAGCACAGGCACGAGAGTCACGTGCTCAAACCGAAGCTATACATAAACGGAGGAGGCAATCCAGCTAGGCATCTTCCTGTGGCAAGTACGGTAAGCAAGCGACTACCAAGTGAACAGTTATGAAGAGCTTTGATATGTTTTCATTTGCTTACCTGCATTGACCCAAGTGATATGGAAACCACTCTACCTCGTTTTTAAACTATGCTGTAACAGTACTAATTCTATCTGTGAAAGGTCTTAGAAGTCAGAATTCTTACTTGTTTTTCAAGATTCAAATCCACGGTCACCGTGGACACCCTCCTCCCCCTCCCACCACCGCGGCATCACTGTTCTGGTTCAGTGGGCTTCACAGCAACCCTCCACAGTGTGGGTCGTCCTCTGATCACTCATCTAAGTACAGGCAGAAAAGATGGTGAGCCCCCAAAAGACCAAGCCCCAGTGACGGGAGCTGGTCACAGGTTTGGGGTAGAGAACAGTCATGGCCCAACTCAATACTGGGTCTTTATGAAGAGCCAGGAAGAGTCAGCTAGGTGTTTGGTCATCCAGGTTAACTGGCTTCCTTCCTCGTCTGTGCCGGGAAGGGACTCCCCCGAGTTGTCATAAAATAGAGCATTACCAGGAACCTAAGCCAGGAAAGGGGAGACTATCTGCTGTGTCATGGCCACGTGGACTGAAACTCAGTGGGACAACTCTGGGTAGGTCCAGGAGGCACAAACTTGGAAGAGGTGTTGGTTTGAATAAGGAAAGATTGTTTGGTGTTAGCCTGAAGGACAACGTAGGATGGGTAAAAATTCTGGGGAATTCCCAATTAATGTGGCAGCTGAAGGCCACCAGGCCAAGAGGGTGACCACTTCTCTGGGGCTATAGGACAGCTTTCCTGTGCTGCTTTTATTTTTTCCAAATGTTTTTACTTGTTTCTTTGCTTAGTGTTCACTGAAGTTCGCTGAAAATGTCTCCACCTTCCAGAGCTGTGTCAAGACGGTGGGAATAGGGGCGCCTGGGTGGCTCAGTTGGTTAAGCGACTGCCTTCGGCTCAGGTCATGATCCTGGAGTCCCTGGATCGAGTCCCGCATCGGGCTCCCTGCTCGGCAGGGAGTCTGCTTCTCCCTCTGACCCTCCCCCTTCTCATGTGCTCTCTCTCATTCTCTCTCTCTCAAATAAATAAATAAATAAATAAACCTTAAAAAAAAATTAAAAAAAAAAAGATGGTGGGAATAAAAACGGGTGAAGTCAAGGAAGTGGTGAAACTACAGAGGATGGAGAATTGTCTGAAATTACCCTCCCAGAGCTGCTTGTCAAAATGTGAGAGCTGGATGTGGGGTAGAAAACAGCTTTGGGTTTATGCCTTTAGAGGTGCAACTTTTGCCCTCTACGTAACTGAATATATGGAATGTAGGGTCTAACATCAAGCTGCTGTTTTGTCGTTATGGAGCAGAAGCGGATTCCACGTAATGCGAGGCCCGACCGGGGAGCTCTGATGAGCCGTCTCAGCCACAGCCTTAGTCACTGGCTTTCTCACTTGGGCCCCGCAGGCCAAGGGCCCAACCCAGACACACTGGGAGCTTCCTTCCAACTGTCTGGCCCACTGGACAGAAAGTACCTTGTGAATGACACTCTCTCGAGACGTGAGTCTCCTGCTCTCTGGCGAACTGGCGAGGGACTAAAACACAAAGGAAGCACAGGGAAGAGAACACATATTCCTGGCCACCGAGTGCACCAACTGACCCATTAGGGTTCTGCCCGAAGGCATCCTTGGCTGCAAGGGAGAAAGCTTTGGAGTGGGACACCACAGCTAAGGGACTGTAAGCAGACCAGTGCAGCTAATAATGGCAGGAGCCCTGGAAGTCCAGGAAAGTCAGAGACTCTAGGGAAGGCCTCCAAATGAGGCATGCTAAGGGTAAGAGTTCAAAGGGAGGCTAGTTTAAAATGAAGCATTAGAGCATATACTTGGAGAAAAAGAATCACCTAACGAGACACAAATGATTAGGGTGTGTTCTCTCCCACCAAATCAAAAGCAAAACTACTTTATCATTTTTATAGTGTTAAAGTTATTTCACTACTATACCTTATCACCCTTTTTTACTGTTCTGGTGGTCAGTTTGCTGATGGCTTTCTTGGCGGCATCTCCAAGACGACGCTATGACAATTACAAAGAAAAACAGACATTAATGCAAGACCTCTGGATGACATCCTTTATTTTAAAATCATTAAATGTATAAAGCCCCTGTTATCCCACAACATTCTCCACGTTGTACCACAGGAAAGGATTCTAACAAAGCGATTAAAAAATGAGAAAAACTGGCAGTTTTTCCATAGATTCAGCCTTCTGAATTGAATTACTGAATTATTCTGGTTGAATAATTAAAAAGTATATATAGTGAAAAAAAAACCCAACTGGGTGTCATGACCACTGCTGCGTTCCTGTATTTAATAAACCTTTGAAATACTACAGCATTATTGAAATCTACTTCTTGTACCTGTCAGAGCCACAACCACTGCACTAATAGTTCTGGGGACAATCAGAAGGATAAGCTCTGTCTTAGTAAAAGGAACCTCCAGCGCCCCCAAGATTGCTCATCACGGTGCCAAGTGCGGCAGGAGAGAGGCGGTCACAAGCTGTCCTTCCGTCTCTGCCGCTACAATGCTCCGTGAGCTTAGGGAGGTGCATTTATCTTTCCAGGGGTGAGCTGTGTGAAAGGGTTAAGTCACAGAATCTCAAAGACTTGATCCCACATTTTGGCAGACACTGCTAGACACCAAAGACTCACAGGTGAAGAGACAGTGCCCCCAGATCTTGAAAAGCCAACTGAATTGGGAAACAGACCAGTAGACACATTTTATTTTATTTTTAAAAAAGATTTTATTTATTTATTTGAGAGAGAGAGAGCACAGAGGGAGAGTGAGGGGGAAAAGCTGACTCCTGCTGAGCAGGGAGCCCGACGCAGGGCTCGATCCCAGGACCCTGAGATCATGACCTGAGCCGAAGGCAGATGCTTAACGACTGAGCCACCCAGGCGCCCCCAGTAAACACACTGTGACTGAGTGTTGTACAGGAGAGCATGCCTGGGTGGTGTGGCGGCACAGGGCAGGCAACCCAACTCGGGCGGGGGGCTGGAGGGGGACGGGGCAGAGGAGGAACATCAGGAAGGCTTGGGGAGAGGATGTCTGAGCTGAGATGTGGAACACCAGTGGGAAGGAATCCGATCAGGAAAAGCACAGGGGGCAGGAGGGGGACTTCTGGACAAAGGAAATCTATTAAAGATAAATACGTGTGAAGCACAGGACTATGAAGGAAATGATTCGATATTGCTAGGACGAGCATACATTTGATCGTGCAAAACAGAACGTTCTGAGAGTCAGAGGGCCCTATCAGTAATTACACGGGACAGTGGGTGCAAACAGGCACGCTGGGACAGGTGGTCACTCTACACACAAGCAAATCTTGAACTGTGGGAAGAGGCAGATGGTGGGCTGGAGGGGGGACGGTGGGGGCTAAGAGAAGGGGAGACCTTGGATTTTATATCCTGAGAATTAAAAAAAAATCATAGAAACATAAAAATTTTAGGGGGAATTTAAAAATACACAAAAGAAAATAAGTCCATGAACCTCTGTGTATCTATCCATCATCCACCTTCGATAATCAATATCTTACTAATATTTTCCATCTGTCCCCGCCTCTTTAACTGTGCTAGAGGATTTCAGAGCATATGACAAAGCATTTCACCCATAAAACTGTCACTATGTCTAACAGATAGGGGCTTTCGTTTGCTGCCACTGTCTCATCTAACAAAATTAACAATAGTTAATCAACACTATCAAATACTCAGACTATACTATAATTTCCCCAGTTCTCTCGAAAATGTCTATTATTTAAAAAAGATTTGAGAGTGTGTAAGCTTGCACATGTGCGAGTGGAGGAGGAGCAGAGGGAGAGAGACCCCCCCCACACCCCTGCTGAGTGTGGAGCCCGACCTGATCTCATGACCCTGAGATCAGGACCTGAGCCGAAATCAAGAGTTGGCTGCTTAACCGACTGAGCCACCCAGGGGCCCCCAGAATGTCTTTTTTTTTTTTTAAAGATTTTTTTATTTATTTATCTGAGAGAGAGAATGGGAGACAGAGAGCATGAGAGGAGGAGGATCAGAGGGAGAAGCAGACTCCCCGCCGAACAGGGAGCCCGATGCGGGACTCGATCCCGGGACTCCAGGATCATGACCTGAGCCGAAGGCAGTTGCTTAACCAACTGAGCCACCCAGGCGC
>NC_138375.1:132438041-132484454 GCF_054177405.1 Leptonychotes weddellii | reverse complement strand
ACATTTCTCAGCTCCACTCTACAGATAAGCAAACCAAACATAACGAGGGAGGGAAGATTAGATAATCCAGGGCGCACTGCCCTGAGGATCTGAAACACCCACCACAACCCCCAAAAGGAAAGAGTCCTCCCTCCCTGAGGAAAACAAGACTTGGGCTGAGCAGGGCAGGAACCCAGCGGGGGGGGGGGGGGGGGGGGGGTTAAAACTTTAAGCTCATCTCTTCTGTTTGCCATTTCTCAGGGATCCCTGCCCCTTGTTGTCTTGTTTCTTGACAACATGATTTCATGCATTTTTGCTGTTGTCTCTCCTTAACTGTTTCAGGCAGGAGAGTAAACCAAGTTCATTATCTGATGTTATTTTGGCCCAAAACAGAAGTCTCCACCATACTTTTTAAAAATGCCATAAAATGACAAAACTGGGTTATCTGTCTAATAGAATGTCCCACATTCTAAATTTGGCTGCTTGTTTCCTCCTGGTGTCATTTTACTTGGTTCATTTCTTATGAAATAGCAGTTAGATTTAGGTCCACCTGCTTTGGTGAGAGTACATCCTAGATGGTGCTGTGTGCTTCCTAACACACCCCAACGTGAGGACGCAGTGTTCACCTTTCCTGCTCTCATGGACATCAAGCATGATCAGTCGATTCAGGCTTTGTCAGCTCCATCCATCCATTATAAAGCTCCCTATGTCTTTCAGCTGATTTTAGCATCCACTGGTGACCACTGCCTAAGACTGTCATTTCATGAACAGTTACAAAATAGTGATTTTCTAATTCTGTAATTCATCGATTAGCTGGAATTCTTTTATAAGAACTTCCCTTCACCAACTGGTTGGTTACTATGCAATAATACAATGTGTAAAGAAAACACAAGATGAATCATTAAGGTCATTTTTTTTTTTTTTAAGTAGGTTCCACACCCATTGTGGAGCCCAATGTGGGGCTTGAACTCACGACCCTGAGATCAAACCTGAGCTGAAATCAGAGTCAGATCCTTAACCGACGGAGCACCCCCCAGGAGCCGCAAGATGAATCAATTTTTAAACTTGGTTTTCTGAAGAGCAAGTTGCCTCTTTAACAGCGTCCGGTTTCCTTGGTGCTCCTGTCTCACTTTCGAATATGGAGACTTCCGTTAAGAAGGAACCTGGGTCCTTTTGACATCACCTCAGCAGTCTTCAATCGCTTACTTGTTTTCTGGCGTAACATTCACCTTCTACGTTTGCTGCCCTAAACCTGGAATAATCCCTGGTTCCTTTGAGTGGAAAATGGCATTTAAAGATAACCCTCAAGTAGCCTGGGGGCGGAATGGAATGGGACAGAGATTCATTATTAAGGATGTAAAATTGTAATTTTGCCATTCCTTTTGCATTTAGTAGCTGGAACTTTTCCATGAACAAGGGGTATTCTTTGTTACTGGGTTGTCATTACCACGGACAGAGGGGCTCTGTCTTATTTTAGAAAAAGGAAAAGAAACCAGGCGTTCACATTATTTCCAATTCAAAAATTATAGTGTTATCACTTAATGTCTTTAATTTTAATATTTTTTCTTACCGTGAAAATCTTGGTTTCTAGTATCATTAACACAATTACTTATTTGCTTTATCCTGCAATACACATACAACAGTTTTATTTATTTTTATTTATTTTTAAAGATTTTATTTATTTGATAGAGAGAGACACAGTGAGAGAGGGAACACAAGCAGGGGGAGTGGGAGAGGGAGAAGCAGGCCTCCCGCCGAGCAGGGAGCCTGATGCGGGGCTCGATCCCAGGACTCCGGGACCATGACCTGAGCCCAAGGCAGACGCTTAAGGACTGAGCCACCCAGGCACCCCCACACAACAGTTTTAAATAACAATACCACTAATGATAAGATTATTAAATGCAGACGACTTTTTTTTTTAATATCCTTAGACTACATCCTGGTAGATATGTACTGTCCAAAAAAAATGCCCTAAAGTAACTCCTTCCTCCACGTGTGTATGCCACCATCTTGAAATATATTTAGGTTCATTTGTTTCTATTTATTTTCAATTTTGATGATTTCTTCTTTTTTTCTTTAAACTATCTAAAACAGTCACATGGCTTCAGAATCAAAGCTATAAAACCAGGAATGAAATCTCACTTCCATCCCTAGGTTCCTCCACCCTGTTCTCTTTCTCCTGAAGTAAGAGAATTCTGCTTTATCCTTACACTGCTACCTTCTGGAAGTAAAAGCTCACACATGTAGTGTGTGTGTATGTGTTACGTTCCTCCACTTATGGATGTATTTTCACAGCCCCCTTCTTTCTTACCATAAACTAGTACACACAGAACTGTTCTGTACTGGGGCGCCTGAGGGGCTCAGTTGGTTAAGCAGCTGACTCTTGGTTTCAGCTCAGGTCATGATCTCACCATCGTGAGATCGAACCCCATGTCGGCTCAGTGCAGTCTGCTTCAGATTCTCTCTCCTGCTCCCTCTCCCTCCAGCTCATGTGCTCCCTCACTCTCCCTCTCAAATCAATGAATAAAATCTTAAAAAAAACCCTACAGGCAGCAGACAGAGATCTTTAGATTGTTCTTCTGTTCTACAACTACTCCAGTGCATTCAGAATCTTTCATGGTGGAGAGTACTAGTTTGTTCGAGTAGACTCCTACTGATGGACATTTGGGTGGTTCAAGTCTTTTGACATTATAGAGAATATCAAGATGAACTGTCCTGTATATATGTCTTTTTTCACTTTTGTGAGGCTACGTTGCTACAAGCAAGGTTACTAAGACAATGGATAAGCACAGATGCACTTTCGTGAGATAGTACAGATTCCAGTCACCGCCCCCCCGCCCCTCCCCCCCCCCCGCCCCACCAAACGGTACCATTCTGCATTCTTATCATCAATGTATGAGAATGCTTGTTTTCCCACCACTTGGTCAAGCAGGAACGCTGTCAAATTCTAAAGAGTTTTTCTTTTTGATCAATAAGAAACAGTATCTCAGTATAGTTTTTAAGTCACATTTAACTTATCAGTATGGTTGCACATCTTGTAATATTTTAAGTACCATTTGCATTTTTCTAAGTGAACTATCTATTCTTATTTTATTTTTTTTGCCCATTTTTTTCCTATCAGGTTTTTAGTCTTCTTTATATTCATGGATACTAGCCCTTTGTGTCTAATATAAGTAAACATCGTAAATATTGTAAATATCTTTTTCTGGTTTGTCATTCATTCATCTTTGGTTTTCCTTTAAAAAATTAAAACATGAAGTCAAATTTATCAGTCATTTTTTATTCTACTGTATTTTGAGCCATACTTCAAAGTTTTCCAAGTTCTCTGTCATAAAGGAAAATTTAGTCCACGTTTTCTTCTAATACTCGTAGTTTTACTGTTTATAAATAGATCTCTGATTCATCTGAAATTTATCCTGTTGTGCAATGTCATAGATCTAATTTTGTCTTTTTCCAGTTGTTCCACAACCATTTATTAAAAAGTTCATCTTTCTCCACTGATTTGAGATGATGCTTTTTATTATATACTGTACTTATATTTCTACAGGCAGTTGTGTTTATTTTTTGATTTTGCATTTTGTTCTATTGGTCTGTTTATTCATGGGCTGACTTTTAACCTTCTTTTAAATAAGAGGGTTTATTATGTACTATAAAACTTGATGTGGCTAGCCACCCATCACTGCTCTTCTTTTTAAGTTCTTTTCTGATTATTCTTAATTACTTATTCTTCCATTTGATTTTTATAATTACCTTATTTAACCCCAGAAAAATATGTAAAGGCAATTTTATTTTATTTGGTAAGTTAATCTGGATTGAGTTAAATTTATGAGTGAACTTTGGGAGAATTGACATCTTCACTGCATTGAATATTTATATTCAACAGGAACAAGGTATGTCAGGAGTGTTTTGTAGTTTTCTTCATGTAGGTTTTACACAGTATTTGTGAAGTTCAAACAAAGACTGAGCTACCCACCCATCCAGTTGTAAATGTTGCCTTCCATCCCATTATATCTTTTGATTTTTTTCCTATACTTTGATTAAAAAAATTTTATTTTAGGGGCACCTGGGTGGCTCAGTCAGTCAAGCGTCTGCCTTTGGCTCAGGTCATGATCTGAGGATCCTGGGATTGAGCCCCATGTTGGGCTCCCTGCTCAGTGGGGAGTCTGCTTCTCCCTCTCCCTCTGCCCCTTCCCCCACTGGTGCTCGGTCTCTCAAATAAATAAAATCCTTAAAAAAATGTATTTTAGAGAGAGAGAGAGAGTGTGGGCACACGTGAGCGGGGAGAGGAGCAGAGGGAGAGGGACAAGCAGACCCCAGGCTGAGCATGGAGCCCAGGCAGGGATCAATCCCACAACCCCGAGATCACAACCCGAGCCAAAACCAAGAGTTTCGATGGCGAGGCGATGCTTCACTGCATGAGCCACCCAGGCGCCCCTCTATATGTTAATTTTATATCCTGTTTCTTTATTAAGTCGTTTCCCTGTTTTAGTATGGTTCCATTGACCCTTTTGAGATTTTCAGATCGACGTTCCTATCAACTGAAAATAGAGATACTTCTCCAAGCCGCATGCATCTTACTGCTTGCTCTTATCGAATTGCCTGGGTCAGTACCTGCAGCACGACATGAAACAGGGCAGCTTTGCTTTGGCCTCACTGGAGGGGAAATGTCTTCACATTTATCTGTTAAGTAAGATGCGGGCCTCCAGGCTGTGTGTGTGCTGGGGTGTGCTGAATGCCTCCGGGCCAAGGTGCCCTGCCTGTGCTCCCCGCCTGTGCTCCCCGATGCTCCTGAACAGGATTCCCAATCAGCCTGTGCTTTCATCCGCTGTTCTCAGATCTCTCTGCGGAGGCTTCTGCCCTCCCTTTCTGACTCCTGACTCTTAGGACCACCAGAACCACCCCTTTCCTTCCCTCGGCTACATTCCTTGGGCTGACAGTGCCGCTGCTGACGGCCCAGCCCGACCACGGCTTTTTCTTAAGTTCTCGGGGGGCAGCCTGCAGCTTGGTATCATCAGAGATGCTGTCTGAGGACTTGTCCTTTTGTTATCCTACCTGCTCTCTGAGTTTATTGTTTTAAAGGCATTTAGGGAAATTAAAAAAAAAAAAAAAAAAACCCTACTGCTCCCATCTTGCTCAGCTAGGGATTCTGCTGAAGAACTGTAAACAGGAGTTCCCCGATGAGATCGGAGTTTTGGAGAACTGAGGCCTGGCCTCCTGCGAAAATGCTATGTGGACACAAGGAAGCGTAGGGGAGTGAGACCCGGTGGGGTCGAGGGCTTCAGAGAGAGAAGCAGGGCCTGGATCAGGCAAGTGGGGGCAGGGAAAAGGGCGAGGACAGAACCCAGGAAGATTCAGGAGGTAAAACCAGCAGAACCTAATGACTGACGGATGTGGGGGCATGACAACAGTGGGGAGTCAAGGGTGTCAGCTCTCTAGCTGGGCGCCTGGCTCTGTGGGGGTGGCACCACATCAGGGAGTTTCAGAAAGAGAAAAGCAGGTGCTGGTGGGAGAAAGGGCTCAGCCGTCGGCAAGCTAGAATCAACACACGCAGGGCATCTCATTAGAGTGCCTGCAAATATTTGGATCTACCCCCCCTTCTACTTCTGAACTTCCCACATCTCCTGGGGCAAAAGGGAAAAAACCCATCTTTTCTCTGTATTTGATACGAATGTCACATCTTTTTTTTTTTTTAAAGATTTTATTTATTTATTCATAAGAGACAGAGAGAGAGAGAGAGAGAGAGAGAGAGAGGCGGGGGGGGGCAGGCTCCCCGATGGGGGACTCGATCCCAGGACCCTGGGATCATGACCTGAGCCGAAGGCAGACGCTTAACAACTGAGCCACCCAGGCACATACCTTCATTGTAGTATTTTTCACTGGACTTGGCTTCTGTGTTACTTCTTCTTCTCGACCCTGCCCCAATGTTCCCAATCACTCTGACACGTATACCTCGGCCAACCACGGTTTTGGTCTTTTACTTGAATCTGTCTAAAAGCCAATGCTTTTTTCCTCTTGCTTTTGATACTATTTGTGTTCTGCTGACTTACAAAATCTAAGATGAAGCACAAATTCCCTTTGCAAAGATCATTTTTCATCAAAGTCCCTTATCTATATCTGACCACCATGCTGTTAAGTCACTGGTTTTCAAGATGTGGCCTGTGGGGCTTAGTAATAATAGGAAATAATGATATTTATAGTAACTAAGATTTATTCAGTACACACCATGTGCTAGGTACTGTTCTATGCCTTTCACAGGTACTGACTCGTGCAATCCTCATAATCATTTTATGAGACAGGAACTACAGTATTTCCATTTTACAGAAGAGGAAATTGAGGCACAGAAAGATTAAGTTGCCCAAATCCAAAACTGGTAGGCAGGTCCTCTCTAGACTTCCCGCATCAGCCTGGAGAGGGGAGGTGTCTTGGGAATTTGCAGTTTTAAAGTGCCTTCCCCACCAAAAAAAAAAAAAAAAAAAAAGGTGCCCCCACTCCTTTGCATACTAAAGTCTGAGACTCACTGAACTACGTATATTCTCCCAGCCCTGGTTTCCAAGCCTTTCCTGTAACACTCTGCCCACTCACTCACAGTCTCTGTGCTTCTGACTGTGCTCTATTCACTAGGCAGTAAAAGGACTCAAGTCTGCACCTCGGGACACACAGAGCCTTAGAACGGAGCAAAACCACAGGGACGCATCACTCTGCAAAGGAGAAAACCCAAATCAGACGCAGCTGAGGTGATGTGTGTAGTGAGGACAAGTGCTGGGACCGGAGCTTCCCCTTTCCACTCTAAACGCTGCGGGGACTTCCCGTTATTACACAATATGAAGGGGTCACGTGACCTCATTTCACTTTAAGGCAATGACAGTGCCAACATGAACGCCATTCTAGACGTGGGTGCAGGGGGCCGACAGAACCAAAAACAAGTCCTCTGGCTTCATTGGGCAGGAGTAACTTGTTCAAAGCCAGCTGGTTCACAGCATACTGAGGCAGGTCACTGTAATGGGACTCAGCTCCGGCTTCCCTTTTTGGCCTTCCAAGCGCTCCGACAGACACGGAGCAGGGTTCTCTTCCAAACTCTGGGGAATCCAAGTGCTGGGAAGGTAATTTTCCCTGACTGAGACCACCCTGTCATCTGCAGCCTGCCATTCCCTCTCGTCACGACGACTTTTTGTCCCTTTTGTTTAAAAGAAGTCCCCCCAATGCTTTTCCAAAGTACCACGTGCCCTGACCCCTCCCCCAGCCCTCTACATGACCTTGCTCTATTAATATCACTTTCCTTGGCTCTTCAATATTTCCCTAAGAGCTCCTTCCCCTAAGCCTCTCCCATCAGAAAAAAATCTTCTATCACTCCACTGCTAAAAATCATCATTTCATGGCTCCTTCCTGCTTAGAGAATAAAGTCTACATGCTTCGGTATGCGATTCAAGCCCTTCATCTTCTCGTGTGGGTGCACGGTTTGCAGGCTCTGGTCTCCTCCCCACGATTCCTGATTCCTGTCCTTCCTTTTATCCCTCCAGAGCTCTGTGGAAAATGATCCCTTTCCCACTTTCCTCCTAGTCCCTGTTTGATGAAGTCTTATTCATCCTTTAAAATTCAGCTCAAATGTCACTACCTCTGCTGTGAAGTACCCTGACTCACCCAGAATAACATCACTCTGCCCCCGAAAGAGTAACTCACACCACACAGTATTTTGATTACACCTGTCTGCCTTCCTCATAAAATGTAAGCTCATTCTTTAATTCACGGAAGGATTCACTGAGTCAGTGTGATGTGCCAGGCTCTATGCTAAACCTTGAGGAGGTAGAAAGAATGTCTCAGAAACACCCTGATCTCAACAACATATTTTATGCTAGAAAAAAAATCTTTTTTTTTTTTTTAAAGATTTATTCATTTGAGAGCGCGAGAATGAGAGAGAGTACATGAGAGAGGGGAGGGTCAGAGGGAGAAGCAGACTCCCTGCTGAGCAGGGAGCCCGATGCGGGACTCGATCCCAGGACCCTGGGATCATGACCTGAGCCGAAGGCAGTCGCTTAACCGACTGAGCCACCCAGGCGCCCTAGAAAAAAAATCTTAAGCTCTTGATGTACGTATAACTTTTAGAAGCCATGTGCTTCCTGTATAGTGTGGTATTTATTTATGTAAACTGATCATAATAGCAGAACATGAAAAAGAAGGTAACATTATTTGGGGTACATTAGAAAAATGATAAAGTAATATGTATACTCAGCTCAAACATCTATTTTCTTTTTCCAGTTTTTCTGGAATTATTAACCCCTGATAGACATAATAAGCAAAATTCAGTGTACAATCCAACAATGACAAAAGAAGTCTGCCTCTTTCAACTACATAATCTTTTCCTAGGGGAAAGAATCTTTTTTGGGGGGTGCCTGGGTGGCTCATTAACCGACTTCGGCTCAGGTCATGATCCCAGGGTCCTGGGATCGAGCCCCAAGTTGAGCTCCTTGCTCTGCGGGGAGCCTGCTTCTCCCTCTGCCTGCAGCTCCCCCTGCTTGTGCTCTCTATCTCTCTCTGTGTGTGTCAAATAAATAAATAACAAATCTCTAAAAAAAAAATCTTAAAAAAAAAAGATTTTATTTATTTATTTGTCAGAGAGAGAGAGAGGAGTGAGCACGAGCAGGGGGAGTGGCAGAGGCAGAGGGAGAAGCAGGCTCCCCGCTGAGCAGGAAGCCCGATGCGGGGCTCGATCCCAGGACCCCGGGATCATGACCTGAGCTGAAAGCAGACGCTTAACGAATGAGCCACCCAGGTGCCCCCTCTAGGAGAAAAATCTTGACAATATGCACAATATTCGTCTCCGCATTTTGGAAGGAAGACACTGAGCCCACCGTATTTCAAAGACCAACCATGTATAAGGCTAGTATTTGCCCTCCTCTGAAGGACATTCGGTATTCTTCCTCACTCTCACATGGCAAGTGTGCTCTCCACTTAGCAACCTTACAAGAGGAAAACAGGCAATAAAAGCCTGCTTCATTTCAGTAACCTCGAGATATTTACAAAGTCTAAGAATAATGTACACATATTTTGGCAAGGAGAGTTAAGTTTTAAATACCTTAGAAACTGTACGCATTTTCACAGGGAGTTTTCATAAAAAGACCTCCTCAACTCAGGTTTAGCTTGTGGAACTTCTTTATATCTGCCCTCTTATTTCTCAACAGTAAAACAAAAAATTATTGTTCTGTTTTGGGAATCAAACCTGATCGCTTTAGGATTAAAGGTGCAACATGAACCATTAACTGTGAAAACGTTTAACCCAAGGCTCCCTTTCGATATAAACACACTGAACACATATCGTCTCGTGTGAAGGAACCATCACGGACTCACCAGGAGGAGACCCTCACGTCTGCCATCGGCCCTCCTCCGAGCTACCTGTGCCCAAATGCTGTATTTAGATGCATTCGGACGGTTTCTCAGGAAGAGAAGAAAACAGCCAAAGCATGAGGTCCTTTCTGCACATGTAAAATGGTGTCAACTGTGGACATTACGTTGTACTTAGAAAGTTATTGACGATATATCACCCTCTTTAGTAGCATATTCTGTACCCAGCACTGCTTCCTGATGACCGTCTGTGGGAGAAAATGAGCCTCTCTCCTGAAATTCACTGTTTCTCCTTTGCCAATACTTCTGGTTTAAAATAGCCAAAGGTTTCAACCAGTAGAGCTGCTGTCGCCTTCTTATTAAACTTTAATAAGCTAAGCTTTTTAAGCCACATAAAAATTTCATCAAGCGTTTCTCCACCTTCGGAAAAAAACGGAAGGAGGGAAAAAGGTCAGAACCTCACTTTCCGCTCCGGCGGCGTCTGGAGAAGGCTTTGGAAGGAGCGCGTGCTGGGAGGCCAGCCAGACAGCGGGGGCGCTGCCACCTTCATCACACGCAGGCCCCGCGCCGGCTGCTCATTCTGCTCATTCAAGCGCCGCCGCTCAACGCCGGGCTCCTGAGACCAACCGCTCGCTCTTCTCCAAAAGTCCTTGGGATGTGCTCCATTCAACCCCCAAGCATGGGGTTTTCCTGTCAGGAACACCAGCTCAGAGCAACTCTCGATCATTTTACTCGCAGTGTTTCATAAGGGCAACATATTTAACACCAGTCTTTATTAAAAAAAAAAAAAAGAAAAGAAGACAGCGTGCTCCCTGTCAATATGGAGTTAATGACGGAAGAGATAAGAGTTGAAAGAGGTCACTCGTCTCCGGAGACAAGAACTAGGAAAAGACTGCACATTATGTCTAATAATCTTTCTAGGAAAGGCGTATTTTAGATCAGTTAACACTTTCACCTAATATTCCTTTATTGCCTTCATCACCCATGTCCACGTCCAAGTGCGGGAGATGCTCTGGGGACTGTCAGCCCCTCCTGCTCGGCTCTCCCCCTGGATCTTCTGAAAGGTGGAAAGACAAGGTAGGCTGCTCAGGGACCTTGAGACCAGAGGAACACAGGGTGGAGTACCTGCACCCATCCCACTCTAGCCAAACACCAATGGAAAAACTGCACTCCTCCTTCCACGCTGGTTTCAGTGGGGCCCAGTGGGAAGGTGACATTTCCACCCCACCTCTTGGCAGAAGCAAGCTCTGTGCACTGATCTAATTGGCATCTACAGAACGCTCTGCCCAACAGCAGAATACACATTTTTTGCCAACCACCCACAGAATATTCACCAGGATAGACTATATGCTAGCTAATAAAACCAACCTCAACACATCTAAAAGAATTGAAGTCATACAGAGTATTTCTCTGATGATAATGGAATCAAAAAAGAAATCAGTAACACTAAGATCACTGCAGAATCTCCAAACTACTGGAAAGTGAAGAACACAGGGGTCAAAGAGGAAGTCTTAAAAGAAAAAAATTACATAAAACTGAACAAAATGGAAAATAGAGGATATCAAAGTATATAGGACACAGTTAAAGTAGTCCTAAGAAATTTATAACACTAAATGCTTACGTTAGAAAGAGGAAAGGTTTCAATTAAATAAATCTAAGTTCCCATCTTTAAAAATGAAATTAAAAAACAGCTGGTTCTTTGAAAAGTATCAGTAATATTGAGAAGTTTCTAGCAAGACTGACAAAAATAAAAAGAGAAGATACAAATCCTTCAAATCAGAAACAAAGAGGGAATATCACCACAGACACTGCAGCCATTAAAAGACAACTTTATGGGGCGCCTGGGTGGCTCAGATGGTTGAGCGTCTGCCTTCGGCTCAGGTCATGATCCCAGGGTCCTGGGATCGAGTCCCGCATCGGGCTCCCTGCTCCTTGGGAGCCTGCTTCTCCCTCTGCTTCTCTTTCTCTCTCTCTTGCTCTCTCTGTCTCTGAAGAATAAATAAATAAAATCTTTAAAAAAAAAAAGACTACTTTATGTTTATAGACTTGACATCTAAAAAATGGGCCAATTCCTCAAAAACCACAAATTACCAAAATTCAATAAAGACGATATAGGGGCACCTGGGTGGCTCAGATGGTTAAGCGTCTGCCTTCAGCTCAGGTCATGATCCCGGAGTCCTGGGATCGAGCCCCACATCGGGCTCCTGGCTCAGTGAGGAGCCTATTTCTCCCTCTTCCTCTCTCCCTGCTCATGCTTTCTCTCTCTCTCTCTATCTCTGTGTCTCAAATGAATAAATAAAATCTTAAAAAAAAAAAAAAAAGATATAGACAAACTGAACAGTCTTTTAACCATTAAAGAAATCATAATTTTACCCCCCCCCCCAAAAAAACCTACAGACTGGTATCTCTCATGAACTTAGACACAAAGATCCTCAACAAAATTAAGCAGCCGAATTCAGCAATGCACAAAAAATCACACACCACGATGAGGTGGGATTTATTACCCTCTTTAGAACATCAATGGATGCAATCCACCATGTCAACAGGATAAAGAAGAAAACAAACAAACAAATCGCCTGATCACATCAACTGACACAAAAAAAACATGTGACAAAACGGAACACCCATTTATGATTAAAGCTCTCAGCAAACTAGAAACACAGAGGAGCTTCGTCAAGTTGGTAGTAAACGTCTTCAAAACCTGCGAGCTAAAACACACTTAACGATGGAAGACTGAATCCCTTCCTTTCCTCTAGGACTGGGTGCAGGCAAGGATGCCCACTCTCACCACTGTCATTCAACAGTGCACTGAAGATTCTAGCCACTGCAATTAAGGCAAAACAAACAAACAAAGCAAAAACAAGGGCAAGGGAACCTGGAAAGGAAGAAGTAAAACAGTCCCTATTTGCAGATAACATTATTGTCTGTACAGAAAATCCCAAGCAATCTACAGGAAGTGAGTTTACCAAGACTGCAGAGTAAAAAGTCAACACACAAATGGATCACATTCTGATCTACTAACAATGAATATATGGAACCTGAAGAAGTTAAAAACACTTTTGCAGTCCATTTACCATTATACTACCATTTACAGTCACTCCAAACAAAACGATATACTTAGGTATAAACTTAAAACATGCACAGAATCTATATGCTAAAAACTACAAAATGCTGACGAAAGGAATAAAAAGGACCTGAATAAGTGGAAAAACATTACAGGTTTGTGGACTGGAAGATTCAACACAGTAAATATATCAGTTCTCCCCCCAACTGATCTATGGTTTAATGTGTTCATATAGAAATCCCAGCAAGGTTCTGTGTGGTGTTTTGTTTTTTTCTTTTTTGGTGAAGACACAGACAAGCTTATTCTAAAATTTATATGGAAAGACTCTAGGACCTAGAATAGATAAAATAATCTTGAAAAATAAGAATGAAGTGGGAGGAACCACTCTACCCAAGACTGAGGCTACAGTCATCATGGCACTGTGGGATGGACAAAGGGATACACACATAGTTCAGTGGAACAGAACAGAAAAGCAAACACAGATCCACATAAATATGCCCAACTAAGTTTTGGCAAAGTTGCAATATCAGACATAAAATGAGAAAAAAAAAAAACACCTTAACCCAAATCTCTTATTTATACAAAGATTAACTCAAAATGGATCATGGACTTCAATGTACAATGCAGAACTCTAAAACTTCTAGAAAAAAAGAGAAGGTCTTTGGAATCTAGGGCTAGGCAAAAAAGTTTTTAGACTTGCAGCAATAGCAAAATTGATAAATTAAACCTCATCAAAATTAAAAATGTTTGCTCTTCAAAAGGCCCCATTAAGAGGTTGAAAAGACAAGATACAAACCGGGAGAAAATATCTGCTGACCACAATTCTGACAAAGGCTTGTATCTGGAACGTAGCAACGCTCAAAACTCAACGGTAAAAAAAAACCCCAAACAACCCAGGTAGGAAATGGGCAAAAGCCATGAACGGACATTTCACCGAAGAGGATATACAGATGGCTAAGAAGCACAGGAAAAGATGTTCCCCATCAGCAGCGATGAGAGGAATACAAATGAAAACCACAGACGAGATGTGACTACACACCTAAAACACAAAAGAGTGCAACACATGCCATGCAGGATGCAGAGGAACTGGGTCAGGGATACGCATCTAGTGCAAATGTGTGATACTGCGGCCACTTGGGGGAAGGATATGGCAGTTTCTTACAAAATCATGTATGTGCTTACCAGAATAACCCAGATACTTCATTCTTGAACATTTACCCAAGGCAAATGCAAACTCATGTTAACACAAACATCTGTAACAAATGTTCACAGCCACCTTAAAATAGCCTAAACCTTGAAACAATTTGGTTCACCACACTGTGGTACACCCAAGTGACACAATTCTGCTCAGCAATAAAAACTAATAAGCCACCCACACACAGCAACTCAGAAGGCTCTCGAGGGAGTCATGTTAGGTGAAGACACCCAAACTCTAAAGGTGAAGGACTGTAGGATTCCATTCAGACAGCATTCTTGAACCGACGGAACTGCAGAGGTGGGGACAGGTCAGGGGCTGGGATGAAAGAAGAACAGCATGAGGGATCCTGGTGGGGGACTCTTCTGTGTCTTGACTATGGTGGTGGTGGCCTGACATTGTAGAGAACCATATATACACACACACACAGTACGGGTTAAACTGGAAAAATCGGAGTAAGACAGTGGATGGTATCCATGTCAAGATCCCGGCTGAAATATTTACTATAGTTATGTAAGATTTTACCCCTGGGGGGAAATGCATGAAGGCTATCTGGGACCTATTTATTTCTTACAAGTGCATGTGAATCTACAGTTATCTCAAAATAAGAACTTTAACAAAAAGGGCGCCTGGGTGGCTCAGTTGGTTAAGCCACTGCCTTCGGCTCAGGTCATGATCCTAGAGTCCCGGGATCGAGTCCCGCATCGGGCTCCCTGCTCAGCAAGGAGTCGAGTCTGCTTCTCCCTCTGACTCTCCCCCCCTCATGCTCTCTCTCTCATTCTCTCTCTCTCTCTCAAATAAATAAATAAAATCTTAAAAAAAAAAAAAAAAAACTTTAACAAATGTAAAGGACTGGTGTTCCTAAAAAAAATGCACATAACCTGGATCTGATGATGCAGAAACATCACGTGTCAGACAAACTCAAATACAAAACAAATGGCTCGGACTCTTCAAAAATGTCAATGCCATGAGACAGATTGAAAGAGACCTAACAGGGGCACCTGGCCGGCTCAGGTCGGTAGAGCGTGCGACTCTTTATCTTGGGGTTGTGAGTTCAAGCCCCATATTGGGTGCAGAGCTTACTTAAAATAAAAAAAAAAAAGGGACATGGCAACTGAATGCCACGTACAATCTGGATCAATCCAGGGTTTGCTTTGCTATATAGGACATTATTAAGTAGGCTCCGTGCCCAAGGTGGGGCCTAAACTCATAACCCCGACAGCAAGAGGGCCATGCTCTGCCGGCTGAGCCAGCGCCGCTCTAAGTACGACAGTTTTACAGAACTCAGAATCTCAGATCTGTAGATCTGGTGTTGTACCAAGGTTAACTTCCTGATCTTGATAATCGTACTGTGATTATGTGAGAAATGTTCTTGCTTTTTAAAAATACACATCGAGGTATTTAAAGGGTAAAGGGACATCATATCTCAAATTGACTCTCAAATGGTTAAAAAAAGTATGTATGCATAGAAAAGGAACTAGGGTAAAATGTTAACAGTTGAAGAATCTGGGGAAGGGAATACTTTATACTCTTCTCACAGCTTCTCAAAGTATGAAATTATAAATAATAAAAATTATCATAATAAATAACTTTAAAGGTATACAGGATACTGCACAGAGCAGGGCACATGAATGTGCAATAAATTACAGTTTTCAGATATTTTATACCTAATTTTCAGATGAAGACACAAACTGAGAAGTAAAATAAACTGTCTAAGAAAGACCACTGCAGGGGCGCCTTGGTGGCTCAGTTGGTTAAGCCACTGCCTTTGGCTCAGGTCATGATCCTGGAGTCCTGGGATCGAGTCCCGCATTGGGCTCCCTGCTCAGCGGGGAGCCTGCTTCGCCCTCTGACCTTCCCCCCTCTCATGCTCTCTTTCTCTATCTCATTCTCTCTCTCAAATAAATAAATAAATAAAATCTTAAAAAAAAAAAAAAGGAAAGACCACGGCAAACTGGATCTGATGATGATAAACTGGTGATAAGGTCGGGATTCGAACTCGGATCTGTTCCATAGCAGTATTTGTGCTTTCACTGGAATGAGGAAGGCTGAAAATTTCAGCTCTCCCACAGGGGTCTGGATGGCATTCCATGAAGACTGGCTTCAAACCACTCTCCAAGCAGCTCCCTTGCTAGTTTCCTAGCAGAGAAGCCTCTGACTGGGGCTGGGACCTCACACTTCCAACCGGGCCCCTTGGGTGCACGTTTTGTCTAGAGGGCATCGAACAAGCTAACAAACGGACAAGGTCACCGCCTGTAGGCCCTCCACTACAGGGTGGCACGCTGTCTTGTCCTTCCTGAGTCTTTAGTCACTGAGCTGAAACCCGCTGAGCTCAGTTTGTGCTCACCAATGGAAGTTCTAGGACGACCAGACACCTCTCTTCTATGGGTCCTTTTCCACCTCACTGTCACCCCACGGCCAAGCTTAAACAGGGTTAGGTAATTTGTAATTGACTTATTTTTCTGAATAGATAACACACAGGGAATGAAAGTACCTGAAGGCTCCCAGCTCCCCTTGCCACCGACAACCAGGGCTACCAGCTCAAAAATGCAACTCCGTGATAGTTCTCCAAATTACTAGAGTTAGCCAGATCATATTATGATACTAAGCTAACCATTTACCTAGGATATTCCAAGTGATCACTGTAAAGGTAAATTCCCCATTCAGGCATTTAAAAAAAAATCCAGAAAATGATGTATGTAAATATGTTTTCAACATATGGACACGACTGAGGGTCCCGACTTTTTTCTTAAGTGAAAAACTTTGTACTGTGTATGACCACAATAGACATCTCCAAATTACGGCTGGTAAGCATGGATCATTAGAGAGTGCCAGGAGCTCACCTGGTTCCTGTCGCGTGCATTCGTGTACCTGATCTTCTGAATGAAGTAGAATATGAGCCATGCTGAAGAAATAATCATCAGAACAATAAAGGATATTGACACGAAGACTAGAGAGCCACGGCTGAAGTTCTTTGGCGGCATTCGTGTTCCAACAGCTATTGTCATTTGTACAGAGATGTTTTTCTCCAGATAACTCAAAATATCCTTACCCCTCAATTCTGTAATCATGACAGCAATAATATCTCCAGTGCCTGTAATGTAAAATAAATATAGATGCTCAAGTGACCTTTAAAACTTACAGGAACATCACACATATGAAAACGCTGCTTAGAAAAAAGACTACGATTCCTGCTAATAGCAAGGGTCTGCAGATTCTCCTTTTCAAATGGAACGAATCTGCAGTTGGGTATGCTGGCACCAAGTGGGAACAAGAATCTTTGTCGAGTGCTTAAGACTCGGACAAAGTGTAGAAGCACTGCAGTGCTAGGAGCCACATTACCTTGTCTTATAACTATATTCACAGAACAAAGGATTAAATCAGCCATATGTGACAACAGACAGTATAAAACACAGAATATAACAACATAATGTGATAAAATCACCGCAGGTCTTTACTGTAAAACCTTTTCCATTAAAATGCTCCTTAGGAAAAGGAGAACAGCGCTAGTATTTATAGTACAAAAAGCGCTAGTATTTATAGTACAAAAAATTGGTACTTTTTGCACTACTCTTTCTTAGAAATATCTATGGAGCACCTGTTGTGTGCAGAACTAGTACAAGGAACAGAAAGAAGTACAGGATCTGCAGCTTTATAATACCCCCGACGTGACACGCGTCTGCTAACAGAGCTGCCAAAGCCAAACGCAGTGGTGGTCGCGACCTTCATTAGTAACCGGGGAGACTCCCTCTGGTCTTGCGTCTAGACCTGAGGAGAGGAAGGTTCCTTTCTTGTTTACCCCGGAATCCTTCTGGAAATCAAACCCACCCTGAGACACGTCCAAGCGTCAACACCCTGGACTAGCTGGGCATCAACACCCTTCCAGCTTCTAGCAGCTGTCCAGACGTCCTGCCACAGCGACAAGCTACTGAAGGCAACGAACTGCCAGGATGCTAAGTTGCTCCTCGACTCATCCACTTGGTTCACTTACGTAATTTCCAGGAGGAGTACTACCGTCAGCGCAAGCTACTCTCTCTCCTGTGGAGAGTGAGATTACTCCTTTCCTCCTCCACAAGGGAAGTCAGTCCCCATCTCCTTTCCAGGAAAAAGGGCAGCTGAGCTATGCCACCCGGCCGCCCGCGGTCGTCCTCCTCAGCTGAGGCTGGTGGTGACGAGCTACCGGGCACACACTACTCCAGCACACTTCAAAGCAAAGACTAAGACTCTGGGGGCCGGAGGAAGGAGAGGAAACATTTCTATTTCAGGAAAGAGAAAATTAGAACTATTTATCCAAATCTGAATAAGGTCTGCACATCGATGTAAACCACCAAAGCCAAATGAACAAACACCCCACAACTTGCCTTTCAAAGGCTTCCTCAGTGAATACTAAGTATTTGGTTTACGTGTTTACCGTATTTAACTAAAAGAACTACCCTTGTTATCCCAGGCAGTCAAAAGGCCACAGGCAACTGAAAAGAAATTCAATAATTAAAAGTTTCACGAAGAATTTAACCCGATGGAACACAGACCTTCTGTATTACCTTATGCAAAATCGTGCAAGCCACTTTATCAGAATAGCAGCTTATCAGAATACCGATTTAAAAAAATCCAAAACACAAAAAGAAAACTGCAAAAGTAAAGCAAGCAACAAAGTTAACATCTAATTTATCTTTCTGAAATAAGAGTTCTGGTCAGTGAGTTAAAGAAAAATCATCAAATAATGCTAAACCATTCAAATTTTCCATTTAAGAAACCTGAGGTCTGTGCTTTTGGACTGCTCTTCAGCAGGCAACGGTGTGCGGTGTCGGGTACCGGGCACGGCTATAAAGTAACTGAGACGGATCCCACAAGCGACACATGACAATCAGTCTCATTGCTTTATAATCGCACCAGGTACAAAGGGTTTTAGAAACCAGTTCTGAGGCTTCCTCTTGAAGACTCAAGCTGGGAGAGTAGTAGGGAAGGTAGCCGGGGTAACCAATCCACGCAATTTCACACGTTCAAAGAACACTAAGGAACACCACCTAATTTCAACAGGAAAGCTGTTTGGGAAAAGAAGCGTTTAATTATTTCAACCATCCATTCAACAATATTTATTGAGCACATACTATGATCAGATCAAGGTTCCCTAAAGATTACCTTTTTTTGTTTTTAAAGATTTTATTTTTAGATGATCTCTATACCCAACGTGGGGCTCGAACTTACAATCCCGAGATCAAGAGTCGCATGCTCTACCGACTGAGCCAGCCTCGTGCTCCTTGTCCTAACGTCCACTTTTTTTAAAGATAGAAAATTTACCTGCTGTGAAATAAGAGAAAACAGATATATTGGTCTACCCGGGTTCCTGGCACAGAGCTCCTAAAACCCTTGGCGATTTCCTAAGTGATAAGAGCATTAGGAGCATCTTTTCTTCTGCTATCTGGTCTTGGATCCTGACACGGAGCTCCTAAATTCTCTGGAACTTCCTGGGTGACAGAAGTCTTTGGTTCTAATGAGATGACTCTCAGTGGGCCATGAGGAGAAGCTTGGAACTTTCAGCCCATGCCCTCCATCCTCTGGGGAGGAGAGAGGAGATAGAGACTGAGTTAATGACTGATCATGCCTATGTGATGAATTCTCCATAAAAACCCCCAAAGTGTGGGGTTTGGAGAACTTCTGGGTTGGTGAACACGTGCAGGGGCTGGGAGGGTGGCAAGCCAGAAGGCCCCTTCCCACATACCTTGCCCCATGCATCTTCAGCTGGCCATTCATCTGTATCTTTTACTATATTCCTTATATTAAACCAGGAAATGTGTTTCCTTGAGTTCTGTGAGCCAGCCTAACAAAGTTTTGAACACTATGAGGGGTTGTGGGAACCCTGATTTATAACCAGCAGGTCAGAATTACAGGTGACAGCCTGGGACTTTTGGTTGGCTTTGAAGTGGGGCAAGGAGGGGGCAGCCTTGGACTTTGGTTGGTCTTGTGGGATTGCTCCATTAACCCGTGGGATCTGATGCGAACTCCAGGCAGACAGGGTCAGAATCCAGCTGAATTCTAGGACACCCAGCTGGTATGGCCGACAACTGCTTCATATAGGGGAAGCCCCACACACTGTCACAGAAGCATTCTGTGTGAATAACACAGCTGACACACACAAGAGGGTTTTTTCCTTTATACCTGTTCTTGATTATGTGAAAACTACATTTATCCTCAAAGAGCAAAGGAGAATCCAACTACAATTAAAAAAAAAAAAGGCTAAACAAAGTAATGGATAAGTAAAAGGTATACCTATTAAAAAAAAAAGACCAAAGGAGAATCTTTTTTTTTTTTCCCCTTTTAAGTAGGCTCCACGCCCAGCATGGAGCCCAATGTGGGGCTTGAACTCACAACCCTGAGATCATGACCTGAGCTGAGACCAAGAGTCGTACACTTAATGGACTGAGCCAACCAGGTGTCCTGAGCAAAGGAGAATCTTAAAGGGGCTGGAGAGAGGAGCCCAAGCAGGTAGTCTCATCGGGCTAGTAGAGAGGAGGAGATTGCTAGCAGGACAGGGAAGGAGGCTAAGACACTGCTCCTCAAGTAAAGTGAAGAATTACAGCAGGTTGTGAGAATTCTAGTCAAGCCACTAGGTTCTTAACCATTTCTGCCTGTCAATCACTTAGAGAATCTGAGGACAGGCGACCCCTCCTACAAGAAAAGCCCCCATTCTGCTGATCTCTGGAGAGGTTCATAGATCTCCTCACTCCCAACCCCTAAAGCT
The DNA here is from genome assembly GCF_054177405.1 of Leptonychotes weddellii. Lineage (NCBI taxonomy): Eukaryota > Metazoa > Chordata > Mammalia > Carnivora > Phocidae > Leptonychotes > Leptonychotes weddellii. The sequence goes on along the minus strand of NC_138375.1, from coordinate 132,464,141 downwards.
GATCTGGGCTCAGAGACCCTGATTGAAGGATGCCTCTGCACTTGACTTTTGAAGATCTGAGAAGCCCTGGCCCAGCTTCTGGGGGGGTAGTAAGGCCAGAGAAGGTGTAAGCTTCAGGATAACAGTCGGGTTAGGTCAACTAGTGACTGGTAAGAGGTAAAGACTTATTAGACTATAATGATGTAAACACTCCAGGAGAGATGACAGATATTTGGCCCAGGCACCACCACCAACCCAAAGCCTAAGCCCTTGGCCAACACTGCTAATTAATCACGGATACAGCCTCAGAATCCCATGTATTTCAACATGCTCAGCAGCCAGGATTAATTTATCAGAGATGACAAGTCAGTAAAAATCAGTGCGATCCCTGCTTTCACCTATTTTCTTAAAACCTTCTCCACTTCTGTTCTTTAATGTGAATCTATGTTTCTACTGCTTGAGTTTGGCTACTTTATTAAAACAATTCTATTCTCTGCCCCCCTCCCGCCTTTAAAAAAAAAATTCCTTCTCCCTTGGAGAATTTTCAAACCCCAGGAGTTTCAAATCATGACGTTTCCTCCTGTAATACTTCAGCACTCTCTCCTAAGAACAAGGACACGATTCATTTATCGCCTTCAAGAAACTGAACTCTGATACAGGACTGTTCTGACCGAATTCTGGAACTCCCCCTCATTCGTTCATTCCTCCCCACCGGGCGCACCTGCTGACCAACACAGCCCCCCTGGCTTTCACAGGGATTTGTGCTCCAGATGCGGGAGTCCTCTCCCAGCTTCCAGCATGGAACAGGTGGGCAAACCCCAGGGAGCTTCTGTACTCTCTCATCAAGCTGCATGGATCAGGGGCGCCCGCCATGCCTGTGCCTCAGTGAGTCTGCTTGCAAATGGCCTGAGGCCCTCTCCCCACTGTCCCTTCCATGGACCTCGGTCCTTCTCAGATGTTTATCTGTAACACTCGTGCTTCTTCAAACCCAGTCCTCAGTCTCCTCTGCTTTGACCCCCTTTGAAAGAACTCAAGGGGGAGGAAAAAAAAAAGATATGCTACGTTCTTTTAGGAAATGAATACAGCTTTAGTTCTACAGATCTACAGATGTAGATGACAATTACAGACATCCTGCTGAGATCTGCCAGTGTTTTTCCAAAGCCTGATTTGTCACGTCACTCTGTCCAAAGCCTCTGATATTTGCTGCAACACGGATGGGCCCAGAGGGTATTATGCTAAGTGAAATAAGTCAGACTGAGAAAGACAAATGCTGTATGATTTCACTCATATGTGGAACCTAAAAAACAAAACAAATGAGCAACCAACAAAAACCAGACTCTTAAATAGAGGGGGTGGGGGATGGGCGAGGTAGGTGAAGGGGATTGAGAGGTACAAGCTCGCGGTGGTAAGATGAGTCACAGAGATGAGAAGTGCGGCATAGGGAATACAGAACTCTGTACGGGGACAGATGACGACCACCCCTGTGGTGAGCAACGAGTCGTGTACAGAATCGTCGGACCCCTATGTTGTACACTCAAAACTCAGATCACACTGTGTGTCAACCATACTTCAACAAAAATTAAAGAAAAAAAAAAAGAAAAAGCCTTTATCCCTTATGTCAACTAAATAAAGTTCAAACTCCTTAACCTGACATTCAAAGCATTTTGGGAGCCAAATGGGCGTAATGGTGTGTGACAGCAGACACTCCAGTACCCAAACGATGCTGCTGATCACAGTGACTGAAACGGTGGCTCATACAGTCCAAGCAGAATGGAGGCATCACGCCCAGAGGAGGAGAACCGGAAGAAAACGGAGCGAGGGCTCAAGGACCGGGAAGCTTCAGCAAAACCAAAGGTCAGGAGGAGAGGAGAGGAGAGGAGAGAAAGGGAAGAAGCATCGGTCAGAGAATAGGACACCAGACTTGAGACCAGAGACGTACCAGTTCTGGGAGACACTGAGGATGGGTTTTAGGTCAGGTGTGCACTTTCCCCGTGGACACGGAGGCTGGCCGGGACGACGGCATGGGTAAGCCAGCCAGGAGTCAAGGCCTCTGAGGAGCGTGGGGAAGCAAGTGTGTGGAGCACAAGAGTGAAGGGTCAAGTTCCGTCACTGAATCAAGAAAACACCAGCACCATGGCATCTGGGTGGTGCCCACGGTTGCACAACACTGATTAGCTTGAACCTGACTCTCCGGCCTCGAGGCTGACATTCAGGAGCTCAATTGTGAGCCACCGAGGGACTCCAAAGTCACATGATTAATTCCAGACGATACTCCACTCTCAACAAGAACCAGGGTCTACTAAACCCTCGTTCCTTCAGTCTCAGACCAAGTAGAGCAAAGGGGCTCAATACCCAGAGCTCAAACGTCAGTTTCTGTTCTCATACCATCTCCTGAGTGTAGGCACTCATCATATGATCTGTTTTTTCCACGTCAAAAAAGAAAAGACGGCAGGAGCAAAGACCTGCACAAAAGAGAAAGCCACTTTCTTCCTTCATCTAGAGGCAGAAATGAAGGGAGGGGGTAACTGGGGAGACAATCACCAGTCAGCAGAGGTCAGAGAATCTTTTAGTTAAGAGAGTTCTTAGGGGTCATCTTCAACACAATACAAGTAACTCCCGACCGGCTGAGGTAGCTAGCTCTATCCACAGGCAGTTTTAAGTATTAGAAAGGTCTTCCTTATAATTAAAATCTTGATTCCTAAATGCGCATTCATGGCTCTTTGCTCGAAAAGCACCACCAAGCAAATAAACTGTATTTCACGTATCAATGGTGTAAAATACCATCAATTGTCAGGTGCATCATTACTGTTATGTATCAAGAAGGAAAAATCCTGCCAATAAACTGTAAGATGCCACCAAATATAACAAACACCCCAACCTCAAGCTGAACGTCCCAGAATGGAGGGAAATTCCTCTCCCATGCAGCAGTCCTTCATTCGGATAGTCCAAGGCCTCTTCTCTGGGACTCCACCTCGGGCTTTTCTCCACACTAACTCCTCCTAGAGCCCCAGATTATTCATTTACAAATATTTTTCAAGACTCTAACACAGAAGAGCTGGAAGTATGGTATAAAAACCTCTTTCCCCCCAAACCATTCAAGAGGAAGTTACTGGCACAATGTGTCATCCCCTCCAAACATTCAGTGTGTCTTCTACAAACAAAAACCATTTATAAACAGAGCACAACCACGCAAACTGGGAAGTGCGTGCTGACGCATTACTGCTGCCTAATCTCAGAGTCCATTCAAGCGTCCCCAGTTTCCCAACAACGTCCTAGAGCAGATCGGGATCAGAGCTGCACGAACTGCATTCAGCCATCACATCTCGTGGCTCTCTGTCAGTCTGGAACAGTCTCTCAGATGCCCCCTGATGTCCCTGACCTTGACACTTGGGAAGATGACATACAGCCCCTCTGTCTGGACGGAGCCGGTGTGTCCGCAGGGCTAGACTCAGGTCATGCACTCCTGGCAGCAACACCAGAAGAAGTGAGGCTGTGCTCTCTTTGGCACGTGCTAGCAGGTGGTGCACAGTGAGGACACAGCCCAATACAGTGGAAGTTCACCCTGACTGAGTGGTTTCCCAAAGGGCTGCTCTCCAGGCATTTCCACTGAGAAGTCACTCTTTCCCCTCTTTGTAACTCCTAAGTATTCTGTGCGGAGGTACTTTGAAACTCGGTAAATACTCCACTACTCCTCATCAAGATTTCAATACACTTTTACTTTTTAGATTAGTATGAACTTGGGGCACCTGGGTGGCTCAGTGAGGTGAGCGTCTGCCTTCAGCTCAGGTCATGATCCCAGGGTCCCAAATCAGGCTCTGCTTCTCCCTCTCCCTCTGCCCCTCCCCTCTGCTCATGTGCTCGCTTTCTCTCTCTCTTAAATAAAATCTTATATAAAAAAAAGATTAGTATGAACTCATGTTCCTATATTATTTAATGGGCTAATAAAATCATTACTGTCATTATTCATTTTCATGCTTAAATTCCAAATGGTAAAACACTGTTCACAGATCTTTTCCATCCTGTTCACTTGTGGACAGCAGTTTTTCAATGTCTTTATTAAAATAAAATGTGGGGGTGCCTGGGTAGCTCAGTCGTTAAGTGTCTGCCTTCGGCTCAGGTCATGATCCCGGGGTCCTGTGATCCAGCCCTGCATCAGGCTCCCTGCTTAGCGGGGAGTCTGCTTCTCCCTCTCCCTCTGCCACAACTTGTGCTCTAATAAATAAAATCTTAAAAAAACAAAACAAAACAACAAAATAGATACAATAGGGATGCCTGGGTGGCTCTGTCGTTAAGTGTCTGCCTTTGGCTCAGGTCGTGATCCCAGGGTCCTGGGATCGAGCCCCGCATCGGGCTCCCTGCTCGGCGGGAAGCCTGCTTCTCCCTCTCCCATCCCCCCTGCTTGTGTTCCCTCTCTTGCTGTGTCTCTGTCAAATAAATAAAATCTAAAAAAATAAATAAAATGCTAAAAATGAATACAACACATCCATTATCAAGAGCAGTATGAGGCTAACCTCTTCCCACATCTGAATATTATGTCCCAAGGATACGGCCCAAGCTTTCAATATGTATTTTGGGAGCCATGGCACATGCTAGGGCATGTAGGGATTACAGGATAGAAGGTTCCCAGGGATTCTCTGCTGGACCTGTTACTTAACCCAAGTCTCCACAAACTCTTGTTACTAATTTTTTGAACGCATTTGCAGGTTAACTTAATGAATACCTTCTTTCTGTTGTTTCGTGTATTCCAAGATCCACCTAGTTTCATGTCATTTTCAAGTTAAGATACTTACATTTGTATTTTCTTACAAAATGTTTTGTTGTTGTTACATAAATGAACCTATTTATTATAGGCTAGCTATGTTTCAAATGGTGGAGCTTCTGCTGGCCTTTCCACTCCTTCAGTCGTCTGATGACCGACTTCACTGTGACGGCAGAAGCAGTGCTGTAGGTCCAGGCGCCTCCAGCGACGGTTTTCATGCAGGAGCCACGGTGCCAGATCCCCACCGCTCATCTTTTCATCTTGTTTTGCCACAGAAGGAGCGAGTTTCCTTGGCGTGCTGGCTCATTCCAATCTTCTTCACCATTTTCCTGAGGGAGGCACCCTAACGGGTCCTGTATTTACCCACGATTCCGACCTTCTTGGTGCGTTTAGCCATGTCGCTGCGAACTAAGTCTGAGCCCAGAGAGGAAGACTTCTCTTACAAATTTTTTTTTTTTTTTAAGATTTTATTTATTTATTCATGAGAGACAGAGAGAGAGACAGAGGCAGAGGGAGAAGCAGGCTCCCCGCGGAGCAGGGAGCCCGATGCGGGACTCGATCCCAGGACCCCGGGATCATGACCTGAGCCGAAGGCAGACGCTCAACCGACTGAGCCACCCAGGCGTCCCTCTTACAAATTTTTGATAGAAGCATTTTAAATGGGAGGAGAGAGAAAGGTTAAGTACTGAGGCATTCCACCCAGAAAAGATACGCACCAAGCACCAGCACTCTAAAAGCCTGCAGACCTGTTATTTATGTTTAAGAATCTGTAAGTCCGAGAGCGCTCAGTGAACTCAACAAGAAAATGGATGGTGGGTGGTGGGAGCCAGGCTTCTCAGTCGGGGTGGGACTTTACAAGCGCGGAGGAGGCTACAATGATCCATGTGGTCATGGATTGGAGCTGGAGACATGGGTATGTACTCATTCTTAGCTCATTACAGATATGGAAGGTTACATAGAGAAGTATTTACAGATACGTGTACATACAAGGGTTGGTATACATACACATTCCCTTGCTCTGTCAGCTGAGAGGGCCCAGATGCAACAAAACCACAACAGTAACGAGCACATTTAATGCCCGGAGTTGGTTTCTAATGCCCTTCTCCGATCAATGGAAACCAGGGTCCCTGGGAGAAAACAGCCGATTCTCGGGCTGGGACAGGAAGACAAGATGAGCCTAGAGCACCTCAGAGCACCAGAAAGGAAGAAAGTGCTCAAAAACAAAACAAATAAAAAACCCCAATACCAATGGTAATGAGTGTATGTCTAAGGACCCGGAGCCAAGAGAAAGTGCTCCCAAGGGCCAAAGATGGAATAGTGTGAGCAACAGAAATAAGCAAAATAGCACTGTATTCTATCACAAAGTATAAAATAACTATCCACAAGTCCATACTGATATAAATAAATGACTGAATAAATTAAGAAATGGAGAAGAAACAAATCATTCATGCAGAGTAATTCCAAGTAATACTCCCTACTCCTTACGCGTAGGCTGTGCACAGTGGCCTCCTTCTAGAGAGTACCGCATGGACAAGAGAAACGAGGAGCTTCACGGTGGAGAAGCCCGACAAACAGCCAGGTGACAGTGACCATTCATGTTGACAGTGTGGACCCTGTGATCTTCCTCTCAACGCCCCATATCCTCAGTCTAATCACGAGAAAGACATCAAATCCCAGTTGAAGGACATGCTACACAATACCTGACCAGGAGTCCTCAAAACTGTCAAAACACAAGGGAAGTCTATAAAACTGTCGCAGCCAGAGACAAAGGAGACACAGGGACCCCCCCCTCATGGGCTGGATCCTGGCACAGAAAACGGACATTATGTAAAAGCTAAGGAAATCTGAATAAAGCACGGACGTTGGTTAATGACTGCGTACCTGTGCTGACTGGGTTGCTAGTTATCACACAGGTACCAAACTAACGTTAAGAGGTTAACAGGGGAACCTGGGGGCATTCTTTGTACCGTCTTTGCAATTTTTCTGTAACACCGTTCTAAAAAAAATACAATTAAAAAAAAGACATTATATAAAAGAGAACATCTTTCATCAGGAAGAACAGAGGCTGGAAAACAAAGTAACAACACTTTTTAAAGTGCGGAAAGCGCTGTCAGCTCAGAACTCTGTGTCTATGTCCCTGAAAAGCAATGGCAGAAAAAAGACGTTTTCAGATAGGTGAGTGATGCGAGAACTCATGCCCAGCAGATCTGCACTGGGAGAAAGGATGAAAAAGTCGGCCCAGGTGGGGGGGAAAGGACAGCAGGTGGAGGGTGGAACTAGCAGGAGTTACATAAGCCTGTCCCCTTTCCTTCATCGTTTGGCCATTCCCACGCCGCCCCCCCCCCCCCGCCAAGGGACCCCTCTGCATTCCTGCTACAAAGGCACCACAGACCTGGAAGGTGACACTGGGTCTCAGTGGGGCAGAGCCTGTCCGCAGACTCCGGGGACAGGTTGTACGTGGCTGTTCACGTGGACAGCTGTCACTGGGCTCTGCAGGCATGGGACTGGGGATGCAGCTCTCATCCAATGCGGAGGACAGTCCCACAGGACAGAGCATTCTCCTGCCTCCCCGGGGCCCCCCGCTCTGACAAACCTCAAGTGCGGAGAGCTGTGAGGCCTCCCCACCAGGCCTCCCCATCGGCCCAGGGACAGCTACCAAGGAAACCGCGTCTTCCATCCTGTCAACTACGGACCTGCTTTCGAAGCCAGTGTTCTAAACCTCTGCTGATCCTTTACGTTACTTTGGCTTCTTCCTCCCTTCTGCTGCCGGTGAGGGAAAGATAAGCACAAGGAAGATAAAACGGCAAATCAAGTGGGGAGTTGAAGCAGTCCACTCAGGAGACAGAGCGTGCAAGGTCAGAGTGAGACACGAAGGTGAGTGGACACACTGTCTCAAGTCTCTGGCAGATGGATGGGCTCCTTGCTTCTACTTCAATAAGGATTCAGAGACACAAAGGAAAACGTCAGAGCTTCTGGGAAGGTTTCTGAACAGAACCATCAGCAGTTATTCTTTATAAGCAATTTTTATTTTTAAGAAGCTATGGCCTAAGTGTTTGTTTTATTTTTTTGAAGTTTTTATTTTAACTCCAGTAAACATACAGTGTTTATTAGTTTCAGGTGTACAAAATAGTGATTCAAGAATTCCATACAACACCCAGTGCTCACCATAGGCACCCTCTTTAATCTCCATCACCTGTTTCCCCACTCCCTCCCCTCTGGTGATCATCACCTTGTTCTCTATAGTTAACAGTCTGTATCTTGGTTTGTTTCCCCCCCCACCCTCCCTTGCTCGTTTGTTTCTTAAATTCCACATGGTATTTGTCTTTCTCTGACTCATTTCCCTTAGCAGTATACTCTCTAGTTTCATCCATGTTATTGATAATGGCAAGATTTCATTCTTTTTGATAGCTGAGTAATATTCCATTATACCCCCCGCCCCCCCTACTCTTTATCCATTCACCAGTCAGTGGACACTTGGGCTGCTTCCCTATCTCGGCTGCTATAAACATAGGGTTGCATGTATCTCTCTGAGTTAGTGTTCTTATATTTTTTGGGTAAATACCCAGTAATGTGATTGCTGGATCATAAGGTAGTTCTATTTTTAACTTTTTGAGGAACCTCCATACTGTTTTCCAGAGTGGCTGCACCAGTTTGCATTCCCACCAACAGTGCAAGAGGGTTCTGCTTTCTCCACATCCTCACCAACACCTGTTGTTTTTTGTGTTTCTGACTTTAGCCATTCTGACAGGTGTGAGGTGATATCTCATTGTGGTTTTGATTTGCATTTCTCTGATGATGAGTGATGCTGAGCATCTTTTCATGTGTCTGTTGGCCATTTGGACGTCTTCTTTAGAGAAATGGCTGTTCATGTCTTCTGCCCATTTTTTAATTGGATTGTTTTTCAGGTGTTGAGTTTGATAAGTTCTTTATATATTTTAGATACTAGTTCTTTATCAGATACATGATTTGCAAGTATCTTCTCCCATTCTGTAGGTTGCCTTTTAGTTTTGTTGATTGTTTCCTTCTCTGTGCAGAAGATTTTTACTTTGATGAAGTCCCAATAGTTTTTGCTTCCCTTGCCTCAGGAGAAATATCTAGAAAAAAGTTGCTACAGCCAATGTCAAAGAGGTTACTGTCTGTATCTTCTTCCAGGATTTTTATGGTTGTAGGTATCACATTTAGGCCTTTTTTAACATATTTTGAATTTATATTTGTGTGTGGTATAGGAAAGTGGTCCGCTTTCTTTCTTCTGCATGTTGCTGTCCAGTTTTCCCAATGCTCTTTGTTGAAAAGACTGTCTTTTTCCCATTGGATATTCTTCTCTGCTTTGTCAAAGATTAATTGACCACGTAGTTGTGGGTATATTTCTGAGCTTTCTACTCTGTTCCATTAAGTGTTTCAGTTTTATATATATATTTTTTGATAATTCCGCATTTTCTAAAGATTGTATGGATCACATGGAAGACAGTAGGAGAAATATTTGCAACTCCGGCAAAAAAATACATACGATTTAAATTCTTATTTCCTGCCACAGCAGTACATTTAAACTGTAGGCTCCATCTTTTCTGAGGTAATTAAATCCATATTCAATTAGAACAAAAAAACTTTAAACAGTAAAACAACAGTGTGACTCTTATTTATTTTCTTGATGGGTTTTTTAAGGATAAAGATACTAGATTGACACTAAGTGGCCCAAATTACTGTTATTTAAAGATATTTTGCAACATGTTTATGATTTATCTTTACTTGCTTTCATAAAGTGATTTTTTTATATTCACAAAGTGAATTTTCTATCTTGCACAAAGTGATGTTTTTCTATTTATTGCTTGATAATATAAAGCTACAGAGGTTTTCTTTTTCTTTAAGAGAATATGATGGAAAAAAGAAGGTAAAGGGTCATTCAAGTAATTCTGCTCAAGCAGCCAAAGGAACAGTAAGAAGCACCTGATACTGCAGATTGATACCAAGACTGAAAAGCAACATTATTACTTGGTTGCATCTTTATCTAAATTACATTTTTCTACTAACAATGGAAAGAATGTCCACAGATAAAACTGTAAGAGATATCCAACTCGAGAACGGTTTGACAAAATCTAAGACTGATAAACAGTAACAGTAAAGCCTATATAAATTTTTAAAATCCAAGAAAATAAATCCTTAACTTTCAGAGAAATGTACATTATTTTAAACTATCCAAGAGCTTGTAACTTCCTTTTATACTACCACACATCCGCTAACTACATTACAAAGAACTCCTCCTGCTAACTAGAGGTAAGGGAGAAAACCACAAATTGAGCTGACTTTCCCGTCAATGATGTCACGGACACCGCGCTGGGAGAGATGTCCTTCAGGCATCAGATGAAGGGCATTCAGTAGGACAAACACAGGCAAGCTCTTGGAACATCGTTCACAGAGCAAGAACACAAAATATTTATACTTAACTACGTGTAATTTTTCGGTCAGCCCTCTATGCTTAAGTGACAGGAAAGCTCAACAGAACTAAGTACCTTCACAAAATCATTTCAGTGCGGTACACACTTGTTTTGCTCGAGGCATTCTGCTGGCCACTGCAGAGAACAGAAAAACACACGCTTCCACGTACAGAAACCTGCAGCCCTTTTTCCCTCTGCCAGTCAAGTATGCAAGTAACAGCCTAACAGGAGAAGGGCAATACCGTCTAGGAGGGGCAACAAGGCGCTCTGGAGACCGCGAGGCCCAGGACTGTAATGCACCGAGGGCGTATCCAGGCCTTTGGGGTTTTTTTTTTGGACTCTTCCCAATTCATATTAGTTCACATCGCAATGCACAGCATAGAGAGGTGCTAATCTAAGGTTTCTCGACTAAAATGAAGGGTGGGCAGAACTGACAGGCCAGCAGGGGAGGGCCGAGACATGGATCTTTGGGTCCACTCCTTGAGATTATGAGTTATAGGTTGCGGGGGGGATATCCAGTGACTGAGGCGAGCGTCCTTGAGCCTCACGTGGACAGACGACAGGGATAGAAGGGCATCTGGGGAGGGAGAGGGCAGGAGCAGCACAGGAATGAGGCAGGACAGCAAGTGCTTCTCAGGGCAGAATTCTCTCTGGAGTACAAGCAGAGAGCTACGGCATGTCGAGGATTGCTCTGCTGAAAAGACGGGGGCCAGAGAGGCTTGAGATGATGTGGGTGCTGAGCCGGTGCTGTCTAAGCTCACCCCATTCCCCAGAGGCTATCAGGCCTCCATCTAGTGTCACTTGGCTGGCCTGAAACAGGATCTTCTTATAACCAGCATCTCCCTGACCCTGAATGTGGACACCACTGGAATTCAGCCAGGGGGCCAGTGTCCCAGGCCCTTCCTGCTTCCAGGCTCTTCACCTGGTGGGCGGCGGAGGGAGCCCACACTGTGGGGCTTGCTTGGCCACCACACCCCCACCCAGTGCTTCCTGCCGGGTTTGCCGAGCCCACACTCGGTGGCAGAGAAGCCAGGAACAACTTTCTAGCTGCTTACCAGCAGCAGCCGTCGAGGAGCAGAGCTGCTCAGCTGCCCGGTGTGGTGGCCCCACACCCGCAGAGCCCCTAGCACAGCGCTGCACCCGAGGAGGCCATCGAGTCAGGAGGCATCAGCCTCACTGGCCAAGGGCTACACCTCCCACGTCTTTCAAAACCCTAGATCCTCACCGTGACTAATAACTAGTCCCTGCCTTGGGCACACAGCGGCTGTGAGGAGGAGGCCTCGAAGTTTAATTTACTATCTCCCCATCCACCCCTTCAGCCCAACCTTTCCTGCCCAGTATCTAAAAGGCTTTCACGTTGCTTTCTCCTACCTCTGAGCCTTCAACCCTGAGGATTCTCCTGCTTAGAAGACTCTTCTCAACCTGTGAATTCCTGTTCAAACACCATCTCCTCAGGCAGCCCTCTCTGACTCCGTGAAACTAGGTATGCTTCATAAGATCTTTTCATAATTATCATTTCTGATTCAATGTTGATTATAACTCCACGAAAGCAGGTATCGTGCAGCTATGACGTGGGCCTTGTTTACACCTGGAGACCTGACAGGAGCTCAAAAAAATACCTGGTCACAAATTAGCATATGGAACCCAAACCCCCATGCTTGCTGTCACCCCACCCAGCCTCATTTTCTACCCTCACCCTCAGACTCCTGCCCCCCAGGCAGGTCTCTGACTCACATGGTTCCCCCACGGACAGGGTCTTCTCTGGTCCCATCCTGACAACGATGTAGGGCCCAGCACAATGAAAGCCTCCTCTGCGAAGTCCTCTGATTATTCCTGCCAGCCTTCAGAGTCAGGAACTCGTTCTCTGGTAATACTGAGGCCTGCCCTGCTAAGTCAGCACTCAGTGGGTCCCAGTTATTTCACGCATGTTTGTCTCCCTATTGGAGTAAAATGTTCCCTAAGGACATGCACTCGCATACACTTCTTCTGTAGATCCCTACAGGGTCTCTCACAGAATGCTTGCCATAGAGCACATGTAATTTAATGCCTGTTGATGAACTATTTTACGCTAAATGCATTTGAAACAATTACGTCATATGGAAAAAAGACCAGAACAACAAAGAAAAAGTGTATTTGGAAATTAAAAAAAATAAGTACTAGCTTAAAGTTAGAAAAATAAGTACAGTGATTCCATAATTATAAAAGAGGTAGTGCTCATTCAAGGCACAAGAATAATAAATAACAACAACTATACAACTTAACAAATTCATTATCTCAATAAAGTTACAATCATCCTGTCAGGCAATTAAGCAGATGCTCTCGCATGAGAGCCAATGGTTTAAAGACTCATTCCCCTAAAGTCCCAAGGCTAGTCATCACTGGGTCTGGGATTCCAATTCCAGCCTTGTGACTGTCAACGCCAAACTGTTTTCACTATTTCAGAGGTGCTCTATTATCCGACAGAGATTTAATTTTGTTTTTATAACTAAAAAGATGATGCAGAATCCTGTGGCAAATTACAGGTCAGTGACACTCCCTTACGTATGATTCTGAAAGATGCAGAAAGCAGAACAGAGTGGGATTGCTAAAGAAGCAGAGATCTGTGAGCCAGACAAAATACTCCATGACAATTTTCTGGGGTGATGAATATGTTAACAGGTGCACCACCACGGAGAACAGACTGAAACCAAGACAGAATTCTGCTTGGAAAACAGGAGATGATGAACAATAGCTTAGGGGTTCAAAGAGGAAAGGGCAAAAGTTCTTCTATCAAGAAACAACCCAGACCCTTTCACACCCTAAAATGAGCCTGTTTGCACATAATCCACAAATTCCCAAACAAAATGGCATTTTAATTTTTCTCTAATTAAAAGTAAAAATTAAAAGTGTATTTCAGAAATCTTTTCAATGAATGGATTTATTTCCATTGCTTTTGTTAACAATACACCCATGCTTTCATTTAAATAATCTGTGTAACTTTTCAGGTTAAATAAAATAAGCCGCACCAACCTAGAGCAGTTTGGTTTAGACAGAGACTTCGTAACTCTAAAATATTTAACCTCTGTGTTTACGTCATGACTTGAGAGTTCATCTTTCCGTCTCACACACACGGGCACTTAGCATGTCTCTACTCATTGTAAAGCAAAGTGACTGTCTTTATTTTTATATTTTTCTTGCTCACATTTTAACATCATTCTGCCCTGAATACTTAAGATGAGAACCAAAGTCACAAGAGATCACCTCATGAGTACTTGCTGTAAATCTCTCAAAGTAAGAGTACTTAGGGGCAGACAACTCAAACAAAGCTTCCAGTTTAAGAATTTTTGTGCTGCTTCTGAACTTTAGCCTGCATTACACTTTTTAAAAAGAAGTAATTTCTACACCCAACGTGGGGCTCAAACTCATGGCCCCAAGTTCAAGAGTCACATGCTGCACTGACTGAGCCAGTTAGGTGCCTCTGCATCACACTTTTGAGCAACAGTTTAATGAAGGGTTAATTTACACGCCGTAACATTCACTTTCTGTAAGTGTAAATTCAATGATTTTGGTAAATTTACAGGGGGTGTATGACCACAAGCCAGTTTTAGAATGTTTTCATTACTCCCAAAAGTTCTCTCGTACCCACCGCAGGTGATCTGCATACCCAGCCCCCAGCCCGCACACCTGCTAACCTGCCTTGTGTTTCTACGAATGTGACTTCCCTAGACATTCTACATACATGAAATCATGCCACAGGCAGATGTTTCTAACTGCCGGCTTTCACCGAGCGTCAGGCTTTCGAGGTTTACCATGTTGTTGCAGGTATCCGTAGTCAATTCCGTGTAACTGCTGAACTGTATTCTGTGGGTAGGCCATGTTTTGTTTTTCCACTCACCCACTGATGGACATTCGTGTTGTTTCCACTATTTGGACTACTGTAAATAAGGCAGTGAGTGTTCATGCACAAGTTTTTGTGTGGACATTTCATTCTTTTCATTTCTCTTAGGTAGATTCCTGGGAGGACTGCGGAGTCATATGGTAAATACGTGCCCCACTTTAAAACACCCTGCCTGGGCGCCTGGGTGGCTCAGTCGTTGAGCGTCTGCCTTCGGCTCAGGTCAGGATCCCAGGGTCCTGGGGTTGAGCCCCCACATCGGGCTCCCTGCCCAGCGGGAAGCCTGCTTCTCCCTCTCCCACTCCCCCTGCTTGTGCTCCCTCTCTCGCTGTGTCTCTCCCTGTCAAATAAATAAATAAAATCTTAAAAAAATAAAAAAATAAATAAATAAACACCTGCCCAGCTGTTTTCCAAACTGGCTGCACTATTTCACACTCCTACCAACAATGGGCAAGGATTTCCGTTTACCCACGTCCTCAACAAAACATGGTCATATCTGAATGTTTTTATTGTAGTCATTCCAGTGAGTGTGAAGTAGTATCTCATTGTTTTGTTCTCTAATAACTGATTAAATATTAAGTCATTACATCCTCTGCCCATTGTAAAATTAAGTTATCTTATTACTACTGATTTTTAAGAATTCTTCATATACCAGTCATATATCGGATCTATGAGCTGGAAATATTTTCTCCCAGCTTGTGGGTTTGTCTTTTCATTTTCTTCATGGTGTCTTCTGAATAACAAGGTATTTTACTTTTGAAGACTAACACTGTTCTTGTCTTTTATGGATAGTGTCTTTGGAGTAAGAACTTTCTGTCCCAAATGACTAAGAGTCTCTCCTACGATTTCTTCTAGAAGTTTATGTAGTTTTACTTCTTACATTTTTGTCTATGATCTATTGTGAAGTCATTCTTACACATCGTAAGGTAAGGGTCTTAGTTCTTTTTTGTCTTTTGCATCTGGAGAACAACTGTTCTAGCACCGCTTGTTGAAAAGACTGTCTTTTCCCCACGGAAATGTCATGGCACCTTTGCCAAAAATCAACTGAGTATAAAAGAAGGATTTATTTCTAGACTCTCAGTTCTGACCCATCAGTCTATGTGCCCATCCTTACGCCAATGTCACACTGCCCTGATTACTGAAGTTTTGAAATCAAGCAGCATGAAGTCTTCTGATGTTGTTCTTTTTCAAAATTCTTTGGGCTATCCTAGGTACTTTGATTTTAGGATTACCTTATCCATGTCTACAAAACATCTTATTTGGGAAGTTTCAGCTATTATTTCTTGAAATATTTTTTCTGCCACTTTCTCTCCTCTTCTCTGGGATGTGACAGTGTCCCACAGGCCTTTAAGGCTCTGTTCATTTTCTTCAGGTTTTTTTTTTTTAACTTGTTCTTCAGAGCAATAATTTCTATTGCTCTATCTTCAAACTCACAGATTCTTCTGCTGTTTTGAATCCACTGTTCAAGTCCTCAAGTGATGTTTTCCATTTCCAGTATTGTACTCTTCAATTCCATGATTTCCATGTGGCTCTTTTCGATAATTTTTCTGTCCTTTATTGAGAATCTCTAAGTGTTGGCTTCTGGTACCATTCATGTTGTCATATTTTCCTTTTTAATTCTTTAAATATCATTTCCTTTAGTTCTCTGAACATACATTAATTGAGGTCTTTCTCTGCTAAATTCAGCATCTGGGAATACTCAGAAGCAGCTTCTGCCGACTTTTCTTTTATTAATTTATTTTCTAAATAGGCTCCATGCCCAGTGCAGAGCCCAAAGAGGGACTAGAACTCACGACCCTGAGATCAAGACCTGAGCTGAGATCAAGAGTCAGATGTTTAACCGACTGAGCCACCTGCCCCTGCAGACTTTTTCTGAGTATGAGTCACACTGTCATATTTCGTTGTATAGCTTGTCATCTTTTGCTGAAAACCAGACATTTCAGACAATAAAATGTCACAACTCTGCATTTTTTGCCCTTAAGTTTGCTGCTATTACCTTGTTTGTCTGCTTTGTTTAGTAGCATGGCCAGGCTAGACCTGTGAGGTCTGCTTCCTCTGTCGTGTGCAGCCATCGACGATGTCTCTGCTCCATTTCTTATTTAATATTCTTTCAAGACTAGCTGTCAGCCAGTTACTGGACACGGATGCTCAAACATCTCTGATCAGTAAGGCTGATACCATCTGCTAATGGATCTGGGTGTAGGGAGAGAACAGTGTTCAAAGCTGTGGCCACTTCCAATCCCACCTGGGCTACTTCTGCAAGTCCCGTCTGTCTCCTACCTGCATGCATACAGTCTCAAGGTCACCCAGGGGTGTAAACAGCTTCAGCTCCGAGATCACCACGGAGCATGTGGTCTCAGACAAGAACACACTTGGCTGCAGCCCTGGGCTGGGAGAGACAGACCCTGGCCTTTCCCCACCCTCCTGTCCCTGAGACATCACTTCTAGAGACAACAATGTTGGGCATGGGTGTTACCCACCCTTCCGTCGCGGCAGGGCAAGCCCTCCATCCTTGCCACCCACCCTGCCCCGGCAGAAACTTCATACGACACGGCTTGGGGCGTGTGGGAAGCAGCCCTGGGCCAAACACCACAGCTTCTCATTGTTCCTACCCAAAGTCTGGCAGTTGTTCAAGGCATAAATGAGCCTCAGACTGCTGTCTGCCTCTGGCTGATTTCCAGAACACTGAAGTGGTTGCTTTGTCAGTTTTAGAGTTGCTTTCTTTTGAGAAGAGAATCCGGTGATCTCCTCGCTTGGTCACAGCCCAGAAGTGCCACTCTTCTGTTTACTTTTTAATCCTTTACAGAGGTTTTCTTACGATTTTTACTTTGAAATCTTTCAAAGCCCAAGAATTAGAGAGAATGTAATGAACATCTATGTACTCAACCCTCAGCTTAAGAAGTGACACATGACAGACATGTCCGAACCACCTCATTTACTTCTCTCTGATCCTAAATTCCCCTCCCCCACAAATCCCCTTTCCAGGAAGACCCATTATTCCAAAATTTGGTATTTGTTAATCTAATACATGCTTTTGTTATTTTATTCATATATATATATATATATATATGCTTATATGGCAACTACTGTTTTGCATTTTTTAACTTCATTCAAATGCTATTTGTACATATTCTTCTACGACTTACTCTTTTATGCTCATTATTATGTGTCTGGGATTTAGTCATGTAAATACATGTGGCTTTAATTCATTGACCGTTAACTGCTGAATAAATACACCACAATCACTCCATTCTCCTGGGATGGACAGCTGGGTGTTTCCAGTAATTTGCTGTTACGATGCTGCCATGAATACTCTTGTGTGTTTCCCATGCACACACAAGAGTAACAAGGGCCTGAAGGATGACAGAGAGGGGCCACAAATGCTTGTGTAAGTACATGAAATCTCCCCATTGGCTCCCATACAGCTGGAGACAGAAAGTGGGAGATCTCGTAAGAAGGGCTAACAGTGGTTGTCCTCCATGACGGGGATTCAAGGCCTTCCACAGAACCGAGGTTTAGAGTCACAAGAGGCCTTCCTAGACAGGAGGCAGCTTGTCCTATGTCACCGAGCAAGTCAGTGGAAAAATCGGGGACTGAAACCTAGGTTTCCTGTCTTCCTTGTTTCTCAAAGCAATAGCTGTGGACTAGAGGCATTAGTATCACCTGGGAATTTGTTAAAAATACAGAATCTCAGGCTGTACCCCAGATATGCTGAATTGGAATCTGCATTTTAACAAAATGCCCAGGTGCTCTGTACTGCATGCACACTGGAGTCTGGGAAGTACTCTAGAGGATGTATACAGGCATGAAATTCCTGGATCACAATGTAGGAGTTCTTTAATGATATCACATAATGCCAAATTTCTCTCCGAAGTACTATACCAATTTAGTTTCCCAGATTACTTGGATTTTTTATGTGTCTACTTACAACATAAAGCCATTGCTCACTGTTCTCATGTCTGCTTTGATTCCATTTGCCTCACCAAGGTTCCACTTCCTAACACTATGTCCCCAAATCTGGCCCTAAAGTTCCTCCCTTGTGCTGTTACACACTAAGCTGTGATGAAAGGGTTACATGGTCAAATGAATTTGGGAAACCACAGGTTAATCTACGTAGAACAAGTTCTTAATCCTAAAGCTCTCAGAATCTCAGTATGTCTCTCAGGAGCCTCTGAAAGTAGACTACATTTCAAGCATTTTCCTAAACTTATTTTACCACTTACCTTTTTTTGGCCATGGGTCATCTATGAACAGATCTGAATATATTAATGTTTTAAGGAACACAGATGGGGGGAAATCTGCGATAATTTATACAGGCTTCCCTCCTTTTTTTTTTTTATTTTTAATTTTTTTAAAAGATTTTATTTATTTATTTGACATAGAGATAAAGAGACAGCACAAGTAGGCAGAGTGGCAGGCAGAGGGAGAGGGAGAAGCAGGCTTCCTGCTGAGCGGGGAGCCCGATGCAGGGCTCGATCCCAGGATCCTGGGATCATGACCTGAGCCGAAGGCAGCCGCTTAGCCGACTGAGCCACCCAGGCGCCCCGAGGCTTCCCTCCTTTTTAAAACAAAAATCATTAAAAAAAAAAAAGACATCAATTTCCTCTCTTATATTCCCCAGATCTTCTCATATCTAAAAGGCTCATTCTAGCTACTTCTTTGCAGTTTTATGTATGTAAAATAACACCACGAGGAAAGAAAAATACATTTTGCTCAGATGAATTTCTCCCTCTCCAGGTTTCTTCATGTTTCCAGTAAGAAGAAATCAGTACGGGAAGATCAGGTCCAAAATTTCAAATAGTTTCTCTTCGCTCTAAAACATCCAAGAACAAATTAGCACCTGCTCTGAGACCTAGAGCAGAAAAGCCACTGTCTCTGATCCAGTGTTCCCACACTGATGGCCAGCTGAAATAGACTGTCCCTTAATCTCCTTATGGTCTCCCTGAAGAAATTAAAAGCTACAGGACTCCAGTGATCTCTGGATAGTGAAGATAACTCATTCTATTTTATTCCTTGTGTTTTACTATTGTTTCAGTTTTTCTACAGTGAGCATGTGTTACTTTTGCAACTAGAAAAAATATAGTTTTGTTCTAAAAGGCTTAATTTGAAAGGAAGAAAACAAGTCACCTAACAATAAAATTTAAATCCATCTCATTATTCTGTCAAAATAGACACAAAAGATGACCCTCAATTAGGGTGCAGAGGCCTTTGCAAGATTAATGTCTAAAACTGAGTATGTCATTAACATTCTTCAAACATGTCATTAAACTTTAAAAGCTTTATGAACGCAGAACTTAACTTTATCTAGGTTTCAACTTTGAGAGAGGAGAGACCACTGGAGAGCCCGCTGGTCTGACTCCTGCTGTGCTCTCCCCGTCTAGAAGGGCACCATGCATGGCTGTGGTGAGGACTATGAAAACATGTATTAAAAAGCACCACATCAGGTCAGCAGGGAAACACAAAATAAAACGACTCATTCAAATGGTCACAATCTAGAACACGGACAGCAGCAAATGCTGGAGATGATGTGGAACAACAGGAACTCTCATTTATTGCTGGCAGACCCGCAAAATGGCACAGCCACTGGGGAGGATGGTTTGGCAGTTTATAAATGAAACGTGCTCCTACCATAACTCAGCAATCACGCACCCAAAGGATCTGGAAACTTACATCCACACAAAAACATGAATATTTATAGCAGCTTAATTCATAAATGCCAAAACTTGGAAGTTACCAAGATGTCCTTCAGTAGGTGAGCACATAAACTATGGTATATCTAGAAAATGGGAGTATTATGCATCACTCAAAAGAAATGCACTATCAAGCCATGAAAAGACAAGGAGGAAACCTAAATGTGTATTACTAAGTGAACGAAGCCAGGCCACAAAAGCTAGACACTGTATGATTCCAACTACAGGACATTCTGGAAAAGGCAAAACTATGGAAACAGTACAAAAACAACACCAACAAAAAAAAACCAGTGGTTGCCAAGGGGTGGAGGAATGGGAGGGATGGGTGAAGGGATGAACAGGCAGAGCACTGAGGATCTTTAGGGCAGTGAACATACTCTGTTATGATACCGTCACGGTGGGTACATAATCTGTCCAAACCCACAGAAGGTCAACAGCAGTAGTGACCCCCAGAGTAAACTAGGGACCATGGGTGATTGTAAGAGGTCACTGTAGGTTCACCAACTGTAACGAATGCAGCGCTCTGGAGGGGGACGCTGATAGTGAGGGGGGCTCTGCATGTGTGGGGCTGTCCGGGAAATCTCTGTACTTTCCACTCAACTTTGCTGGGAACATAAAACTGCTCTAAAGAATAAAGCCTATTAACCCCCACCCCCCAAAACGTCATAGTCCAGTGCCTGGCATTTATAGTAAGTGCTCAATAAATTGCAACTGTTGTTATTAAAGCAGTTTAAATTAGAGATATCCTCAAATGCTCCCACAAGAAATGAAGAAATACAGTTACTACTGAGTCCGTTTCGACATTTATCCTGATAAGATAAAAAGCATCCTCCTCGAAGAGGTCATCCTTGAGAGTCCATAACCTAGACGAATGATTCTCAATGGAACACGTTATTTTTCAAAGTTATTAAGTGGAATGTAGAAATGCAAAATGACTCAGGATTCGGTCACAGCCAGTTATTCAATAAGTGCAAGTTTTACAGACTCTTACCGTCATTATTTAAGAAACAAATTCCACTAAAGGAAAAAGACATGCATCTCAAGAAACAAATGGTAATACCAAAAATGAATATCAAAAAACGAATATAATCACAGAATTAGGTTGTGAATGATGTGGTTCAGTGGTGGTAGAATGCTTACCTACAAAGCACTAATTTCTAGAAGGAAAAACAAAATTTACAAGCCCCCCTTGTTTTGTTTACCTGGATGAGTCATGGTGACGGGCTCCTCTTTGGATTTATTATTATAGATAACTACGGCAACAGCATTGTGGAAAGCAGCCCGTGATATTTTCTCTTTAAATGTGCAATTTCCCCGCTGCAGCAAGGCAATCCACTGTTTGATATTAGGAGGGACAAAGAACCGTGTTTGAGGATCACAGCCCAGATGATCAGCAACTAAACAGAAAAGAAAAAAAACAACATTAATTTTTTCTCAAGATAAATAAAATCAGTCTTTATCAAAGTGCTCAACTGTTTCCCGAACACTCTGTGTATCCAAAGCACTTCGAGCAGCTCGTGGCCAGCAGAGCAATGAATATACCCGTGAACCTGAACCCGTATCTGTACAGGGAGAGAGAGGCTCCATTAACATGTTACCTGTGATGCAAATGAAAACTGTGAAAAATCCCATTTAACTTCACACACTGACAATACGCAGTGCAGGCTGAAGAGAGGAGGACGAAAATGCAAACCCAGACGCCCCCGTCCCCCAACACCCAGGTGACTCATCTACCCCTGACTTCTGCTCGTTGCACTTACTCTTCTCACCCCACCCCCACGCTGCCGAAAGAGACTGATTTTGCTTGAGGTAAACAAGGCAGCCAAACTAACTTTTGCTTCGGTTACCAAGTGGCTTGCTGACATTCAAGCATGTTTGAACAAATTTCTTAGTAAGTGTCTAAAGGAAATTAGAAAGGTAGATTTTGGCCTGTACTGGAAGTTCAAATAGTTAAAATAACATGAAACCAGAAACTAGAATAGATTATTCCTCTAATTTACATTTACTGGTAAAAACTACAATTCCCCGTTAAGATACACGTATTAACTTTACTATATGCACCTGTCTGACAAGATGAAGCCCCAGCACACTCCCTGGTGACACTAGTTACAGGGCTACTGTTGTGGATGTGGGGGAGAGTCTGTCCCGGATTCCCGTAAGTACACGGGAACCTTTATGTAAGGCCAGGCTCCTCTATCCCAGTCTGCAGACATGGTCATCAAAGCGCTGTCCCCTTTCGCAAGTCTAAAGAAGCCCCGCCGGCAGCTCTTCCCTCTCCCCACCGCGTCACGCTTCTAACAGGTGAAAGTGAACGGGCAGGGTGGTCCAGACCGGGAAGGAGTCACAGAGGTGAAGTCCGCAGACCGCCATCCATCCGCAGTGCCGGAGGATGGCCAGACCCAGGCTCTGCGCTGGCTGGGGCAGGGAGGACAAAGGGGAACACTAAAAGCAAATAAATAATAAAAATACCACATCAGTATTAATAAGAGACTGCAGGAAAAGATGACACCAGTGGGGAAATACATGCTTTCCACACCCCAGAAATACACCTACTTAGCAGAAAAAACGTTCACGCTACTTTAACTGCACGGTGTAGCGATGCCAGCTAACTTCTGAGAAATGGTACAGCTATCTTTCCTACATAGACCGTCTCTTTCCCCCGAAGTCTCTTACTATCGCGGTGAAGGATTATAATGAGAGTGTATTTGCTACCAGAGGTCTCCTGACCCAACTGAAACATAAATAATTTCACGTCATGATTTATATTGTTGACAACTACCACCCTTTTCCTTAAACAAATTCTGCACTCCGAAACTTTAGTCCTTTCTCAAATGGGCGGGAAAAAAAAGCCTATATCACAATTTTAGTAGCCAACTATTTTATTTATTTTTAAAGATTTTATTTGTTTGAGAGAGAGAGAGGGCACACACGTGCATGTGCACACAAGTGGGGGGAGGGGCAGAGGGAGAAGCAGACTCCCCGATGAGCAGGGAGCCCGACACGGGGCTCAACCCCAGGACCCCAGGATCATGACCTGAGCTGAAGTCAGATGCTTAACTGACTGAGCCATCCAGGCGTCCCAGTAAGTCAACTATTCATTGAAAGACACATTGAAGGCATTGTGAAACTGAAATCCTGAAACAGACTGTTTACTTGCAGTGCTGTTTCCCAGATAATTATGCTGCTTTAAAATAGAAGCATTTAGGCTAAGTGTTAAGATAACCTCAGTGTCTTGGAAAAACCTCCAATGCTGTATGCACAGAGCAATCAAAGAGCTGGTCTTAAAGTGTTTCATTTGTTATTTTTCATAACACACTGCTGCACAAACCCTGAAAGAAAACGCAGAATCAAGAATACCCAAAAGGACGTGTACACTTGTCTTCAGCAAAATAATCATTTTTCTGTGACTTATCCTGTGCTCCCTATGATTTCATGCATATTCAGAGGGCAGTAAGGAGGAAGCAACACAATGGTCATGGAATAAGGAAGACGTGGGGCTCACATTCTAGATCAATTATTCACTAGCTGAACAACCGCCTGGGTTCAATGATCTCATCTTCAACTTTTACTTACTAAGACGAAGTTAAAATTCTTACCTCACGAGAGTTTTATATGTCAAAAGGCTATAATAATTCCTCTACTCTTAAGTGCTTTAAAAGATTAATTCCCTTGGGGCACCTGGATGGCTCAGGCGGTTAAGCGTCTGACTCCTGATTTTGGTTCAGGTCATGATCTCAGGGTCGTGAGATTGAGCCCTGTGCTTAGTGATGCAAATGTGCTTTGTGGGGAGTCTGCTGGAGATTCTCTCTCCCTCTCCTTCTGCCCCTCCCCCGCTTATGCGCGCGCTTTCAATAAATCCATCCATCCATCCATACATACATATGTACAATATTAAAAAAATCAATTCCCTTTCCTTTAGTTTTATGGGTTTCATCTTATTGGGTCCTAGTGTTCCAGTTTGGTGCTGTGGGGGTTTTCTGCACCGATGTGTGTGAAATCCACCCACAGCTCGGAGCACATGTCCGCCCCACATCCCCGGCTCCTAACACCTCCCGTCCCCATCTCGTTCCCTCTCCCCGTTGTGCTGACAGGGTCATCATCCTCTTAGAAGATAACAGCCATCATTTCCAAGACTGAAAAGACATAGGAAAGGATGCAACCACGGAGCAAAATCTATCAAACATACTGAAGGAGAACTTTAAAATTCTCTTAAGGAATCCCCACCCACTAAGAACAGATTCTACCCACAACGCAGGATCCAAACAAATTCCAACAACAGACTATATGAGTGGAAGAATGTCCTTGTTCCCAAATTTCACCCAAGTCATCATCCATAGAAGGTCTCTGCAAACATTTATGTCAGCAAGAATATGCAATAATAAGTGAGAATAAGATATTCAAATTCCTGTTCAAGGAAGGAGTTTCCATTATTCAGAAACAGAAAATAAGAGGTTTCCATAACCACTTGGTCACATGTTTATTTTGTCTATTCATTCCTTCCTATAATTAAAAAATAACTTGAACGGTGAAAATGTGAACAGCTCTAAAACAACTTCCCAAGAGGACTGAAGACGAACCAGTTCAGTGGCCCTACTTTGCAATTTAATACCAGTTGTTTATACTTGAAGCAATTTATTAAGTGAAGATGCAGTATGGCATAAAATATCTATGCAATTAGGAACCATTAAAATCTATCAATAGCAATTTTGCTCAAATTCAAAATCATTTTACTTCTTTTTTTTTTTAACCTGCCAAATCTAGAGGAGGACTTCATCTCTGACTTCTTTGCATTTGTTAGTTATGGTGTCAGGAAAAACTTTTAGGAAGTTATCATGAAAACATGAAATTACAGATGATATACAATACTGTATTACAATATCTTACAATTTTGTGAATTATACTTTGATAAACCTGAAAAAATGTTATATTACAGAGAGGCTGAACATCAGTTTTTTTTTCTGTACGGCCTTTCCTGTTGAATCCAGAAACAGTAATGAGAATTTTATTTATTCCTTGACAAGAACCAAACAATCACCGAGAGGAACAATTATGGAATCCTCACCTCAACGAACACAGAAGCTCAGCAACAACTGAACACCTTGGTCTTGAATGTTAAGGAACCTCTAAATGTATTGAGAAGGCCATGCCTGACACAGAAATGAAATCTCAGCAATACTGGTTGGTAGTAGACCTTACCAACATGAAGGGTGCTTAGAAATCCAGGAAAAGAGCAACAGGATGGTAAAGGTCTTGTGGGGGCTGAAACCCAGATGGAATGCTGGAAAACCACTAGCCAGAGAGGAGGGGGTGCAGAAGTGACCAGCACGAGAACAGAGAACAAAGATGAAGCCCTTCTCTCGAACTCTCACGAAAATCAAGATGACACATAACCCAAGTTACAACGCTATACCAATGTAAGATAATCAAGTTCTAAAAAGAAGAACCCATCTGCAATGGGAACAGAGGAAGAATATTCTGGCACAGAGTATATAAATATTTAAAGGGTTCTGTGAGTGAAGAAGTCAGTCAATTAATAAAATCTCTCTTCCCCAAGCAGCCCGAAACTCCCACTTTGGTTCACCTTAGACCTCAGCGCATGAAAACGCAAACACCCCATCTAGCGTGTAGCGGTTACCACATTACTGTGTGGGTCATGTCTCCTTCTACGCCGAGAACCACCAATCTGCAGCCGTGGCACAGCCCAGCTCCCCCAGGGCGCCTCACGCTCTCAGAGCCTGGGCGTCTTGGCTCCTCCATCTGAAATGCCAAGCCCAACGCTTCCTTGCTGACCACCTCCTAAACCTCAGGATTCTGCTAAAGTATCTTCCCCGGAACACCCTCCTGGCCTCCCAAGGCTGAGCTGGGTGCTTTGTGTTTCCATGGCAGCCCGAGATGACACACACTTTAGCTTTCATCCTACTGTACCAGCAACTGGATGTTTATTCTGAGTCTCTCCTCACGTGTGAGAATGTCCTCCAGCATGTGTGGCACAGAGGAAGTACTTGACCTCCCAGGTGAAGGGAGAAATGGGAGAATGACAGAGGGAGACTGAGCAAGAACTGACACAAAGAACGAGTCTGTGCCAAAGACCACTGTTTCCCGTGGCAGTGTTTGACGGGGGTGATGTTCTCCCGGCGTGATGTCCTACGAAAGAGGTAGGTTCCTTGCTTCCTAGTTCCACATTAGATTATAATCTCTTTCATCTTTAGGTTTCCTGCTTCTTATCCCGACTTTCCTTATTTTCCCTCTGTTAAATTCTAATTTTATGATTCAAAGGACAAAAGGGAATTCCTTATTTGTGTTGCCAGTTTCTTAATTTTTAATGTTCAGTGACTGGATTTACATGTCTAGCTTTCATCCCTTCAT
>NC_138375.1:132419416-132437941 GCF_054177405.1 Leptonychotes weddellii | reverse complement strand
CCTTTCCACTTCTGTTCATGTTTTTCTTTTCTGGTAGGATTTGTTGTCATAACGGCCAGGAAAAATCATCTGGATGGACCCCAGCCTTTCTTGATTTTTCAGGAACCTTATATTAATGATCATTCCCTCTTTGTCTTTTTCCCTCTCAATTAAACCTGCCGGTCCTTTCCATCTTAAAAATAAAGAAGAAAAGAAAGCAGGTATGTCCAAAGTCTCCCATTACCGTCACCGTTGTCAAGAGCCGCCTGTTCCTTCTGCTCCCACCTCCTCAGTGTCCACTCACACCTCATCACATCTTCATCTCTGCACCCAGCCACTCCGGCTAAAAGGCACCAATAGCCTCTGCATTTGCTGGGACACTGTGTCCTCTGCACTGACTCTCAGTGACATCCACCTCAGCTGAGTACTCTCCTCTCCTGGCTCTTAGGGCCCTCGGCCTCCTGGCCTTCCTCCTCCCTCCCTCCTCCTCCCTGGTCGCCTTTCCCTACACCTGAACCTTCAGTGTTGACGTTACCGAGCACTGGGACCCCACCCCGATGTAGGTCGAAGACTCTCCAGGGGTAGAATTTCTCCCCACACTGATGGTACGTTTTCTTACTGGAAGGACGATGTTTACTAACATCTTGTGCCAATCAGCCCTTTCCTGAAAAACTATTTTTCATTTTTTACTTCTATAAATCTGCAGTTTCCAGTATATTCAACTAAAGCAGGTCGACAGCATGCTAAGAATCAGGAGACAAATATGGAAAATTATACACAGGGAAGGGGTCCTTTCTCTCCCACTCCAAGCAGAAACTGGACTGGACGCTGATGAGCTAACAGGCATTTCTGAATGTCTCCACTGGTTCACATGGAGTGAGGCACGGGAGGGAGGCAGGTGGACACACTGTCACTCTGTCTGGTTTGTTTCTTTCTAGGTGACTTTGCCCTGCTTCCAGGCATGACCATGGGATCACCCTGGGGTCTGGAGTAGATTCTGTTAATTGCCCCCAAAAAACAAAAACAAAACTAGAGACCTTATTTATTTTGGGCATCTACAGATCAGCTCTACCCAACCATATGCTTTCAGTGACACCTATTTGAGCTCAAACTCCAGGGGGAGGAAAGTAGACGTCCACTCTAAGATGAGCCACAGGAAAGTGAATAAGGAGACATGTGACTATGCTGCTGCTGGCAGCCATTTTGTGATAAAGAGGGAGCAATCTTGGGATGAAGTTAAAACTAGGATGGCAAAGGGGAGAGATCAAAAGGAACAAGATCCTTAGTAACTCTGCTAAGTGCTGAATCCCTGAACCCTGAAAGCGGCCCTAGCTTTGACCTTCCAGTTCTGACACAGAACACTGTAAGCAATCTAAGTGGGGATTTGTTACTTGGAGCATTCACGCTTCTTGTGTTATCAAGCAGCAATGACTGAGTTGGGGACTTTATCCCTGCTGAGGGGCTTTCTTAGTCCACAAAGATCCACGCTTGGCTACGCAAGCCCACCAAGAAGACCAGACCTAAGGAGAAAGTGTCCCTGGGAAAGTCCTTTGACAGAGGGAGGCAGCCAGGACGTCAAGCCTTTGCCTCCTTCCCTCACTTAAGGGACATGGTATGTATCTGGGAGAGGGGAGAGTTGTTGGAAGACTAACATCTCCAGCAAGGACTCTTGAGAAGCATCCATGTAGGCAGAACCCAAAAGGCTGGTGGAATTTGAATGACGGAAAACCATCTTTATTTTCACTACACTAAATGAAATCTAGCGTTTTCTTCCCCTCTGAAGGTAGGCAACAAAACATCTGCACCTCTGTAACTAACATTAGCTACTGCAGATTCGGCAAAAACATGAAAACATACCCGCGATTAAACTTCGTAGACCCAACACTGGTAATCAAGATGATCAGACCCACTGCTAGATCTTGTTACTTGATATTATCATAAGAAAGCAGAGTTATTTTATTTTATTTTTTTTAAATTTTTTTTATTCTTATGTTAATCCCCATACATTACATCATTAGTTTTAGATGTAGTGTTCCATGATTCATTGTTTGTGCATAACACCCAGTGCTCCATGCAGAATGTGCCCTCCTCAATACCCATCACCAGGCCAACCCATCCTCCCACCCCCCTCCCCTCTAGAACCCCCAGTTTGTTTTTCAGAGTCCATCGTCTCTCATGGTTCCTCTACCCCTCCGATTTCCCCCCCTTCATAGCAGAGTTATTTTAAATACTGATACTGCGTTTCAGGAGACTCATTTACTTTTGCACGTTATCACTACTCTGAGAAGCAGCCTGAGGGTTTCTCTTTCACTAGACTGCAAGAAGAGGCTCAACCGCCAGGCTCAGTGAACGTGCATTACTTACAGGATATACCTGGATCCGTTCCTATTACTTTACTTTGTTCTCATGTATCCTGTTATTCCTAAGCTTCTATGTACTCTCCCCCATCCTTCTCTACTTCTGAAAGCAGTGATCACATTTTCTCTGTTCCCCCCTTTTCCTCCACATGTTTATTTAAGTTCTACTTTTTAGAGATTACTCTTAAAATGTTAACATGCATACCTGATAAAGAGTTTACATTTAATCAATGTCTCTAGTTCCTTCCTGAAGAACACGGGCTCTTAAAATATGTATTGGTTTCATAGGGCTACCCCAACAAAGCCCTATAAGACCTGGTGGCTTAAACAACAGAAATTGATTCTCTCACTGTTGTGAATGACAGATGTCTGCAATCAGGGTGCTGGCAGGGTCACGTCCCCTCTGAAGGCATCGGTGGAGAACCCTTCCTTGTCTCTCCCAGCATCTGGTGGTCCCAGGTGACCTTGGCTTCTGGCTGCATCATTCCAACCTCTGCCTCCATCTGCATGTGGCCTTCTCCACCATGTCTGTGCCTTCACTTCTGTCTCTAAGGACACTTACTGTTGGATTTAAGGCCCACTTGGGTAATGCTGGGTGCTCTCATCTCAGGATCTTAATTTAATTACATCTGCAAATGTAATTTTTTCCAAATAAGGTTTCCACATTCACAGGTTCTAGGGATTAGGGCATGGACACATCTTCTGGGAGGCCACCATTCAACCTACTGCCGAATAGAGCTCCAACCACCCCTTTCATCTTATGTGTAATTACCAGTACTCAGTTCTACCTTTCTCTAATTACCCCATCCCTAATAGTTAATGTTTCATATGGTAATGCTTGTTAAATGTTACCTACAGATACTTATTAGTCTTTACGTTAGTCCAGGATCGCCAGAGAAACACACCAAGAAGACACATGTCTGTATAAAGAGATTTTGTGTAAGGAATGTGCTCGTGGGATTATGGAGGCTGACAAGTCCCTAGATCTCCAGGGTAAGTCAGCAAGCTGGAGAGCTGATGGTGTGGTTCTAGGCCAAAGCCTAGCAGCTTGAGACCCAGAAAGAGCTAATGTTTCAGTTTGAGTCTGCAGGCAGGGAAGGGCCAATGTCCCAATTCAAAAGCAGTCTGGCAAGAGGAATTCTCTCTTACTGAAAGGAAAATCAGCTCTTTTGTTTCATGCAGGCCTTCAACTGATTGGATGAGGCCCACCCACATTGGGGATGGCAATCTGCTTTGACCTGCTTTATTCGGTCTACTGACCTAAATGTTAATCTCATCTAAACACACCCTCACAGAAACACCCAGAATATCTGATCAAATTATCTGGACATCCTCTGGCCCAGCAGGTTAAGCCTCTGACTCTTGGTTTCGGCTCAGGTCATGATCTCAGGGTCGTGAGATCAAGCCCCGCATCAAGCTCTGCACTCAGCAGGGAGTCTGCTTGAAGATTCTCTCCCTCCACCACTCACTCCGACTCGCATGTGCCCGTGCTCTCTCTAATAAATAAATCTTTTTTTTTTTTTAAAGATTTTATTTATTTATTTATCTGACAGAGACAGAGATAGTGAGAGCAGAAACACAAGCAAGGGGAGTGGGAGAGGGAGAAGCAGGCTTCCTGTCGAGCAGGGAGCCCGATGTGGGACTCGATTCCAGGACCCTGGGATCATGACCTGAGCCGAAGGCAGACGCTTAATGACTGAGCCACCCAGGCGCCCAAATCTTTTTTTTTTTTTTTAATATCTTATTTATTCATTTGACAGAGAGAGAGAGCGCGCACGTGTGTGCAAGCAGGGGGAGCGGCAGACAGAGGTAGAGGGAGAAGTGGGCTCCCTTGCTGAGCAGGGAGCCTGACGCCGGGCTCAAGCCCAGGACCCCGGCATCACAATCTGAGCCGAAGGCAGACGCTTCACCAACTGAGCCACCCAGGTGCCCCTCTCATAAATAAATCTTAAAAAAAAATTAATCATCACTGTCCTCCTCACATCTCACTTTTTCCTTCTGCGTTTCATTTCCTCCTTCCTTATGAGAATAATAAGAACATCCCTTTGATGTTCCTTCAAATGAGGATCTGTTCAGGGTAAAGTCAGGTTTTTGAGTAAACTTGTCTTTTTATATCTGAAAACATCTTCCATATGATCCCATTCTTTTTTTTTTTAGATTTTTTATTTATTTATTTGACAGAGAGAGACACAGCGAGAGAGGGAATACAAGCAGGTGGAATGGGAGAGGGAGAAGCAGGCTTCCAGCGGAGCAGGGAGCCCGATGCGGGGCTCGATCCCAGGACCCTGGGATCATGACCTGAGCTGAAGGCAGACGCTTAACGACTGAGCCACCCAGGCGTCCCCATATGATCCCATTCTTGAATGACAGCTTAATTAGGTAAAAAATTCTAGACAGTTACTTTTCTCTCAGCACTTTGAAGATATTACTTATTCCATTGTCTTCTGCCTCTTATGAAAAGGAATCTGAAAAAAACATTTTAATTGTGTAGGTTCTCCCATCCAAGTACTAACCAGGCCCGACCCTGCTTAGCTTCCGAGATCAGACGAGAGATTGGGCGCGTTCACTAGGTTCTCAAATGTTACTGTATCACTTTTCAGCTTTGAATCTAGTATCTTTAAAAAGTAATATGTGTCCCTTATTTTTCTCCTAACTGGCAAGCTTTACTTCCTTTGGTTATATTTATTCTAAAGAAACAGATTTTTACAAGTCATTACCTTTTAGTATAGAGTTTTCAACAAGAGGGCAACAATAAGATATCTTCTGTTCACCTAGAGTGCTGGATATATCAGTCAACATTGCAAGAAGGGTCATATG
Organism: Leptonychotes weddellii; assembly: GCF_054177405.1. Taxonomy (NCBI): domain Eukaryota; kingdom Metazoa; phylum Chordata; class Mammalia; order Carnivora; family Phocidae; genus Leptonychotes; species Leptonychotes weddellii. The sequence continues at coordinate 132,432,788 of NC_138375.1, read as the reverse complement.
TAGCTGAACTGTCAGCAAGTTTAACTGTCAATAGCTATCCATTATCATTTGTCTTCTATAGTCACTGTATATCTCAAATGGATTTTGACTATTTTTCACATCCTTACACAACTTAAATATATCTGCTGGATGTTCTCCATGACATAATAAAAAGCATCTTAGAAGTAATTTTAAATGATGGCTAATACAATTCACTTCACCTGAAAAGTCACGTTCAAAAATATTTTCTACTACAACTGATACAACAAACACTTCAATGCAAGAGAGATGCTACAAATCAAGATAACTAAAAAGCGTGCTAGGTCCTTGGACAAATGTGGTGCCACAGTGCAACCCAAGAGTGTGTTAATCATTTAATCCATATCACTCCTCATTCTACCAAAGCATTACAGCATTGAGTACAAGTTCTTCTACAGCTCTCTTTTCTGTTGACTCCTGTCCACCACACTTTCCTCTCACCTCTCTGCCTACTCTTTCTCCTTTTCCCGTTGCTAGCCTCTTAGCTGGAGGGGTTTCACCAAGCATCTGCCCTGGGCCCTCTCTTCTCAGTGGCCAATCTCATCCACTCCCATGGCTTCAACCATCACCTGTATGTACGTAATGTCTAAATCTCTCTCTTGTATTTTATTCCGTAATTTTCAACTGTCTGCTAGATATTTCTCCATGAATACTGAGTATCTCAAACTCATTATTTTCCCCCTTCAAATGTGATCTTCCCACTATGGAATTCCTGACCGACAGCATTATCATTTACCTAAACACACAAGACTGAAATCCCTGTTGAAAAATAAGGAAGTGACGATTAAGAGACAAGACTAAATAGAGTGTTCAGTTTTCTTGGCTGCCACCAAAAACCCACCAGAGCAGAGCAAAGCCACCGACTATAGCTCAAACTGCTGATGCACAGAAGGACGTAAGGACACCACTGGGCAGAAGAGTCTTTGAAGGCATTATTCCCTCCCCCACCCCAGCTTTACTGAGGTATAATTAACAAATAAAAACTAGATATATTGAAAGTATACACTGTGATTTGATATGCATTGTGAAATGATTACCACAATCAAGTGAGTTCATATATCCATCACCTCACTGAGTTACTTTTTTTATATCTGGTGAAAACACTTAAGATCTAGTCTCGTAGCAAATATCAAGTATGCACTACAGTATCATTAGGTTTAGTCACATGCTGTACGTATATCGCCAGAACTTACTCATCTTATAACTGAAAGCTGGCAACACTGGAAGGCATCATTAATCCTCGGGCAGAGGGGCACCTGGGTGGCTCAGTCGGTTAAGCGTCTGCCTTTGGCTCAGGTCATGATCCCAGGGTCCTGAGATCGAGCCCCGCATCGGGCTCCCTGCTCGGCGGGAAGCCTGCTTCTCCCTCTCCCACTCCCCCTGCTTGTGTTCCCTCTCTCGTTGTGTCTCTCTCTCCATCAAATAAATAAATAAAATTTTTTAAAAAAAATCCTTGGGCAGAAAAGTAAAGGATATGGAAGCATTCCTGTTTTATTTATCACTTCTTCCTTCTAGTACTAGTAGTTACAGTACTAATGACTCGGACACAGTGACAATGTTAACAAAGACTAGGTTATCTGAAACATTCTTTCTTTTCTTTTTTTTTTTTTTTAAGATTTTACTTATTTATTTGACAGAGAGAGAGACAGCGAGAGAGGGAACACAAGCAGGGGGAGTGGGAGAGGGAGAAGCAGGTTTCCCATCGAGCAGGGAGCCCAACACGGGGCTCGATCCCAGGACCCTGGGATCATGACCTGAGCTGAAGGCAGATGCTTAACGACTGAGCCACCCAGGCGCCCCTGAAACATACTTTCAAACATAAGAATAATGGATTCAACAATACATTTAAAGGATCACACACCATATCAAGTGGGATTTATTCCACAGATGCAATGATGGTTCAACCCCCACAAGTGAATGTGATGCCCTACGTTAACAAAATGAAGTACCATATGATCATCTCAACAGATGCAAGAAAAGCATTTGAAAAAATTCAACATCTATTTATGATAAAAACTCTCAACAAAATAGATATAGAGGGTATGTACCTCAACATAATGAAGGCTATATAAGACAAGCCCATAGCTAACATCATACTCCACAATGAGAAGCTAAACCCATTTCCTCTAAGATCAGGAACAAGACAAGGATGTCCACTCTCACTACTTTTATTCAATATAGCACTGCAAGTCCTAGCCAGAGCAATAAGACAAGAAAAAAAAAAGAGGCATCCAAATCTGAAAAGAAGTAAAACTGTCTCTATCTGTAGAGGACATGACATTATATATATATAAAACCTTAAAGATTCCACCAAAAAGCTGTTACAACTAATAAACAAATTCAGTAAAGTTACAGGATGCAAAATCAATGCACATAAATCTTTTGCATTTCCAGACACTAATAATGAATTACTGGAAATAGAAGTTAAGAAAACAATCTCGTTCACAATTGCATCAAAAGGAATGAAATAGGGCACTTGGGTGGCTCAGTCGTTAAGCATCTGCCTTCAGCTCCGGTCATGATCCTGGGGTCCTGGGATCGAGTTCTGCATCGGGCTCCCTGCTCATCAGGGAGTCTGCCCCTCTCTCTGCCCCCTCTCTGCTCCTGCTCGCTCTCTCTCAAATAAATAAATAAAATCTTAAAAAACAAAAATGAAATATCTAGGTATAAATTTAACCAAAGAGATGGAAGAGCTGTATATTTAAAATTATAAGACCTCGATGAGAGAAACTAAAGAAGAAACAAATAAATGGAAAGATATTCTGATTGGAAGAATCAATACTGTTAAAATGCCCATACTACCCAAAGCAATCTACAGATTCAATGCAATCCCTATCAAAATTCCAATGGCACTTTTCACCAAAATAGAATAAATAATCCTAAAATTTGCATGGAACCACAAAATGGCCTGAATAGCCAAAGCAATCTTCAGACAAAGCTAAAGATATCCGGCTTCCTTATTTCAAACTATATTACAAAACTATACTAATCAAAACTGCATAGTATTGGCATAAAAACAGACACTCAGGGATACCTGGGTGGCTCAGTCAGTTAAGCATCTGACTCCTGATTTCGGGTCAGGTCATGATTGCAGGGTTGTGAGACTGAACCCTGTACTGGGTTCCACACTGGGTGTGGAGCCTGCTTAAAATTCTCTCTTCCTCTGCCCTCCCCCTGCACTCCGCTCCAAAACAAACAAACACACACACACAGATTAATGGAACAGAATAGAGAGCTCAGAAATCCACACATACATGGTCAATTAATTTACAACAAAGGAGTCAATAATATACAACAGGGAAGGGATGGTCTAATTCAATAAATGGTGTTTTGGGAAAAACGGACAGCAACATGCAAAAGAATGAAACTGGACCACTATCTTATACCATAAACAAAAATCAACTCAAAATGGATTAAACACTTAAACATAATACCTGGAACCACAAAACTCCTAGAACAAAACATAGGCAGTAATTTCCTTGATTTGGTGGTGATTTTTTGGATTTGAGTAAAAAGTAAAGGCACCAAAAGCAAAAATGCACAAGTGGGACTGCATCAAAGTAAAAAGCTGCTGCACAGCTAAGGAAACCATCAACAAAATGAAGAAGCAACCTATCGAATGGGAGAAAATATTTGTAATTCATGTATCTATCTGATAAGGAGCTAATATGCAAAATATATAAAGAACAAATACAGCAAGAACATTTCTTCATCTTAGGGTCCTTGCTTTATGCAAATTTCTATCCACACAGTTCTCCACCATTCCTTACATTTGACAGGTGCTAAGTGTATAATGCTGTTGTTAACCTTTGAATAAATAATGTGAGTTAAAAGAAATGACTCATCCGTACGGGGAAAAAAAAAAAATGACGGGCTAGGAATAGCTAACTGCCGAGGAAGGAGGTAGGAGAACATGAAAAAAAAATCATGAAGTCAGTCCTTGTGGAGGACAATTAGGGAAAAAAAAAACCCATTGTGAGAGACTACTCACATGAACAAATTGAGAATAGGTTTAAAGTTTTCATAATCTGATATGTCTGTAAACTAATAAATATAAGTAATAAGAAAAACCTTTAGTTTACCTTAAATAACAACTAATCAACGGGACTTGTTGAAGTGGGTCTCAAGATTAGGCTGTAATGATGGAAAAGTATATCTAAGGAACTATTATTCAGAGGGAAAAAAGCAGATATTTTATATCAAGATAATAGACGTCCTTTAGGGAAATCCAAGAGAACAGAACTCAAGAACCTGTCTAAGAGACAGAAATGAAACTTTGATGGGGGCAATATACCTATGTCACCAGCCAAACAGAGTAAATACGAAAGTTCTTACCAGGTCACCGAGCCGGCAGACAAGAGAGAGTACTGATGGGTGTCAACGACCTGCAGGACTGCAGAGATCTTGTTCAGCTAAAAGCAGGGTGTCTAACAAGTTCGTGATCTGCTTTACCATTTGCTTTGTCTGCAACAAGATAATGGCTAGGGATAACCAGGGGCAACTGTGACCCAGAACCCAACACATGCCCAGAATGCGGAGTGACTAGGAACTTGGAAGAAAGCAACCCATCATTACAGTTTGCAAAACCCAGGCAAAGACAGCTGGGCAAGTACAAATCATCCTGATAGATAAAGATAATGAAACCAGGAAGAATGCACGAGATAAATTAAACTTTAAGAAAGACTCACACAAAAGCTGTAGAGGCAAATGCAGGATGACAGTGCAGACTTATAAATTATTTTTCCAAAAATTAAAAAGCCCAGGAAGAGTTAAAGATTGCAAATAACGACAGGAACAAGCAAAGTGGCTTCTCTCACCCCCTTCCCAAAAGATTTCCTTACAAGTTTTTTTTTCAGAGCAAGAGAGGTAGGAAAGAAATGGGTCTATTGCAGGGTCAACAAAACAGTGGATGAAAACATTTCCCAAAACCTTTTTTTTGCTTTGGTTTCCTCTATCAAGGAGAAGAACCTGAGAAGGGCGACCATCAGAGTAGAAACTAAAGGACACTGCAACTGGGTGCAGAGATTGTTAGAAAGCCCATCTACAGATCCTCAGGTTAGGCTTCTCTGTGACACACTCTTATCTCAGTAAAACTGCTGTTTGTACCTGGTGCATTCATGCTGATTTCTTCAAGAAATCTCTCATTCCATTAAGATGATCTGTAATTACCCAGCTTTCTTTGCCCTGGGGTTGGTGAACTTAGAAAATAATACAGCTGCTTTCTTCCAAATTTCCAGTCACTGTGCTTCTACGTCACCAAATGCAGAGGAAATTTTCCAGCCCTCGGCACACACCCTCCTCAGCCGTGTCAGTGGGGGGTGAACCACTTAACTCTGAGACAATGCACATTTCTTTGGCCTCCTCTCTCCCCCTCTGAGTCTTCTTGGCTATCCAGTCTTCCCAGCACCTTCTGTTGAAAATACAGTTCTTTCCCCCCACTGAATTGTCTTGGCATCTTGGTCAACAATCAATTGATCACAAATGTAAGGTTTTTTGGATCCCACTTCTAGTCCATTGATCTGCAGGTCTGGGCCAGCACCACCACACCGTCTTGTAGTAAGTTCGGAAATCGGGAAATGGGAGCCCTTTGGTCTTGTTCTTCTTGTTCAAGATTGTTTTGACTATTCAGGGTCCCTGTGAATTTTAGAATCAGCCTGTCAATCTCTGCAAAAACCCAGCTGGTGTTTTCTTAGGATCATGTTGAACCTGAAGGTCAACTGGCTATATTAACAGTAGTAAGTCTTTGGATCCATGAATATGGGATGACTCTCCACTCATTTAGATCTTTAATTTCTTGTGACAATGTTTTGTGGTTTTTGATGCCAATGCCATTTTAAAAAATTTATTGTCTAATTGCTTGTTCTTGGCATATAGAAGCACAATTAACTTCTTCTTTGTATTTGTATTGATCTTATATCCACTGACCTAAGTTTACTTGAGTTAAAAAAAGAAAATCATTCTGTCATAGGTAATAAGAAATGAAGCTTTACTGATGTTTCATTATGGATTAACACTGGCTGCTTTTCCCAATCCGTGTCTCGCTGTCATGTGTCTCCTATTGTATATGAGGTGTCCTGAGTGGGATCCCACAAATGTAAAGAGGGTAGCAGGGACTCCCTCGCACATGTGTTTGTTTTCACTTTACTGTAAAACAGCTGAGTTACATGGATTTACAGATGAGACCATCTACTTTTAACTAAACTGTCCCTCAAATAGTAGACAAATGCCTTTAAAAAAAAAAACCTGCAAAAAAAAGCAAAACAAAAAAAATTGGCAGAACTGACATTTCTACTGCTGTGCAAGCTCTTCTTAGTCACCATGAAAGGGGGGAAAAAAAACCAAACAAAAAAAACCCCCCAAAACCCAAAACCCAACTAATCGGATTTGGAAAATAAAGCAAAAAAGTTAGAAATTAACATGAAGACTATTAGAAATACAGATTTATTACAGCTGTTGACCTAAGTGCTGGGCCTTCAGATGCTCTATCAGAGCACTCCAAGGGCACGGCGTAACATTCGTAAGTATAATACCGGGGATACGTGTATATGCGCAACCAAGAGAGTCCGTGTTCCCGTTCCAGAGGGAATGGGTTAGAGCGGGTGACAGCGGACACAAGGAAGCCTGTCAGGAGGCCACAGTCTAGATAGATTAGAGTAGTCTGTGGTAGATGTGGGGAGAAGTGGACACATTTTAGAGACACTTAGGGATCTGGATCAACAGGACGTGGTAAGTAATTAGATACGGGGGCTGGAGGCCTAACGAAGATGTCTCAGTTTCTGGCCTAACAGCCTGGGTAGAAGGCGGTGCGGTGCTATTGATTGAAACAGCACCCATCGGAGGAGGAACAGGGCTCTAGAGGAGAGACGGTGAACTGTCTCGGACACACTGGGCCTGAAAGAAAACTGAGAGGGAGCAAACAGCCCCCTCCTGAGCACACACCCCATAAAACGTGTGCAAGACAGGATTAGTTTAACAGCCACAAAGCAGGCAACCCACATGCCCATCCACAGAGGCATGGATAAACTGTGACCTACTCACGCTTGCGGCCACTGGCAAAACCATTCTACAGAGAGTAACGTGAGTTTACTTCACATGTTAGTGATGGGAGCAAAGAAAACTCGTCACAGGAATACAAAAGCACGCATACCAAGACCTATGTGCATAAAGTGAAACAACAGGCACCATCTGTGGTGTTCAGTCTGGGGAGGGTGAGAGGGGGTGTGGTGACTGAAAGGGGGTTTCTGGGGAACCCCATGGAGCTGGTGATGCTCACATTCGTGACCAGGTTTGGGGTTACATCAGCGTGTACACTACGGTAACTCATCAAGCTGCAGAATTAGGGTTGTGCATTTTTCTGTGTAGCTTATAGCTAAAAATGTTAATTCAAAAAAAAAAAAATCTGGCTAGTTCACTCCTCAGGTTAAAACCCTGCAACAGTGTTCTGACACACACCACGACATGGATGGACCCTGAGGACATTATGCTAAGTGAAAATACGTCAGTCGCAAAATGACAAATACTGTGTGATTCTACTTATAGGAGGTTCCCAGGGCAGTCAGATTTCGAGACAGAAAGTAGAAGGGTGGTTGCCAGGGGCTGGTGGAGGAAAAACGGGGAGTTTCAGTTTTGCAAGATAAAGAGTTCCAGAGATCGGTTATACAACAATGTGAATACACGTAACACTACTGAACTGTACATTTAAAAAATGGTTAAGATGGTAAGTTTTGTATTCTCTGTTTTTTACCATAACCAAACATTTAACAAACAAACCAGCAAACCCTTCAAAAGTTTTCTATTCTTCTTGAGATCAAGTAAAAAATCCTGACACAGCCTAGAAAGTACTGACCCACCCTTTCACCTCTACTGTATACCAACTTCCCCTTGGTCTCTAAATTACTCCTTTCCATTCCTCCAGCACACCAAGGGTTTTTTGTACCTTTCGGTCTTCATATAGGATTCATATAGGATCCCTGGCCCTGGAATGGGCTTCCTTTCTGTGCCCCTTCTTAGTTTAATATCTGCTCATGCGTTAGTCTCAGCGTTAACATTTCCTTAGAGGAGCCTTCCCTGACCATCCTGGACTGGGTTAGCTCTCATTTATGCCCTCTTGGCATCCTGGTACTTTCCCCAAGAATCAGTAATGAACAGTTACTTGTGTGTTAGCATCTGTTCAATGTCTGTTTTCACCACTGGACAATACACAGGTGCTGACTCACCTTGCCTCCCCGCCCAGACAGCATGGAGGACCTTCTTGTCCCTGCCTGCCACACAGTAGGTACTGAATGAGTATTTGCTGAATGAGTGTTTGAAGCAGGTGCCCGACTTGAGTTCAGGATTTCCGATCTGGATGAATCACAGTCTGGTGAATCCCAGACGAGTGACATTAGAAAAGTAACCTAGGTAAATAGCACTCCAATGTTTACAAAGTGATGAAGGTGGATTCTGCAAATTATGGACGTGGTAGGGAACTGCTGATCCTTGGCAAAATTTCAGAAGTTATTATTAAAAGAGTAAGTGCAGAGCCTGAGAAGAGAAGGGTGTAATCATGGGGTGCTAGCACTAGTCCATGATGTACGAAAGACAGACTAATGCCGCTCCCCCCCTCCCCTGCATGATCCCATCCTAATCCCTGGGACCTGTGAATATGTTAGGTTACACGGCACGAGGGAATTAAGGTTGCTCTTCAGCTGACTTTAAAATAAAGAGATTACCCTGGACTGCGTGTGGGGCCTAAGGTAATCATGGGGTCTTTGAAATGTGCAAGAGAGAGGCAGGAGGTCAGACAGAGCAAGCAGGCAGATGCCTCACCCTCACTATAGCTTCTGAGGACAGAAGAAGGGCCATGAGCCAAGGAATGCAGGCAGCCTCTAGAAGCTGGGAAAGGGACGAGAACCGATTCTCCCTTAGAGCCCCCGGGAAGAGTGCAGCATTGCCAGTGCCTTGATTTTAGCCTGGTGAGACCTGATTTTGGGCTTCTCACTTCCAGAACTATAAGACAATAAATCTGTTGTTGTTTTAAGCCAGCTGGTTTGTGGCAATTGGTTCCAGTGGCAACAGGAAACTAACATACTATGGTGGAGCCATGAAAGAGCCACTTCTTTTCCTTCCTTGCCATAGCTCCTGACCTAGCAAATCCAGAACAGGGTCCATAAATACCTTTGTTCTTTCCATCAAAACACCTGATCATGTCTTTTATGATATCATAAGACTAAGAAACAGCACCAAATGCAAAGCCAACGAAGTAAATTAGAAAACTCTGTGGCGTGCCCGGGCCAAGTGCTGATGAATGGAACAAGGTCAACCACCTTAGAAGGTTTTGAGCAACACACTATGAGGGTCTGCTCATTCACATCCTTCAATACTCTATCAATTACATAGAGCAGGGATCCTTAACTTTGTATTCGTGGACCACTTGGGGCTTCAAGAGGTATCTGAACCTTCTAAACCTTACTAAAAAATTTTCTGTGTTATCTACATAAATATGTATTTTTTGGCAGAAAGCTCCACGGCTTTCATTAAAGCCTTAAAGGGGATCCATAAGCCCGGAAGGTTAAGACCTGACTTAGATGAAGATCCAGAAAGTATGCTCATCACATTCACTGTTGACACAAAGCCGCTGGAAAGAGTAAAGACTGTGGGTGACAAATCAGGATTCAAAGAGTATCTTGAAAGGCTGAGTGTACAGGTTGCGTCCAGTGAAGATAAAATCACACAGCTCAGGGCAGCCACTGAAAAAGATTTAGAAAGTTTAATCAACGGTAAGCTCAGTATGAGTGAGTGATTAGAGCCAAGACAAGTTATGGGCCTCGAGGCAGGTGTCCAGCAGTATGGAGATGGTGACAGCAAACACATTTACTGTGCCCAGTCTGGGGTTTCTTGCGTATCCATTTCCTAGGGCTCCCAGAACAAAAGACCACAAACTTGGTGGCTTCAAACAAGAACTGTGTTGCCTGGCAGTGCTGGAGGCCAGACGCTGAAATCAAAGGGTCAGCAGGCTTGGCTCCTTCTGGAGGCTCCAAGGGAGCGATGGTCCCACGTCTCTCCGAGCCTCTGGGGCTCGCCAGCGATCCTCGGCTGGCCGTGGCAGCGTCACTGTGACCTGCTTCCCTCTCTCTCCCTGTGGCCTTTTTCCCTCGGTGCCTCTCTGAATCCTCTCCTCTCCTTATAAGGATGCCCACGTTGGATTTAGGGTCCACCCCAAACCACTAGGATCTTATCTTGAGCCTTAACTACTTAACATTTGTCAAGATCCTATTTCCAAATAAGGTCACACTGCGAGATTCCAGGTGGACATGAACTTTTATGGGACACTACTCAGCCCACCGCATCCTTTAAGTGGAGTACTGACAGACCAATGCATTTTGACGTTTACAACACCATATTCTTAAGAATGGTCCAAAGAAATAGGGATATACAGCTGAAGGGTTAGAGGATTTGAGTCAAACAAGGAAATCAACTACTGCCTACAAATATGTGAACCAATTTTTTTTCCCCAGCTGAAAAACTTCCTAACACTGTTTTCCAGAGCTGAACGTGGTAGATTTCTGTGGCTCATGTGTTCATGCTGGAGCTGTACAATCACCAGACAAGAATGCTGAGGCTTTGGATGGGTGGCTAGACTTGAGAATCACTGGCGACCACTGAGTTCGGACACTCTGTAATTCTTCTCCCGTGCCTCTGTCTGCCCCTTTAATCGGCCATTATACAGAACCAAAGAACTGTAAATCTCCACTAGTACGGCAAACACCATATGGGGGAGTAGGAAGTGGAGGTGGGTAGGACGGCAGCCAGGAGGTACACATTGTGAAGAAAACTCAGAAGCTCTGGGAAGTAAAGAACATCAGAAGAACCTCGGCATGGTGACCAGCGGTGAGCTGAGCGGCAGGAGTGAAGGGAGCACACCACAGCACGGAGTTCAGGTTTCCATTCTAAGGACGACGAGAAGACGCTGAAGGGGGTTACACAGGGAGTGTTATGATTTCGTGTAGAAGCTTCAAGATAATTTGGGCTACTGTAGGGAGAAAAGATTGATGGCAGATAAGAGAAGAGGCAGAGAAACCAGGAAAGGGTAAGAGGTGAGAGTTGCCTACACTGGGGTGGCAGGAGGGAGAATGGCAAGCAACAGAGAGACGTGTATATTCTGAAGACCTGAAAGTGAACTGTGGAGGAAAGATCCGATGTGGAATGTGAGGAAAAGCAGCAAGGATGACTCCTAAATTTGTTTAAATATTAAGAGTGGACAGTGATGTCATTTACTGAGATGGGGAAGACTAGGCAGCAGGGGGAGCAGACAGGAAGGCAAAAAATATATCAAAAGCTCCATCTGAGGCTCTTCAACCTGGAGATGTCCTTGAGACATTTAGGTTGAAGATACCAAGCAGGGAGAGTTGAATGTGTGACTCCAGGGCTCAGAAGAGAAGATCAGGCTGATGGTAAAGAGGAAGAGACAATAGCAGACACTAGAGAGAGAAAATTGTTGCCTCAGAGAGCTGCCTCACTTCTTTAGAAGAAAATATTTTGGGGGGGGGGGGTGGCCTGGCTGGCTCGTTTGGAAGAACGTGTGACTCTTGATCTCGGGGTCATGAGTCTGAGCCTATGTTGGGTGTAGAGCTTACTTAAATAAATAAAAAACTTAAAAAATGTTTTTGGATTACTGAACATTAAGTGCCCATTTGTTTTTGCTTAAATTTTATGTTCTCAAACCTTGGTCTGCTGGGCTGTTCAGATTTTCTCCAGCAACATTCAGCTGTGTGGCGACAGGAAGCGCAGAGAAGATGAATGATATGTGGCTCACCCAGGACTGAGATTCTGCCAAGTGATTGTGATACAGAATAGAGGAAAAAGGGGTGATTATCATGAAGACTCATGGAATCTACATCAAATAAGGAGAGAAGTGAGAAGCCCAAAGGGGGTTGAAAAAGCTCCAATAGGGGCCAAGGCATGGGGTCATCCTATGCTCAATCAATGCTGAGGCCTCATTACAACTGACTGAGGAGGAAGGTAGTTGCCAGAGAAAAGGGAAATATGATGAGCCAATGTAACAGCTACTGTAATAAATTACTTTAGGGTCTATAGATGTAGAGCTGTTTATGAAATAAAATCAGGTAATTCAATGGTAGCGTCTCCCAATTTCAGGGTCTGTCGGTGCCAACGAAGCAGAAACGCTCTGGAGACAGTGTTTCTGCAGAACCCTACATTCTACAGCAGGGCCATGGAGCTGCAGAAGACCGCAGATGCTGGGAAAGCAGGGAGTTTCAGCAAAGGAAAAAAGGGGCGGGAGCATAATTCATTTGCAGTGTGGACAGGGGAAAGAGTGGGGATCTCAGTGTCCACACGCAGCAAAGAAAAATTCACCCAATGGCATACAGGGAAGTGCACCTGCCCCATTCACTCCATTGTCCCAAGTCCCAAAAGGCATCCACTTTTAACTTCTGTTTCTGGTTCTTCTGGTGGTTACCCTCCATGGTTCCAGAAAGGCTTACAGCTATTATGTCACCGTTAGACACCGTGGATTTACGAGGTCACAAATCAAGATTTTGCTCACTGAGGCTTTGCCATTGGTTTTGTTATTTCCTGATTTTCTTGTGGTTAAACCCTCCCGGTGGCTACAACTCCAGACGCCCTCTTGAATGCTTACCTTGTGTGGAGAGACGAAGACAAGGGTCCTCACCTGCTCCTGATACGTCTTTTCTCTCTTCCATTTCTCCACCTTTGTCATCTATTTATAGTGGTATGTTCTTTTTTTTTTTTTTTTTTAAAGATTTTATTTATTTATTTGAGACAGAGAGAATGAGATACAGAGAGCATGAGAGGGAGGAGGGTCAGAGGGAGAAGCAGACTCCCTGCCGAGCAGGGAGCCCGATGCGGGACTCGATCCCGGGACTCCAGGATCATGACCTGAGCCAAAGGCAGCCGCTTAACCAACTGAGCCACCCAGGCGCCTATAGTGGTATGTTCTTAAGGTTGGTAATGTTTACTTTCCATCCTACAACTAATAGAGCCTTCTATGCTTTAACTGCAGATTCATTTTAAACAGTGAAAACCGACAAAACCACTGAAGTGTTAACATCATCATTACAGAAATGTTACAGAACAGCTGGGCCCGGTGCTAGGATTCCACTTCTCTTCCTAGGATCTGCTAACCGCTCAGAATCATGCCACATTTTACTTGTTTCACATCTGGTCTTCAAGTTCCCTTTTTCTTACTAGGGAAAAACATGCCTCCCCCCCTTTTTTTTTAAGATTTTATTTATTTGGGGCACCTGGGTGGCTCAGTTGGTTAAGCGACTGCCTTCGGCTCAGGTCATGATCCTGGAGTCCCGGGATCGAGTCCCGCATCGGGCTCCCTGCTCAG
>NC_138375.1:132401718-132419316 GCF_054177405.1 Leptonychotes weddellii | reverse complement strand
TGACCCTCCCCCTCTCATGCTCTATCTCATTCTCTCTCTCAAATAAATAAATAAAATCTTAAAAAAAAATTTTTTTTATTTATTTGACACACACACAGAGAGAGAGAGAGAGTGGGACAGTGAGAGAGGGAACACAAGCAGGGGGAGTGGGAGAGGGAGAAGCAGGCTTCCTGCTGAGCAGGGAGCCCGATGTGGGGCTCGATCCCAGAACCCTGGGATCATGACCTGAGCCGAAGGCAGATGCTTAATGACTGAGCCACCCAGGTGCCCCAAAACATGCCCTTTTCAATATATGGCTGGTATCTTCTAGTTTCCTACTCTTTCTGATCATGGCTTGGAATTCATTCCATTCTTCTTGAAACTAGGGAATAAACAAATAGAAACCAACCTGTTGACACGGACTTGTTCCCTTTGGGGAGTGACTTTCCCCTATGAAGGTTTTGTACTGAAAATTAACAATTTCACAAAAAGAGAGAGAAAAGAAAATAAGAAATATCACCCACCATCCAATCAATATAACCCAACCGGTTTTATTTTTGCACATTACTTTGAGTCCTTGTCCACTGTAAACAGATTTTACACAGTCACAGTTCAATCACTGTACATTTATTTTTGTAGGATATACACAACTTTCACGATCCCCTTTAATGGCTGTGTAACATTCCACTGAGTGGACAGATCATAATTTATTAAACCCACTTGGGAAGCAGTACAAAAAAGTGGTTAAAGTATGGATGCTGCAGTCAGACAGACCTACATCACATCCCACCTCTGATGAATCCCTATAGCCACATGGCTGGCGGGTTCCCTCACCCACTTTAATCCATCCAGCACTAACTACCCAACGCTGATAGCCTACTGTGCGCCAGGTACCACACTAAGCACTGAGTATACAAGAGTGGACACAGAAACTGCACCCCTGCCCTCAGAAACAAACCAACCAGACATATAATTTCCGACTGCGTAGAGGGCTCTAAAGAAGGACACTAAGTGAGAGACTGGAGAACCCCAAATTCCCAAAACCCGTAACCACCTAGGACTGTTATTGAAGGACAATCCCTGTACAGTTCCGGCCCCATCCTCAGTCCACAGTGTGGGACACAGCGTGTGTCAACTACACATCTCTGCCTGGGATACGCTGAGAGCATGAGAGCAGCAAACATCCTCTTGGTAGACTCATTACTCTTCTTTTCTCTATCAATATAAACCCTACACTTTTTCAAGTTTGAGTTCACGGCTAGAAGTCTGACGTGGGTCTTTTCTGTATCCATTTCTCTCCTCATCATGTCCATAGTTTCTTTTACCTCCTTGCACAAACTGGGTAGATCTGTAATAGCTGATTTAACATCCTTATCTGCAACTCTCTCATTTGTTCCATTTCTGGGCCTGTTGCTATGGATCGTTTTTGTCTGTTTCTTAGCATGCCTGGTAATTTCTGACTGGATATTGGGTCTTGGATTTTATGTTTTTGGGACCCAGATGTCACTGCATCCCTTTAAATATTGTTGGGCTTTGTTCTGGACCAGTTACTTGGAATCAGTCTGATCCTTTTAAAGTGTGCTTCTAAGCTTTGTTAGGTAGGGTCCAGAACAGGTTTTTATTGAGGGCTAATGTGGCCTCGCTCCATGCCCTGTGCATTAGAGGGTCTCCCTACACTGATCGATGAGAATATGAATGATCCCCAGCCTCGTGGGAACTCTGAGAGTTCTTCCATCTGCTCATTTCTGACCGTTCTTTGTAAAATGTACAGATCAGTACTCAACCAAAGACTTGAGGGGACCCGTTGCAGCTCTGCAGAGCTCACTCTCTGTGGTGCTCCCTCCTCTCTGGTACTTTACCTCCTGCATATCCAAGCCCATTCCAACTGCCTTGGCCTCCTTGAGCTCTGACCTCTGTCTCAGCAACTCAAGGAGCCCACTGGGTTCCTTCCGGATTCCCCTTCCTTGCACTGCAACACAGAACTCTCCAGGCTGTAAGCTGGGGCAGTCATACGGCTCCACTGTTTATTTCCTTTCTCTCAGGGATCACTGTCTTGTACTCTTTGTTGACCTATTCCTAAAATTGCTGTTTCATAACTTTGTCAGGTTTTCTAGTCATTTTAGGTGGGGATGTAAACCTGGTCCCTTTTAACTCCATTATGGCTAGAAAGAGAACTAATCAAGGTTGACTTCAAATTCCACATTTTCAACGAAACCTTTCCACGCTACACGTCCAAACCATTTTTTTTTGTTTTTCTGGTCTTCGTGCCATTTACAACGTAGCACACTAACAGAGGCCCTACAGTACACTCTGTCTGTCATCCCCCCCCCCGCCCACCTTCTTACAAAGCCTGCCATCAGTTCCACTACCAGACCAAACAGCACAGGATTAAATGCAATCATATATTCCAGTGGCTTGCTAGCTAGTACCAGGCACAGTCGTAGGTGCCGGGCTGAGACAAAGAACACACTGTCCCTAACTGCCAGGAGTCATAGTCTGGGGCCATTTAGGAATCAAACCCTCATCCATAAATCCGTAACATGGTTTTTCAAGGGAAAAACTAAGGTATAAATGAACTTTTGGAACACAGATTGTCAAACGTTTTCTTAAAGGGCCAGAGACTAAGCAGTTTAGGCTTGCAGGCCACAGATCCTGTCACAACCACCCAATTCAAAAGCCGCCAAAGACATGTGAACAAACGGCCACAGTCGTCTTCCATTATCTGTTCACAGTAACAGGTGGCTGTCGTCTGCAGACCCCTGTTTAGAAAAACGTCCACCCATAGGTGGAAGACAGCCGGCACCATCTTCCACAACGGCACACCCAGACAAAGCTGACCTCAGCAAGAAGGCTAAGCTCCCCCAGGCGGGAAATGCGTACTGCACCTTCCGCACTGCACCTTCTGCACACACTATAGGACAAGCACGGAGTAGGTCTTCTTTTTTTAAGATTTTATTTATCTGAGAGAGACAGAGATAGTGACACAGCTAGCGCGAGAGAGCACATAGGCAGGGAGGAGAGGGAGAAGCAGGCTTCCTGCATGAGCAGAGAGCCCGATGCGGGGCTCGATCCCAGGACCCTGGGATCATGACCCGAGCCGAAGGCAGACGCTTCACTGTGCCACCCAGGCGCCCCCAGAGTAGGTACTTAAGTACTTTTGTACTTATGTCATTTTGCATTTAAAGAACTCCCTTTGTTTTATTCAAAACTGCTTCTAACAATAAAGAAAGCTATACATTTATGGAAAATAATGCCTACTGTATAAAATATTCTAAAGATGATAAAACAAATATTGATGATCCTGAAGAGCAGTTTTATTTTGTAAATAAGTCAAGACTGTTATACTTAAATACTCAAAAGAATCAGCTCTGAGGACCACCCATTCATCCCACAGATGTCGCGGACATGGCCTAAAACACACCAGACTTTCTCTCTTGAGAATTACCTAAAGAGAGAGCTCAGGAGCACATAAAAAAGAACTGCCTCAAAATAACTTTCAATTGTTGTCAAATTCAAATCTATCTACTAGGAAAGACAAAGATTTGATACACTGCACATCTTTTTTAAAATTGTTCAATGGAAAAGATAATCTTACAAATTCTAAAAAGTGTTTCAACATATGTTTTCATCGCTAAGCAGTATGTGTGTATATATATGTACACACATGAAGCCATGGGACTGGTGTGAAAAGAATCACTCTACTTCACAGGTGTATTCTGGCAGGTTTGTTCAAAAAGATTTATCTTACTACTTTGCAGTCACACTTTGATAAAGGTGGAGGAATCTGAGAAGTCATTTAATCTGACCTTCCTGCAAATGAAGGGTTTCTCTTTTATAATGTTCAAAATAATGCTCTGTGGTCTGTCTACCTTTTAAAACTCATATGCAGAACTAAACATAAACTAGAGGTGGGCCTGGCCTCTACGAAGCAGGACCAGCACTGGCCAGGATCCAGGTGCCCAGATGCATGGAGACTAGAGAGGGTCCATCCTGCGAAAGGCAGCTAAGCCTTATCTCCCTTCAACACCTTTTAATGCGGGCGGGTTTTTTGTTTTTGTTTTGTTTTGTTTTGTTTTACTGGAATTCAGGACTGTTTATTCACTCCTATTAACTTTTTTCTTAGTTCCAATCCACCATTCCACACATTGAGACCCTAGGGATTCTGTAGGCCAATACATCATTTAAATATGCCATTTTTTTTTTTTTAAGATTTTTATTTATTTATTTGAGAGAGAGAGAATGAGAGACAGAGAGCACGAGAGGGAAGAGGGTCAGAGGGAGAAGCAGACCCCCTGCTGAGCAGGGAGCCCGATGCGGGACTCGATCCCGGGACTCCAGGATCATGACCTGAGCCGAAGGCAGTCGCTTAACCAACTGAGCCACCCAGGCGCCCCTAAATATGCCATTCTTTATCAACATCACCGGCAGAGCAATCAAAGATCCCCACAATGTGAACAGCAGGAGGAAACACTGAAGAGAAACAGAGAAATGGAATGGTAGTAGGATGGGTATTTGGTGAGAAGGTCAAATGTTTTCTAAAAAATATTCAAATATTTATATGCCAATGGATCATCAAAAAGTGAAGGAAAAACAGAGTATGTAAAACCATTTTCTAAATTATAAAATTCAATATAGGGGTGCCTGAGTGGCTCAGTCAGTTAAGCATCTGCCTTCAGCTCATGTAATGATCCCAGGGTCCTGGGATCGAGCCCTGCACTGGGCTCCCTGATCAATGGAGAGTCTGCCTCCCCCCACTCCCCCTCCCCTCTTGCTCTCTCCCAAATAAAATCTGTAAAAAATTGTAAAATTCAATATAAATATAATTTATTGTATATATCTCCTTTATCTGCTTGCTTGCTTAATTATGTTAAAATCTGGTTTTTAGAACCTCCAGCTCCTTTTGAATTCTCTTTCCTTTCGGAGTCCCTGCTCCCAGGATCATACCTATTTTTTCTCTGAATATTTTGAAATCTCTAACTATCTCCAGTAGCCCCTGCCTTTGCCATTGTGAATGAATTCCAACAGTATGTGACCGCTTTCAGCCAAGGTCTTATTTCCACATCAATCTCCTTCACTCTATCAGAATTTTAAAAACCATGTTCAGGTTTAATGGGTTCATCCCATAGAATTACTTTCTTAAACCTAAGCTATTAAAAAAATTTTTTTATTGCATCTGTACGGTCAGTAAGATAACACCCTCCTCCCAAGTTGAACATTTTGTAAAATTGTTCTCTCAGGCTGAAACATCCAATCCTCAAAATTTCTATGCAAAGCAAAAAGTGGCTGACACCAGATTCTTCCCCCATCTGCAGACACAATGACATCATCAACACAGGGCCTTCTCCTTCCCAACCCCCCACTCCAGGCTCAGACAAAAAGTTAGTGTGCGCACACAGAGAGCAGTTACAATGTCTGCTCCACAGTAGGCACTAGCTGGTTTACATTTGTTTCTAGCTCTAAGCTCACCCTTTGCGTAAATTAGTAGTAAGAAAGCTACTGGAATCTGCAAATAAATACGTCTCTTCAAAAGCCCATATCTACAAATGAATTCTCAGTTAAAATGTGAAATTCGTTAGCACCAGGCAAATGAAATCTCCATTTACAAATGCATTCTATTTAATGAAAAAGAACAGATTTTCAAAGTGGAACACTTACTGTTTTATAAAGTTTAACACTTTCCAAAATGTACTTTTTTTTTTAAGATTTTATTTATTTGACAGAGAGAGACACAGCAAGAGAGGGAACACAAGCAGGAGCAGAGGGAGAGGGAGAAGCAGGCTTCAAGCCGAGCAGGGAGCCGGATGCGGGGCTCGATCCCAGGACCCTGGGATCATGACCTGAGCTGAAGGCAGAGGCTTAACCAGCTGAGCCACACAGGCGCCCCCAAAATGTACTTTTAAAATACCAAAGCATCTAAAGAAAAAGTTGCCTGTTTATCCTTTAAGGACATAGGGCAAATAAATTTTACTCAGAAATTCATACATGCCTAATTGATAGTAGCACTTCAAAATATGAAAGGTTTCTAATATTTCACCAATCAAGTCATAGATTCAAAATGAGTCACCATGTTAAGCTCTAGGAAAATGCGAAGTTATTTTGTCTTTATGTTCATTACTACCAAACATTTATCCTCAAAATGCATTTTCATTAATTTCACATCTAGGGGCTCCTGGCTGGCTGGGGGGCGGGGGGGGGGCAGATGTTGAATTCAAGCCCCACATTGGGTGTAGAGAAGAAAGGAAAGGAAAAGGAAAAGGAAAAGGAAAGGAAAAGGAAAGGACAGGAAGATTGATTCACATCTACTGCCCACAGCTGCTTTTGCCAGGAATTCTGTCTCATAACTTTTTTGTGTGTGTAATTTGAATATCACTTTGTTTACTGTCAATACACAGTAAGTCCTCCACAAACATGCTAAGAATGCTCTTCAATTCAAAATTATAAGGCATAAAGATCACTAGAATTGCAATATTTTTTCATAAAATATAAAATTTTGAAACTCACTAAATCAAAAATAGCCATTTTCTCTCTCTCTCCTTTTTTTTACTGAGGTATAACTGATGTAAGCTACTTCTTAAACATGAATAATTTTAACAGGTTTATACCACCACTGTTGTTTTTAAGATACATTCCTAAGTTCCTGCTACAAGAGCAGGAAAATACCTTGGATTTCACGATTTACAGGTGAACGGATTTATAAAGGCCCTTACTAGCACTTCAGGAAGAGAGATTTTTATGTTTTGTTCACTGCTGTTACCCCTGTCTCCCCAGTGGTACAAAGGATTTCGATTAGTATTTGCCAGACTGAAAGCACCTATGTCTGCAGATCCCTTAGTAGGAAGTCAGATCCAAACCACCTGTAAGGTCTCACCTCTCACACCATGAGAGAACGTAGAGCAATCTCACGTACAAAAAGAAAATGAGCTCCTAGAGAATGGAGAAGGGGAAGACAGACACTTAAGGAAACTGACCTCAGACTCAGCCTTTACACACTGCCCCAATGTGTTCACTTCAACAGGGTGTCTAAAAGCTCACCAATTTAGACACTCATTTAGGTCAATAAGTCTGGTCTTTTTAAGAATGGAGGAACCAGGGGATGCCTGGGTGGCTCAGTCCGTTAAAAGCATCTGATTCTTGATTTCAAGTCTTGATCTCAGGGTCGTGAGTTCAAGCCCGTGTTGGGGTCCATGCTGGGCGTGGACCCTACTTAAAAAAAAATTTAAAAAAAAGCAGGAACCATTTATACCTCAACAACCTTACTGAGGTAAATATGTCATCTTTCCACTTTGCTGATGAAACTGAGGTTACGCAGCCAATTTACGTTCCTAGTGTCACAAAGTATGTATATGTACAGCAGGACTCAGAACCTTGAATCCCACAGTGATGCTACCTCCCCAGGGACAAAGGAATAGGACTAACCCTCATCCACACATCAGCTGCATGTGAGCTCCCAATACCCTTCTATTCCAACACCTAAAACAAGCTTTCTCGAAGAGGGGGCTTTTGTTTGGGGTGACAGGAAAGCAACAAGTAGTTTTAAAACATGGAACACTCTGGAGGCAAGAATCTAAAAGTGAGGATCATGGATTTAGGGTGCTGGAGGGAACCAAGCCCCAAAGAAAAACCACAGATTTCAAAACACTGCACAGGGCCAGCTCTTGCTCCACAACAGCTTGCCTCTCTCTCTTCCTCTTCCTTCCCTTCCCCGTGACCCTCCTGGTTCTCAGCACCAGAAAATAGGCTACCATTGTTAGTGCCATAGTTTGGCAACATGATGTGATCCAACTACAGTGACTGGCACAGAACAGGGACACAAATATTTACTAAATGAACCAAAGACCAAAGTTGTTTCTGCGGGCACGCTGGGACCCTAACTGCCATTTTTAACAAAGTGGAGACAAGAATGCCCTTTAAGCACCTGATTGTTGGTGTACAAATGAAGTTTTAAAGGGCAGGTCTACACTGGGGGCAAGCTACAGTGAAAGCCTTGCAGGATTCTCTTTCCTCAGTCAGTATACAAACAGCTTAGCACTTCAGCAGATCTGAGATCACAAATACAGATCTCAGAAGAGGCATGATGTTTTAATATTTAGAGTATAAAAACAAACACCATTACCTTATTTAGGCTGCCTTGTTTAGGTCATTTTAACATGAATAGCAGCTTAAAAAAAAAAAAATCCCTCTCAGCATTCTCAGGATGAGTGTGGGGGTGGAGAAGATAGCAGACATTTTCCAAAAAGTTAGCAGTGGGAAAAGGGAAAAAAAAAAAAAAAAAACCCACAGAAAATATCAAAAGGGAGAATGGTTCCTTTAAAACATGGCCAGTGATATATACAAATATATGTTTTACACCAAATAATGAGACAGAACCCGTGTTTTTAGGAAGACATGAGAATAAGACAATTCTTGAAAATTTTATCCATTTCCCCTTTGGTCAGCACCGGTGCCCTGAAGACTTGGCTCCTAGTCCCAATCGGTATCAGATTCTTCATGATGTGAGATTTTTTCAGGCGTCAAATTACAGTCAAACTACTGGGGCAGAACAAGAGCCAAAAGCAACAGGGAAGATGCCCATTTTCCTCTTCCACCCTCCTCCCACTTGCCACTTAAGAGAAACGGCACGTTTTCCCGTTCGAAAAGGGCCTCATCCTCCGAGATCCAAGGCAGCGTTAAGTCTGGGATTTCGGGAACAAACCTGCCGATCCCCAAAAGACAGGTTAGAACCTCATCCACCATGAATTAGTTCTGCGCTCCTCCACCACCTCCTTTGTCTCAACTGTCCCCGCAAACTCGCAGTGCAATGCCCTCCCGTAAACAAGCTACCTAAACGAAAAGGAACGTTTTCTAAGTCCTCCGACAAGAAGAGGAAGCCCCCCGGACGCGTCTGGAGCCCCCCCTCCAGCCGCGGAGCAGGCTGGGGGCACACGACGGAAAGCTCGGCCCCGGGGCCGCCGGCCGAGCGGCAAGGAGCGAAGCGGCGAGCCCGGCCGGGGTGGAGGCGCCGCGCCCGCCGCCCCCGCGCCCCGGCTCCCCCGGGGGCCGCCGCCCGCCCCCCGCGCCGGCTGCTCTCTCCGCGGCCCCGCACTCACCTCCGTGGATGGGCAGCGGCGCCAGCACCTGGCCGCGGACCTCGGCCTTGGGCGAGTCGAGCCCGTAGCGCCCGCGGTCGATGCGGAACGTGAGCGGGGCGCCGCGGCCGGGCTCCTGCACCGTCACGTTGATGAGCGCCGTGTAGTACTCCTGGCTCGCGTTGTCCGCCCGCGCCGGCCACAGGCTGCAGGTCAGCAGAGCGAGCGCGGCGAGCCGGGCCGGGCCCGCCCGCGCCGCGCCGCTCATCGTCCCTCCGGCCGCCGCCGCCGCCGCCGCTCGCGGACCGGGCTCCAGGGCCGGCGCCGAGAGGCGGGGCGGGCGCGGCCGGCGCTGCGGCGGGAGCGCGCGCGCGCGGCCTGCGCGGGGCCGGGCACGAGCACGGCCCTCCTCGGCGTCGCGACCCCGCCGCTCGCCGCCCTCACGTCCGCGGCCCGCCGGCGGGGACGCGCCCATGGGCCCCTGGGCCAGGACGGCGGGTCAGGCGGCGCGCGGTCGTCTCCTCGGGGCCCCTCTGGGGCCGTGGGGACGGGCCCGCTCCATCCCCCGGGGCCGGTCCCGCCGAGTCGGGGGCGCCTTGCTTGGAAGCGGCGGGGGTTTGAGGGGCGGCTCCGGGAGGATGCGCCCGAAGGAGGGTCTGTGGAGCACAAAGTCTCGGTAGCCCGGCGGCCGCCTCCGGCACGCGCTCGCTGCCACTCCCCGGCGGCCGAACGGCAACGCGCAGGCCTGGGGGCGCAGCCCCGCCTCTGCGCGCATGCGTGCGAGCCCCAGCCCGCTCCCGCCCGTCTGCACGAGGGTCCGAGGCGCGCGGGGCCCTGTCAGTGCGTCGGGCGTCGTGGGCACGGGCCCTGGAGCCTGGGAGCTTTCCAGAGGCTGTGGAAAAGCTTGCAACGAGAATGCAAAAGAAAAAGTTAAAACTTTACAATTAATTAAAAAAAACAGTCTATGAGATTTCACATTTCAGCCGGTCAGCTGCAAGTCATGTAATTGACATCATGGAGCACGGGTGAGGGGATGTGTCTCCGTAAGGAGATGTGGGGGCCCGCAACACCCAGAACTGTAAGGCACTTGTGTGCTCGAGAAGGATC
Organism: Leptonychotes weddellii; assembly: GCF_054177405.1. Taxonomy (NCBI): domain Eukaryota; kingdom Metazoa; phylum Chordata; class Mammalia; order Carnivora; family Phocidae; genus Leptonychotes; species Leptonychotes weddellii. The sequence continues at coordinate 132,409,165 of NC_138375.1, read as the reverse complement.
TCTACAGACTAGATGAAACCTCCGGAGTCCCTGGACAAGGAGCAGATTGTGGTGAGACTTACCCAGCCCCCAGCACACACACCTTGTCAGTTAAGCTGAGGACCCTTCCAAAGCATAAACGAAGGGGAGGTTCTTGCGTCAGGTGTGGCTGAATCCAGGAGCTTATAGAGTATTGAGAGCTATAGAGTATTTCGGAGCTATGGAGTCATTATTGCTCCGAGGTGAGGAGGAAGAATAGCATCTTCTGACCGGCCAGGCCTGGATCCTCTGAATCTCATAGTGGGTAGGGGTGGAGTCAGCCTTGCCCAACAAAATGTACTGAATATTCATCCCAGAAATAGGCAGCTTCTCAAAGGAAAACCGAGGCACTGTTTCCAGGAAAAGGGTCTGGATGCAGTGCTGGCTAAAATATCAGATGTCCACGGGTGACTCTTAGCAACAGCCTTCACAATTTCTCCCTCTAGACCCTTCCCTTCCACCCTCACTGGCCATCATCTGTCTATGCCCTGGCCATATTGAGGCTGGATTGTATTTATTTACTTGTCTCCAGAAAGTACAGCCCCTAGACCAAAGTAACCAGGCCCTCTCCCTGGGTCTAGTGCTTAAAGAGGGATCTACTCTAGCCCTCCTGCTGCAGGACCCCTCCTCACAGACTAAGAAGTTCTTGGAACTAAGGTACCCCATGTTCAGGCACCTGAGACCTGGAATTCCCTGCCCAGACAGCCCCGGGCCTGGTGGGGGTCTCTCTGCTCTGCTTTTCTTACTTGGCATGCCCTGGCCTGCCTCTGCCTGACATGCTCATGCCCCCTTCTCCTTTGTCCTTACAAGGGTCTTTCAAAGCATGGGCTACAGAGTGGGATGAGGTCTCCATGCATAGCCTCAGCAGATACCAGCATCTAGGGCAACCTTAACACTGCCTTCAATTAGTAATTGTTTTTAATTTTATGGACATCTTTCCTTTAGCACAAGAGTTTTTTTCATTTATAGTAGTGATACAAAGCTACCTTTTATTTTTATTTATTTATTTTTAAAAGATTTTATTTATTTGACAGGGAGAGTGAGAGAGCACAAGCAGGGGGAGAGGCAGAGGGAGAGGGAGAAGCAGACTACCTGCTGAGCAGGGACCCAATGATGTGGGACTCGATCCCAGGACCCTGAGATCATGACCTGAGCCGCAGACAGATGCTCAACCGACTGAGCTACCCAGGCGCCCCACAAAGCTACCTTTTAAAAATTGCCATGAAACACCCAAAACAAAATTTATATCTTAACCATTTTTAAGCGTTCAGTGGCATTTAGTATATTCACGCCATTGTGCAACCATCACCACCATCCATCTCTGGAACTCTTTTCATCTTGTAAAGCTGAATTTCTGTACCCATTACATAATAAGTTCCCCCGGCCCCCTCCCCCAGCCCATTGTCACCACCACTCTACTTTCTGTTTCAATGAATTTCACTCCTCCAAGTGTATACATACAGTCATTTATATACATACATATGTGGAGTCACATAGTATTTGACCTTTTGGGGTTTTTTGGTTTGGTTTGGTTTAGTTTTTAGTATTTGACCTTTTGTGACTGGTTTATTTTACTTAGCATAATGTCCTCCAGGTTCATCCACGTTGTAGCGTGTATCAGAATTTCTTTCCTTTTTAAGGATGAATAATATTCCATTGTATGTATACACCACTTTTGCTTATCCAACCATTGATGGACACTTGAATTGCTTCCACCTTTTAGTTATTGTGAATAATGAACATGGGTGCTCAAGTGAACATGAGTGTTTAAATACCTCATCAAGGGGCGCCTGGGTGGCTCAGTTGGTTGGGCGACTGCCTTCGGCTCAGGTCGTGATCCTGGAGTCCCGGGATCGAGTCCCGCATCGGGCTCCCTGCTCGGCGAGGAGCCTGCTTCTCCCTCTGACCCTCCCCCCTCTCATGTACTCTCTCTCATTCTCGCTCTCTCAAATAAATAAATAAATCTTTAAAAAAAAATAATAAAATAAATAAATAAATACCTCATCAAGATCCTGATTTCAGTTCTTTTGCATAAATGCCCAGAAGTGGGATTGCTGGATCGTAGGGTAGTTCTATGTTTGACTTTTTTTTTTTTTTAAGATTGATTTATTTGTTAGAGAGAGAGAGCAAGCGAGCACAAGCAGAGGGAGTGGCAGGCAGAGGGAGACGCAGGCTCCCCGCTAAGCAGGGAGCCCAACGTGGGGCTCGATCCCAGGACCCTGGGATCATGACCTGAGACCTGAGCTGAAGGCAGACGCTTAACCAACTGATCCACCCAGGCGTCCCCTATGTTTAATGTTTCGAGGAACTGCCATACCATTTTCCACAGTGGCTGCAGCATTTACATTCCCACCACCAGTGCACCAGGGTTCCATTTTTCCACATCCACATCAACCCTTTGGACAAAACTACCTTCTAAAACATTTAAGTAAAAAAAAAATTTTTTGTTTAAAAGTATTAGTAAAAGCACAGGTGGTACTTGGTTATGGCAGATCTCATGAAGGACATGTGTTGAGGGCTGACTGAGGCCCACGCTGGTCTGGGAGTGAGCTGCCCACCAGCCTCCAGCCTCCCTCCTCTATTGCTCTGATTTCACCACATATGACTCTCCTTACCCCTGCTCTCATCTCCCACCTCCTGAGAAATTCCAGGTCACCTGTGAGCCCCATCTGAAATGCCCCTTCTCCTCAGATCTCCAGTAGGCCCATTGCCAGTCTCCCAGCTCCAGGTCCTGGGAAGGGGTTCAGTCCTTCAGAAACTGATCTGACTCCTCTGGGAACAATGTCTATCCTCCCAGGGCCATGAGCAGGGGAAGCCTGTGTGTAAAGCATGCTACCTAGCACTGGGGTGCTGGGGGGGTTCCAGGGTTCAGAGCCCAAGCTGAGTTCCTTGGGCAGTGTTGGAAACCTCAAAGGATTGTCCAAAATTTAATGTCTCCCCCTCCCCTCCCCCTTCTCCTCTTCTTCTTCCTTTTCTTTATGAAATGGCACAGGATCCCTCTGGTCCTAGTGAGGCCCTGATCCTATTTTATTATTTATGGTTTCCCTTTTATCACTACCCCTCACTCCCATTCCCTCCCCACAGGCAACCATATGAATGCACTTAATGTATATCTTTTGTGTTCTCCCAAAATGTGTGGTAGCCTTTATGTTCATGGGCTTCTTAATTATTCAACAGTGTTGGTTGTAGATGGCATTCCGGTTCTTACTCTCTTCACCTAGCGCTATGCTGGTATTTTGTATACCTTCTTCTTATATTTATTTATTACATTTTATATTGAAATGTACCTATACTAAAGTGCAAAAAAAAAAATCTTATATATACAGCTCAACAGATGTTTAGTAAATGAACATAACTGTAACCACCATCTAGATCAAGGTGGAAAACCTTACCAGCACCTCTGAAGCTTTCCTGGGCTTCTCAGTCATTAGCACCCCATATTCTGATTTCTCTTAACCATAGAGGAGTTTGCCTGTTTTTGGACTTTATAGAAATAGAACCACGCAACACATACTCTTTGGGGTCTGGTTTCTTTTTCTTGACATTGTGTCTGTGAGATTCTTTCCTTCCTTGCATATAGTAATTGTGTGTATGTGCGCGCGCGTGCGCCCTTTTTCTTTGCTATATACTATTCCACAACTAATCTGTCCATTTTCCTGTTGATGGGTATGTGTATTGGTTTCCACTTGGGACTGTCATGAGCAGAGCTGTTATGAAGACTCTGTGTGTCTTTGGGTGAACATGTGCACGCCTCTCTGAGAGTATATGTTCCGGAATGGAATGGCTGCTTTGCAGGGTAGGCACGTATTTAGCCTTGGTGGATACTAGCCCTGTACTAGCTGCCCTCTGTAGGAGTCTCTGTTTTTGTTTCCTCCCTGGGGCTCTGTCCCTTGGAGGTCTTGGTCTGTATTGACTGTACCCACCACTGCTGCTGCTGATCAACACCCTGTCCCTCCCTCCCACCAAACGGTGGCCGCAGGTGAAATGATTATGGAAACCCAGTCCAATCCCCATGGGGGCAGGCTCTCCTAGGCTCTGAACCGTCTTTAAAAAGTGAGGTGTTGGGTGGGGCACCTGGGTGGCTCAGTGGATTAAGTGTCTGCCTTCGGCTCAGGGCATGATCTCAGGGTGCCGGAATTGAGCCCCACATCGGGCTCCCTGCTCAGTGGGGAGTCTGCTTCTCCCTCTCCCTCTGCTCCCTCCCCTTGCTTGTGCTTGCTCTCTCTCTCTCTCAAATAAATAATAAATAAAAATCTTTTTTTGAAAGTGAGATGTCTTAGAGAAAAATATTTAATAATAGGTGGAACACAGGTATGGCAAAATTGTACAAGTGGTGAGTAGATGAACAAGGTGTAGCAAATGCTGACAGAGAAGATAGTGGGGACTTCTGAGATAGATGCCCAGGACCGGGTTCAAATCCATGGTGCCTGTTAAGTGTTCAGGAATTTTGCAAGTCATTTGTTAAACCACTGATCCCTTGAAATTGACCATTGTGGTAGGTAATATTTACACCTACCTACCCCTCCAACTGTCTCTGTCTCCTTTTTTTATTTTTCAGAGGGTGGTTTACTAGAAGGTCCCTGCTTTGTGACACATGACCCATCTGGGGTCAGTTTTTCTCTGCGAAGTGGACCTAATGACCTCTCCCTCTCTAGCTCTGCCATGCAAATTGGATGATGGGTGCCCAGAAGCTGTAGCTACTACCGTCACTCCCCCTTTCCCTGTGACCTGTCACTGGACGCACAGGGACCCGTGAAGGGTTTGAGTGGTGGCCTGAGTGAGGACTGCGGTGCACCTCCCACCCCAACCAGACATGACCCAAAGCAGGTCGTCCTGGATGGGTGGATGTCCAGGCTGGCCAGCGTCCTGCACACTCAGGCACCAGGAGGTGCCTCACAGCCAGCGGGGACACAACGTAATAGCATCTTATTTAGAAAAATGTACAAAACATTTGAATCGGCAGTTCCAACCTTTTCATCTTTCTTCCTTTCTTCCTTCCTTCCTCTTTCTCTTTCTTCCTTTCCCTTTCTCTTTCTTTCTTCCTTTCCCTTTCTCTTTCTTCCTTTCCCTTTCTTTCTTTCTTTCTTCCTTTCCCTTTCTCTTTCTTTCTTTCTCTTTCTTCCTTTCCCTTTCTTTCTTTCTTTCTTTCTTTCTTTCTTTCTTTCTTCCTTTCTTTCTTTCTTTCAAGATTTTATTTATTTACTTGACAGAGAGAGAGTGCAAGCAGGGGGAGCTGCAGGCAGAGAGAGAAGCAGGCTCCTTGCTGAACAGAGAGCCCGATGCGGGGCTCAATCCCAGGACCCCGGGATCACGATGTGAGCCAAAGGCAGACACTTAACCGACAGAGCCACCCAGGTACACCCCCTTTTCATCTTGCTTAATGAAAAGCTTCGAGTAGAAAGAATGGCACAATGAACCCACCTGGGTTCAGTTGTGGTCCACATTTGGTCATAAATCCTTTACCTGCCTATTGCTTTTATTTCTAGAATTTTTTTTCTGAACCATTTTATGACCCTTTGGGCTGTTCTCCTGTATGACCACGAACAAGACAATGCACTGTAATTCTGTAAAATGATCCCATATCCTACCCTATTCATACGTTCCCAAACATCTAAAAATGTCCCCCCACCACAGATTTTTTTTTTTTAATGGGATCCAGTGAGGGTTCTGCCTTGGATTTGGTGACGTTTCTTTTCTAGAAACTCAGTCATTGAGGGTGCGGCCCCAGCTCCTGCAGATCACAAGTAGGTGGCTGTTGGGCGACTTTGAGTTTGTGTCCCTTGCAGACAGCACCCCTAGGAGTTCACCAGAAAATGGACTGAGTTCTGCCATTAGCTTGTCAATTCCGCAACTACATTGTCTCATACTTTTTTGTGTGTAGACACGTAAATTACACTAAAATTACTGCAACTTTCCTCATTTTTAATCTACTGGGAAGCTCAAAAATGAAAGCAACCCAGGTTCCTCCCCACTCTGGGCGCGCTAGAGGAAGGAAGCAGATGCCCTCCCCCCCTTTTCCTGGTGGTATGGCATTAGGGAAGTCGTGGGGGGGGCATGGGGAGTGTGGGCCCGTCGTGCCGACAGTCCTCCCAGCCTGGGGCCCACCAAGGTGAGAGCAGGCTTGGGGTCCAGTGAGGTGTCATGGTGAAAACTCCTGTCGACAGAGGCATGAGGAGAGACAAATTGGCTTGGATTTGGAATCTGTCGTGGTCCAGATGCTGGGATGCAACTCTCCCCGAGGACCGAGCCCCAGGCATAGGGATTCTTGCACCCATTTTGCAGATGAGGAAACTGAAGTTCAGGAGTGAACACTTTGCCCAGTGAACTTGCTCCAGCTAATGAGGAGTTAGCCATGGTGCTGGGGTGGAAGCCCAGTCCCCACGGGCTCCAGGCCCCTCACTCATCTCGCTCCTGCTACTTGGCGCCAGGCTCAGGATTCTGGCGACGTCTCAATTTCCTGATACTTAGCCAGCCTGGGAAGCCAAAGGCTCTGTCCAGGAATTCGGGTGGGGCTTGGGGCCGATGCTGAGTGGGCACAGGCTGCTGGGATGGCTGCCTCTTAGCAGGATCGAAGGCATCACTTTGTCCTTTGTCAGGTTTTGTTTGGTTAGAGTGATGAATTACTGAGCCAGAGAGCCGAGAGAGGAGGCGCCAGCCGGGCTGAGCTGGCTGGGGCAGGCTGGCCCACAGGTCTGACTGCTGACCCTCAGGCTGACCTGGAATGGTGGTCCCTGAGGTCCCCAGGGCCCTTCTGCCAAGGGGGCTGGCTGTATCTGGGAGGGCTCTCTGTTCACAGGTGGAGAGACATGTACAGAAAGAGACTCTTTTGGAAGGCTGCAGGTGAGGGCAAGGTGACAAGGCTGGGCTCAGAAAAGGACAGGACCCAGCTGGCTCTGGGGATCTGGGCACTGGAACAGAGGAGTGACTTCATCAGGGCCCAGCTGTTGGGCTGAATCAGTGTTGCTGCTTTCCTCCGGAAAGAAAGCATCTGACCTGTCTAGTTTGAGTCAGGTGCCCACACCTTGATCCTAGAAACACACTGACCTTGACTGTCAGCCTGTCTGGGAGCATCTGATGGAGGGAGAATAGCACCGAAGAACTGACATAGCCCAGTAAGCATGGGAGGCAGGGACAGCTCTGTCTGCTCCAGGGATCTCACACAGGCTGCCAGGTCCCCTTTCCTGCCAGGTGAACCCCGCTGGTTTCTTTCACAAGTAGAGGTGGGATTCCAAACCGCTCTCTGCAGACATGTCATCGAGTGGGAGGACGTGCTGCTTCCAATTCATTTGTGGCCAGCGAAGAGACTGACGGTGGAGGCTCAGCAGCTTCTCTCTGGCCAGCAGCCTGGGGATTCAGGGGGAGCAAGGCACCGCGAGCTGCCTGCCCAGGCCTGACACCAGCCTTCATGCTGCTTTTAAACCAACATTCC
>NC_138375.1:132334633-132401618 GCF_054177405.1 Leptonychotes weddellii | reverse complement strand
AAAAAAAAAAAAAAAAAACCAACATTCCACACAAGAACAAGAAAACAAACTATGTGCCCAGGGATGTTTATTGCAGCCTTAGCTACAGAAGCAAGAAGTTGGAGGTAAACTCAAGTATTTGTTAACGTAAATTATGGCCCAACAAATTTGAGGATGATTATGCAGCTATTAATATATCAAACAAGCTGTGGCAGTGGGAAGAACACTTATGATGTACTGTTGAGTGCAGATGCAGAATAGAAAAGAAATCTCTGGCTGTCACTCTGTAAAGTGAGTCCACATATGTGAATAAGGCCAAGAACGGAACTAGCAAGCTGAAAAGAGTTTGGTTTGTTTGGAGGATTATGGGTGACTGTTTTTACTTTCCTTTTTTTTTTTATTCTCCAAAAATGCAGTGTTCTTTTTGCAAATATAACGAAGCTCTCTCTGGTGATATCAGGAGACCACTGAGGAACCTATTTGAAGTAGTAGGGACTGTGGCAGGTGGAGCCAACTGTAGGGAGATTGAGTATTATGGAGGGTCAGGCTGGCAGAATTGGGGGGGTGGCTCCTGGTGGCCCTCAAATTCTCCTTTACAGGCCTAATACTCTGTATACATTTAATGATTGTATCCCCATCTCTTGGGGAAAAAATAGACATAAATTTGGCCTATTGACTGTATGCAGCATTGCTAAAAAGAAATCTCTCATTATGGCAGCACATGGATATGAATGGTGGCGATGTTCTTATAAAAAGTCTTTGCTCAAAAGTGATGCCAGCTTGTTGTTACTGAAAGCAGAGGGGGCCAGCCCGTTACCCCCACTGGGGTCACAGCTGGATCTCATTCCTGTCATCATTTGTGTCCCAGGAGAAGTTACAAAAAGTGGAGAATACATCTCCCTAGTGAAGCATATGCCCTGTAGTGGGTAAGAATCTCCTAAGAAAGATTGGGGTGGGGGTAGCCAGATCTGCTCAGATATATGAAAAAAGAATTATTTATTTATTTAAATAAATTATTTATTTAACATATAATGTATTATTTGTTTCAGGGGTACAGGTCTGTGATTCATCAGTCTTACACAATTCACAGCGCTCACCATAGCACATACCCTCCCCAATGTCCATCACCCAGCCACCCCATCCCAGCCACCCCCTTCCCCTCCAGCAACCCTCAGTTTGTTTCCTGAGATTAAGAGTCTCTTATGGTTTGTCTCCCTCTCTGGTTTTGTCTTGTGAAAAAAGAATTCTTACAGGAGATCCTGCCTGTGGAGGATGAAGGCCCATGAGGAATTCCAGGATACTATATGCCAGTGTGGGGGATGGGGAGCAGATGATGTGAGGGATCACTCAGTGGCCATTCCAGTCCCTTCTCTTGCCTGATTCCATGGCAGGGGCTATAAGGAGATAAAAAGTCAATTTTCCCTTAAGGGCATCCATCCGCCCACCCATCCACCTTCCCACCCATTCATTCATCCGCCCACCCATCCATCCACCGTCCATCCACCTTTCCATCCACCCATCCATCCACCTATCCATCCATCCCCCCACCCATTCCCCCACCCATTCATCCAACCACCCATCCACCTATCTATCCACCTGTCCATCCACCCATCCTCCCACCCATTCAGCCATCCCCCCACCCATCCAGCCATCCCCCCACCCATCCACCGATTCATCCATCCACCCACCCATCCACCCATCCACCCACCCATCCATCCACTCATTCTCTCTGCATGTTTATTGGGTATCAGTTCTAGGCACTTGGAATACCTAAGCAAACAATCAAAGATCCCCACCCTCAGGAAACATTCCAGCCAAGATGCCTTTCTGGCCAGTATGCTGGGATGGAAGGTTGCTGTTACCACATCTTCCCCTTCCTCCTGCCCACATGGGATCATAAGCATGGAAACCACACACCAAGGGTGATGGAGAAGCTAGGGTGAAGGAGTGTGGGTCTGAGCCCTCTGCCTTCTGCATTTCTTTGTTTAAACCACTGTGTGAAAGATTTCCCCTTATTTGCATCTGAATGAAGCCCTAACTGATATATATATATATATATATATATATATACATATACACAGAGAGAGAGAGAGAGAGAGAAGAGGGGGCAGGGTAAAACTTTATTCCTGGGCTCTGTGTGTCTTGGCATCCTGAAATATCCCCTATACAGTTCATTTTAAAAGATTCCCAAATTAAGCTCTGACTAGAGAAGGGAGCTCCTCCTGATGGAGGGGACACAACTCTAAGAATGAAGAAGGGTTTAGGATTTGGGGTATACGTGAAGACGGAAGTTTGAGGAGGGCCCTGCAGCAGTCGGTGGCCCTGTAGTCACTGGGTGGCATGTACTAATTGGGGCCATTTTAGTGGCAAGTATCAGAAGTCCAACTCAATGTGAAGGAGAATTTGCTATATGGTCACTTATGAAAAGTCAGGGGTTGCTCAGGCACAAATGAATCTAGAAGGTCAAGTAATCAGAGTTGGGATTCCTCTGACCCTCTCTCGACCTTGTTCTCCTTCATTCATTTTCAGGTGGGCTCTCCCCATATGGATGCAAGATACTGCCCAGCAGATCCAAGGGGTACATTCTATTCTGTTCTTCCAGAATCCCAAAAGGGCACAGCAGGAGAGAAAGTCCTTTTCTTTCTCAGTGGACTTTCAATTCCGTATTCTGAGTCTCATTGGTGACCACATATCATGAGTTCAGCACTAAGCCAACCACTGTGACCAAGGGCATAAAATGCTCTGACTGGCCAGACCTTACCATATGCTTACCCCTGGAGGCCGATGGAGTCTCCTTGACCCAACACTGTGGACTGAGAATGAAGATGTGGTATAATAAAAAAAAAAAAATTTGGTCTTTGTCCCCGGTTCCTGGCACACAGCTCATAAAACCATTAGCATCTGGGGCGCCTGGGTGGCTCAGTTGGTTAAGCGACTGCCTTCGGCTCAGGTCATGATCCTGGAGTCCCGGGATGGAGTCCCGCATTGGGCTCCCTGCTCGGCAGGGAGTCTGCTTCTCCCTCTGACCCTCCTCCCTCTCATGCTCTCTGTCTCTCATTCTCTCTCTCTCAAATAAATAAATAAAATCTTTAAAAAAAAAAAAAAACAAAAAGACCCCACAAAAACCATTGGCATCTGTAGAGTTGTAGAATGTCTTTTTTTTAAAAAAAAGATTTATTTATATATTTAGTTTTTAAAGATTTTATTTATTTGAAAGAGAGAGAAAGTGAGAGTCAGAGTATGAGCAGGGTGGGAGGGGCAGAGGGAGAGGGAGAAGCTGACTCCCTGTTGAGCAGGGAGCTGGACATGGGGCTCGATCCCAGGACCCTGGGATTATGACCTGAGCCGAAGGCAGACACTTAACTGACTGAGCCACCCAGGCGCCCCTATTTATTTATTTTGGAGAGGGAGGGGCACAGGGGGAGGCAGAGAGAGAATCTCAAGCAGACTCCCCACTGAGCATGGAGCCCTGCATGGGGCTCCATCCCATGACCCTGAGATCACAACCTGAGCAGAAAACAAGAGCTGGCCGTTTAACTGACTCAGCCACCAAGGCGTCCCTAGTAGAATGTCTTTTGTATGCTAAGGAGATGAGATGGCTGGGGGCCCCTAAACAGCTTCAGGATGGGGGCTGGTTGCCAGAAAGCGAAGGCATGTTTAAAGTGTTGGAACTTTCACACCCGCCCCCCTCCCGCAAACCTCCAGGGAGGATATTGAGTTAATCACCAATGGCCAATGATTCTATCAGTCATGCTTACATATTGGAACCTCCATTAAACTCCTAAACAACAGAATTTGGAGAGCTCCCAGGTGGGTGAGCACATCGGGGTATTAGAAGGGTAGTGCACCTAGAGAGGGCATGGAAACTCCGCACATGTCCCCATATCTTGTCCTATGCACTTTTTCCATTTGGCTGTTCCTGAGTTATAACCTTCATAATAAACTAGTAATAGTATATTCCCAGTCCTATGAGTCATTCTAGCAAAATATTAAACCTGAGGAGGAGTGTTGTGGGAACACCTGACTTTGTAGCCAAGTGAGACTGAAGTGAGGGTGACCTTGGGCTCTGACACTTCTGACTCATCTGAAGTGGGGACAGTCTTGTGTGACTGAGCCTTGGACTTGTGGAGCCTGATGTAACTCCAGGTAGTTAGTGTCAGAATTGAATTGGACTATAGGACACCCAGTTGGTTGGTGTCCAGAGAGTTGAAGAATTGGTTATTGGTGTGGAAACAAACAAATAAACAAAGAAACAAACAAACACAGAGAGGTTTCCCAAGGATGCACTTACAAGCATATAGGATACAGGTCTGGGCAGGGACAATAATAGATGCACATGGATTCCTTACCTGTGACCAGAGGTAGGCTTGCTCTTATCCTAGGCACAGAGTCAGGCTGTTCTCCAGCACCAACCTAGGGACAGGTGGCTCCTGCCACACATCTCAGAGGAGCTCAGGCTGGGAGGGGTCAATTAAGATGCTTTGGGCTGCAAGTAACAAAAGCCTTGACTTAAACCACCTCACTCGAGAAGGAAATCTGGAGGAAAAGGAGGTCCCTGGCAGGCTGTCCTGCATGGGCTTTGTCCCCAGGCTTTCTTTTCTCCTAGCTGTAGATGAACGCCAGTGATAACTGGAACAACATATTTCCTTGTTCCTTTTGGGTGGGGAGACAGAAAACATTCCCTCAACTGTAGAATAAAAATCCTCATCTTCAGCCAATTGTGGTGACCTGCACAGTTGCCCTTGGACAAATAAGGTTAACAAGGAAATTCCAAAGCTCATTGGGTTAAGCCTGGGTCCTGATGGGAAAGGGAGATAGGATTACATCATTGCTTTGACTGGTGGTTTGCTTGCACTAACTTCATGGAGGAAGGGGTTGCCTATAAGGGGGGGTGAGTTCTGGGTGGGTACCCTCAGTGCAGAGCTGCTGTTGCTTAATACTGCTCTGACATGCGGAAGAGACCTCCTTGCCTTCCCTACTCTCTCCTTCTCTGCCTCTTCTTCTGTTTCTCTTCCATTTCAGCCTCTCTCTCCCCACCACTCTATTCTTCCAGTTCCTGCTTCTTTTTTTGCCTTCTCCTGTTTTCCAACTCTACTCCACATGCCTGTTCCATGACGTAATTTTAATAGTGTATATACTTCACCTTAGCATTGGCTACATTGGTTTGGGCAGGTGGCTATACCTCTTTTAAGCCTCAAGTTCTTTATCTTTAAAATAAAGGAATTAATATTGATCTAACATGGTACTTGGGAACGTTGAAAGTTGTATTTTTGGGTTCTAATGCTGGTCAAGATGAAGTAAGACCACTGCAATCTATCTATCCCACTGATTACAACTAAGAACTCTCAACAAAGTAAACAAGTAACCAGCTGAGGACTTTGACCTGTTAACAATGGAAGGCAGGTTGGAGAGAAGAACCAAAACTCAAAGAATGACCTGTCAATAGGGTGAGATTCCCAGTTTCTCCTTTTCTCCCTGGTTTCCTAGTTTTGTTTTTTTTTTTTTTAAAGATTTTATTTATTCAACAGAGACATAGTGAGAGAGGGAACACAAGCAGGGGGAGTAGGAGAGGGAGAAGCAGGTTTCCCGCCGAGCAGGGAGCCCAATGCGGGGCTCAATCCCAGGACCCTGGGACCATGACCTGAGCCGAAGGCAGATGCTTAACGACTGAGCCACCCAGGCGCCCCTAGTTTCCCAGTTTTGAATAGAGGTCAGCTCCAAGATAGAATGTGCAGAGAAACCATCTCTTTAGCCAGAGGACTGGGATAGGGGCCTCTGCAAGATGAAGTGTGTGTAGGAAAATCCTTGAGCTCACTTTATTTCATCTTTTTTTCCTCTCTTGCCTCTGCCCTGAGGACAGCCCCAGCTGAAGAGCTACACTATGGTACCAGCAGCACAAACACTACAGCTCTGAGAGGAAACCCATGTGAGCCAGAGAATATGGGGTGAATCCTAGAGAGAAGAGAATTGGAAGAGGGAGTCCTATTTCTGTGGGTGAACTGACACAAATCCCAGGTGCACCTCCAAGCTGCACAGAGCAGATCCAAAGCAGTATGGCAAAGTTTTTTTTTTTTAAGTTTTTATTTTGAAATAATTATAGATTCATAGGAGTGTACTCTTCACCCAGCTCCCCCAACGGTGCATCTTAAATAATTGTAGTGCAATATCATAACTAGGAAGTTGACAGTGGTCCAATATTATTAACCATACTGTAGACCTTATGCAGATTTCACCAGCTTTCACGTGTGTGTGTGTGTGTGTGTGTATGTGTAGTTCTATGCAATTTTATCCCATGTATAGATTTGTGTAACCAACACCACAATCAAGACACAGAATGCCTCCATTGCTGCAAATAAACCCCCTCCTGCTGTCCCTTTACTGTTACACCCACCCCCATCCTCTTCCCTGTCCTCTGGCAATCACTAACCTTGTCTCCATTTCTGTAGTTTCATCCTTTTGAGAATGTCATATAAATGGAATCATACAGTACATAACCTTTTAAGATTGGCTTTTTCCACTAAGTGTAATTCCTATGAAATCCATCCAGATTGTGTCATGTATCAGTAGCCTGTTCCTTTTTATCATTGAGCAGCGTTCTATTGAATGGTTGTGCCATTCTATTGAATGGTTGTAAATTTAACAATTTACCTGAGGAAAGGCATTGGGTTGTTTCTAGTTTGAGGCTATTCTAAATAAAGCTGCTGTGAAGATTCATGTACAGGTTTTTGTGTGAACATAAGTTTTCATTTCCCTGAGATAAATGCCCAAGAATGCAATTGCTGGGTCATATGATAAGTGCATATTTAGTTTTATAAAAAACTGGTAAGCGGGCGCCTGGGTGGCTCAGTTGGTTAAGCGACTGCCTTCGGCTCAGGTCATGATCCCGGAGTCCTGGGATCAAGTCCCACATCGGGCTCCCTGCTCGGCAAGGAGTCTGCTTCTCCCTCTGACCCTCCCCCCTCTCATGCTGTTTCTCTCTCTCAAATAAATAAATAAAAATCTTAAAAAAAATAAAAATAAAAAACTGGTAAGCTGTTTTCCAGAGCAGATGTACCATTTCACATTCCCACCAAGCAAAGCCTTTGAAAACTAAGGTGACATTGAATCTACTAGTGACAGAAGATGAGACAAAACCTGTGGTCTGAACCTAACCAGGATTGCTTGATTGCTAAAACCACTGTAACAAAATTCATCCTCCAAGGGATTTTAATAGTACCTGGCATTGCACAGCATGATATTCAAAATGTCCAGGACACCATCCAAAATTTGTTCAATTATCAATAACAAGGAAAATGTGACCAATTCTCAAGTAGAAAGACAACCAACAAAAGATGCCAACCCCCAGATAACCCAGATGTTCAAGCAGCTATTAAAACTATGCTCTAGGAGGTAAAAGTAAATACTCTTGAAAAAAAAGGAAAGATAGATATTCTCAGAAAAAAATGGAAACAGCCAAATGAAGATTTTAGAACCAAAAAATTATAGCTTCTGAATTAAAAATTCACTGAATGAGATATGTGGCAAAAGGGAGATGACAGAGGAAATAGTGGATTTCATGGTAGACAACTAGAAGTGATCCAGTTTGAATAATACAGAGAAGCAGAAAGTGCAAAACAAAAGAATCCTGAGGGAACATGGGATAATATTAAAAGGTTCATGATTCATGTTATTGGAGTCTCAGAGAGAGAGGAGGAAGTGATCGGTAGAGAAAAAAAATTAAAGATATAATGGCTGAAATTTTCCCAAATTTGATGAAAGACACCATTTACAGATTCAAGAAGCTCAGTAAATATCAATAGGATAAACTCAAAGGAAACTACGCTCAAATGCATCATAGTCAAGCCAATGAAAACTAAAAGTAAGGAGTAAATCTTGTATGCTGCATTAATGGATTGGAAGAAGTAATATTGTCCAAATATTCATACTACTCAAGGTCACCTACAGATTCAATGCATTCCCTCTCAAAATTCCAATAGCATTTTTCACAGAAGCAGAAAAGCAATCTGAAAATTTGTGTGGACCCACAAAAGACCCTGAATAACCAAAGCAATTCTGAGAAAGAACAAAGCCAGAGGCAACAAACTTCCTGATTTCAAACTATATTACAAAGCTATAGTAATCAAAATAATATGGTAGTGGCATAAAAACAGACACACAGACCAATGGAACAGAATCAAGAATCCAGAAACAAACTCCCTCTTGCACGGTCAACTAATATTTGATAAGGGAGCCTAAAATATTCAAAGGGTAAAGATAGTCTCTTCAATAAATGGTGTTGGGCAGATTGAATATTCATATGCAAAAGGATGAAATTAGACTCCTGTACTATACAACTTACAGAAATTAACTTGAAGTGGATTAAAGACCCGAATATAAGACCTGAAACTGCACAACTCCTAGAACATAGGCAAAAGCTTCTTGACATGGGCCTTTGCAACAGTTTTTTGGATATGACACCAAAAGTACAAGCAACAAAAGCAAAAAATAAGTAAGTGGGACTACATCAAACTAAAATGCTTCTGCACAGCAAAAGAAACACTCAACAAATAAAAATGCATCCTATAGAGTGGGAGAAGATATTTGCAAACCACACATTTGATAAGGGGTTAAAATACATAAGGAACTCACACAACTCAATAGCAAAACAAAAACAAAACAAAAGAACCCCAGATACTCAAATTTAAAAAAATGGGCAGAGAACCCGAATAGACATTTTCCCAAAGACATACAAATGGCCAACAGGTACATGAAAAGGTGCTCAACATTACAATAATCAGGGAAATGCAAATCAAAACCACAAAGGGATCTCGCCTCACACTTATTAGAATGGTTATTGTAAAAAAAAAAAGGCAAGAAATAAGTGTGGGTGAGGATATGGAGCACTTTTGGTGGGACTCTGAATTGGTGTAGCCACTATGGGAAACAGTATGGAGGTTCTTCAAAAAATTCAATTAAATTCCAAAATAGAGCCACCATATGATCCAGAAGTCCCATTTCTGTGTATATATCTGAAGGAAATGAAATCAGTATCTTGAAGAGATATCAGCATTGCCCCCCACCATGTTCATTGCAACATTATTCACAATAGCCAAGACATGGAAACAACCAAAATGTCCATCAAAGGATGAATGGATAAAGAAAATGTGATATATATATTAGAATATTATTCAGGCATAAAAGAGGAAACCTTGCCCCTTTGTTGTTGTTGTTAAGTACGCTCTACACCCAGTGTGGAGCCCAGTATGTGGGGCTTGAACTCTGACCCTGAGATCAACACTTGAGCTGAGATCAAGGGTTGGATGCTTAACCGATTGAGCCACACAGGTGCCACAATCTTGCTTTTTTTTTTTGACAATATGGATGGACACTGAAGACATTGTGCTAAATGAAATAAGTCACACAGAGAAAGTAAAAAACCATATGATACATAAAAACCATATGTGGAATCGAAAAAAGCTGAACTCAGAAACAGTAGAATGGTGGTTACTGGGGGTGGGAGGAAATGGGAAGATGTTGGTCAAAGGGTACAAATTTCAGTTATAAGATGAGTAAGTTTTAGGAACCCAATGTACAACATGATTATAGTTAACAATACTGTATTATAATCTAGACAGCTCCTAAGAGAGCAAATATTAAGTATTCTCACCACATACACATGCACAAAGAGTAATTATGTGAGGTAATGGATGTGTTACGCAACCTTAACGTGGTAATCACGTCATAGTATACACGTGTATCAAATCATCATGTTGTATACCTTAAGCTAACATAATGTTATATGTCAGTTGTACTCAATAAAATTGTGGGAAAAAAAGAAATGCATTCTGGAAAACAGCCAGAGAAAAGCAGCACATTGCATACAGAGGCACAACAATACAAATGATTGTGGATTGTTCATCAGAAACCATGGAGGCCAGAAGACAGCGGGGCAACATCCTTAAAGTACTGAAGGGAAGAGGCGTCTGGCTGGCTCAGTAGGCTGAGTGTCTGACTCTTGATCAGCTCAGGTCTTGATCTCAGGGTCAGTTCAAGCACTGTGTTGGGCTCCCGGCATGTCTCAGGAAACTGAGATTTGTCACCAGCAGAAACACAATCAAAGAAATACTAAAAGAAGTTCTTTGGGTAGAAGAGAAAGGATACCAGAGGGAGACACGGGACTTCAGGAATGAGGGAAGAGATATGTGCACAAATAAGAGGTCTGTGAGCACACAGAAAGATGGCAGGTATCTGCCTGCAAGCTAAGAATAGAATCTTTTTTTTTTTTTTTAAAGATTTTATTTATTTATTTGAGAGAGGGAGAATGAGAGACAGAGAGCAGGAGAGGGGGGAGGGTCAGAGGGAGAAGCAGACTCCCTGCTGAGCAGGGAGCCCGATGTGGGACTCGATCCTGGGACTCCAGGACCATGACCTGAGCCGAAAGCAGTCGCTTAACCAACTGAGCCACCCAGGCGCCCCCTAAGAATAGAATCTTACCAGAAACAAAATCAACTGGCATCTTGGTTTTAGATTCCTAGCCTCCAGAACTGTGAGAAAACAAATTTTACTGTTTAAACTACTCAGTCTATGTTGTTTTGTTATGGCAGCCTGAGGAGGCTAATATAAGTGCCTATTTCCCCACAAACTTGACAAGTTGTTAAAAGTGTGTTGCCAATATTATGGGTGAAAATATGTTGTTGTGACTTTACTTTGCAATTCTCTTATCATGAATGAGAATGTGCACTGTTTCATATATTTAAGGGCCTCTCATTCCTCCTTTTTATGTATGAATTGTTTGTTCATTCTTTGTCCATTTTTCTGTTGGAATGTTTGGTCTTATTCTCTCCTATTTCTAGGAATGCTTTATTGGGATAAGTAATAATGGGATGATTCACCTTAGGAGCAAAATCTAAAAAGGCACTAAGCTAAGGATTGGGCAAGGGGGATTTCTCTTACTTTCTTGTGACCTTATATATGTATTTATCAACTATTGAGAGAGGTATGTTAAAGTCTTCCTCTATGATTTTGGATTTCTCTTTTTGGTTCTTTCCAGTTTGGCTTTTTATATTTTGAAGCTATGTTATTGGATTCATACAGATTTTGAATTACGATATTTTGCTGTTGAACTGAGTTCTTTATCATTATATCTCTATAGTTTTAATATTTGTGTCCCCTCAAAATTCATATGTTGAAATCCTAACCCCCAAAGATCATATTAAGTGGTGGGGCATTTGAGAGGTCCTTAGGTCATGAGGGTGGAACCCTCATGAATAGGATTAACGTCTTACAAAAGAGGCTCCAAAGGGATTCCTTGCCCCTTCTACCATGTGGGGACACACAGTGAGAAGGCACCATCTATGAACCCAGAAGGGGGCTTTCACCAGAAGGTAAACGTGCTGGTGCCTTGATCTTGGACTTCCCAGCCATAAATTTCTGATTGCTTGTAATCTACCCAGTTAATGAAATTTTGTTATAGCAGCCTGAATGGATTTAGACATTATATATATCTCTTTTTACCTTTACTAATGCTTTTTTGCCTTAAATTCTTCTAAGTCTGATATTAGTACAGCTAGACCAAATTTCTTTTGGTGAATATTTGCCTAATACATCTTTGTCTACTATTTTAATTCCAACCTTTTAGTCTCCTTATATTTAAGGTTTATTTCTTTATAACAGTATAAGGTTGATTTTTAAAAATCAAGTCTGACAATTGTGATCTTTTACTTGGAATATTTAGCTCATTCATATTTAATGTATAATTGTGTTGATATCTACCACTTTATTAATTTTTTTCTCTTTGACCTACTTGTTTTATATTTCTTTTTCTCTTCTCTATTGTCTTCTTTTGGACTAATTAAATCTTCTTGATTATTTCATTTTATAGTTAGCTATATTTCTTTTATCATTCTTTTAACCTAGAGACTGCAACAAGCATTCTTGTTACAAATTATTACTTTTTACCATTTCCTAATACAAAATGTTACTTTTTACCATTTCTCTATTAATGTTAGATGCTTAAAACATTTTAATTCAGGGTGACTGGGTGGCTCAGTTGGTTAAGTGTCTGACTCTTGGTTTTGGCTCAGGTCATGATCTCATGGGTCGTGGGATCAAACCCCATGTCAGCCTCTGTGCTCAGCAGGGAGACTGCTTGAAAGATTCTCACCCTCTGCCTCTCCCCACTCTTTCTCTCTCTCTAAAAATAAATAGATAAATCTTTAAAACAAAACAAAACATCTACATTCCATAGACTCTTTCTGGATTTTGCAATACAGTTGATTTCTACATGTATTTTTAACCCCACGTGACATTGCCATTATCGTTTTGTAGTCACTACTCAGTCAATATTCATTCATTTTAACCCATATATTTACCCTATTTGTACTTTCCATTCCTTTCTTCAATTCTGTAATTCTGTCCGGGATTACTTTTCTTCTGTTTTAAGAATTTTTTTGAGGTTTTAGGTTTTATGATAAGTTCACTGACAGTGAATTCTTTCTGTTTTTGTAAGTTTGAAAAGTCTATTTCCTTCCATTTAAAAAAATAATTAATTAATTAATTTATTTATTTATTTATTTTAGAGCGAGCATGAGTGGGGGTAGGGACAGAGGGGAAGAGAGAGAGAGAACTTCAAGAAGACTTCCCTCTGAGTGCAGAGCCCTTCTTGGGGCTAGATCTCATGACCTTGAGATCATGACCTGAGCGGAAATCAAGAGTCGGTTGCTTAACTGACTGAGCCATCCAGGCACCCCTATTTCCCTCCATTTTTGGAGGACATTTTCTCTGGCTCTAAAGTTCTAGGTTAGTAATTATTTTGTTTCAATGTTTTAAAGATGTTGTTTCATTATATTCTGGTTTTCATAATTTCTTTTGAGAAGTCAGTCATCAGTCTTATCTTTGTTTCTTTGAAGGTAACATATCCTTTTTCTTTTAATGTTTTTAAGATTTCCACTTCTTTCCCTTTGGTTTTAACATTCTTACTATAATGTGCCTAAGTGTGGTTTTCTTTGTATTTATCTTGCTGGGGTTTGCAATGTTACTTGAATCTGTGCTTTGATGTCTTTAATTAATTTTGGAAAATTCTCAACAATTATCTCTTCAAATATTGCTTCTGCTCCATTTCTCTCTCCTCACTTTATAGGACTCTAATTCTCATGTTTTACTTTCATTCCTGTGTTCCACATATCTCTTACACTTTCTGTATTTTCTTTCATTAAAAAAGAAATCTCTATTTCAATTTGGATATTTTCTATTTGTGGTAATTTGTCTCCATGATGTCTATCATTAATTATTTCCTGCCCTGAATACTAAGGTATTTCTCCATTAAGAAGTAAATTCTGGGGGCGCCTGGGTGGCTCAGTTGGTTAAGCGACTGCCTTCAGCTCAGGTCATGATCCTGGAGTCCCGGGATCGAGTCCCGCATCGGGCTCCTTGCTCGGCAGGGAGTCTGCTTCTCCCTCTGACCCTCCCCCTCTCATGCTCTCTCATTCTCACTCTCAAATAAATAAATAAAATCTTAAAAAAAAAAAAAAAGAAGTAAATTCTGGGGCGCCTGGATGGCTCAGTTGGTTAAGCGTCTGACTCTTGATTTTGGCTCAGGTCATGATCTCAGCGTCATGAGAGCCCTGTGTTGGGCTCTATGCTGGGCATGGAGCCTGCTTAAGGTTCTCTTTCTCTCCCTCTCTCTTTGTTCCCCCCACCCTAGATCCCCCCTCTCAAAAAAAAAAAAAAAGAATTAAAATCTATTCCTCTTCCTTTCTTGCATCTGGGCTGGGTTTAGAACCCACCTGAGCAACAGAATGCTGTGGAGGTAATATTCTGGGACTTTTGAGGCTAGGTCATAAGAAATCAGGCACTTTCTCACTGTGGAGCAATTCAGCCACCATGCAAAAAGCCTGATCACCCTGGGATTGCCATTCTCTGAGGAGTGTTGAGCTAATCATACATAGAGGACAACCATAGGTGCTCCAGTTAATAGTCTCAACTGAGCTCAACCTTACTGTCATTCCCCCCACCAATGTGCTAGTCATATGAATGAGTGTGACATAACAGAAAATAGTCTCTAATTCTGGTACGTGGCACAGAGCTCCTGAAACCTTTGTAATTTCCTCAGTGATAAGGATACTAGGAATATCTCTTGTTTTAATATTTGGCCTTTGACTCCATCCCTGATACAGAGCTTCTAAGACCCTTGCAAATTCCTAAGCGATAAGAGCTCTAGGAGCATATATTGTTCTATTTAGGTGACTCTGTGTGGGCTCCTGGATGGCTCCTGGCTGGAGGCTGGTCACCAGAAAGACCAAGCCCTTGATCAGAAGCTTGGAATTTTCAGCAACCCCCACCCCTGCCGTTCTCCAAAGAGAGAAGAGGAGCTAGAAATGGATTTAAAAATTGATCATGCCTACAGGAAGAAGACTCCATAAAATTCTAATAGGAGGGGGCTCAGAGGGCTTCCAGGTTGGCGAGTACATCCACTTTGGGAGGATGACACATACCTACTCCATGGGGACAGAAGGTCTCGTGCTTAGAGCCCTCCCAGACTCACCCTATGCATCTCTTCATATGGCTGTTCTTCTGTATGCTTTATTATATCCTTTAATAAACTGGTAAATGCAAGTATTTCTCTGAACTCTGTGAACTTTTCTAGCAAATTAATAGAACTCAGGGAAGGGGTCACTGGAATCTTCAGTCTATAGCTGATTGGCCAGAAGCACAGGTCACAACCTGGTCTTGCCATTTCACACCTGAAGTTGTGATGGTGGGGACAGTCTCGTGGGACTGAACCCTTAACCTGTGTCATCTAACACTATCTCCTGGTAGATAGTGTCAGAATTGAGTTAATTTGTAGGACACCCAGCTGGTGTCACAGAGAATTGCTTGCTGTGGGGAAAAACCTCTACACATTTGGTGGCCAGCAATGTCAGAAGTAAAGTGTTCTGTGTGAGTGAGTGAAGGAGACTCATAGGGAAGAAACTCATGGTAGGGAAGAACTGGGTTTTTCCCTACATAGGAAGAAAAAATCTGGGTTTTTCCTTTTACGGTGAGATTCTCTTAGACCAACCCATCTATTAGTTGAATACCACCAAGTGACCTCTGTTGATGTTGCATGGAGCAGGAGAATCTTCAACTGAGCCCTTGAATTTACCAACAACAAAAGTGTGAGACAAAATAAAGTGATTGTTTTTAGGAAGCCACTAATTTTGGGGGTGATTTCTTTTATTTATTATTTATTTATTTATTTATTTATTTATTAAAGATTTTATTTATTTGAGAAAGAGAGTGAGAGAGAGAGAGCACAAGAGCGGGGAGCGGGAGAGGGAGAAGCAGACTCCCTGCTGAGCGGGGAGCCCGATGCGGGACTCGATCCCGGGACTCCAGGATCATGACCTGAGCTGAAGGCAGTCGCTTAACCAACTGAGCCACCCAGGCGCCCTTGGGGGTGATTTCTTATGTAGCAATAGCTAACTGCATGAAATGTCAGTTTGTGGGAAGTGGGCACTGTCTCAGTGGAAGCCTGAAACATGTGACTTTGGCTTTGGGAGTGGTTGGTGGCCTTGACGATATATGGTCATGAGCACCTAACGGACAGTGAGGTCCTTCCTACTACTGGAGGCTGAGGAAAAGAAGACTCATGACTGTCCTTTTCCATGGTTCTCTCTGGGAAGCTAGCTGATTTATGGCTTAGATTGTTCTCAAGAAGCTACCAGTCTCCTATTAATTGCTTACCTCCAAAATTTATTGTTTTCGAGAGTACCCTTAAGTGGGAGCTCCCCTACACTCTGTTTCAAGTAAAGTCATTTTCTTTGGGTAGAGCTTGGGAGTTCTCTGTTCTTACAGCTTGCCTCTCCCTACTGAACAAAACTTCTGAGCCATCACTCCATAGTGGGACAGTGGCTCATTTTCTCAGAATGACATCCTTGCCTCATGAGCAGAGCACAGGGTATAGCCTCTGGTCTTCTTGGCTTGCTTCTCCCACTATAGAACACCCTACAATCAGCTGGGCTGAGGGGGATCTGGGCCTTGATATTCCCTGATTCTACCCTGGGGTAGAGTTTCCATTCTGAATGGGAACTAGGTGGAGGGAAGGGGTCCCCAGCCACTCAGCAACACTCACTCAAGCCTTACCTTTTGCAACATGTAGCTGGAAGGCTCCTCTTGAGGAGATATGGTAACTCCTGACTTTGATCTGGGTGGGGGGGTGGGGAAGAGGGAGCCCTGTGTTTTTGGTCATATCCACCTGGAGTAGAGCATCTATCTGGCCACCTCTCCCTGTCCTCCCCAGGTGTTCTTCCTGGTAGCCCTGTGCATTTGGGATCATATTATTTTGGAAGGAGATAACCTTTGAGACATCTATCCATCATTTGCTGTCCCTGCACTTCCCCATGGCCCTGCTCATTCCTCTGGGTGCAGACCTCTCAGATTTGCAAACCCAACCCTACCTCCCACTGGGAATTACTGTAATTCTTTGAAAATGCTTGAATGGAATTTTATGATTTGGCTTTAGAAATTATTTTTAAAATTAAAATTTAAAATCAAGGTCTGACAAAATAATTCAGTGTTAAAGGCTTTTTTTTTTGTTTTATTCTTTTTAAAGATTTTATTTATTTATCAGAGAGAGAGACAGAGAGAGAGAGCACAAGAGCGGGGAGCGGCAGGTAGAGGGAGAAGCAGACTCCCTGCTCAGCAGGGAGCCCAATGCGGGACTCGATCCCAGGACCCCAGGATCATGACCTGAACCGAAGGCAGTTGCTTAACCCACTGAGCCACCCAGGCGTCCCCAGTGTTAAAGGCTTTGTAACAGAAGCCAGTCATCCCTTGTCTTCCCTCCCCTGTTTTCTTTTTTTTTCCACTGGCCAGAGGCAGTCTGGACTGATGGCTAGGATGGTCACCTCTGCCAGCCTTCTTTCAGTGCTAGGCTCTTCCCGGAGCCTGGAGCCCCCTGCTCACTCCAGTCGATCCCGGGTCCTCTCTTGATACTGCCCATTTGTCTCCCTAGGACTTCCCTTGTCCTCTTCCTGCGTTAGATCCTACAATGGCTGATCCTCATCATCTTTCTTGATTTATTTCTTCATTTTGGTGCACATATCTTGCAGCAGAACACATCCTGAGATGCTAAGTCTTGTCAAGGATTTGGGGACCCATGAATCCTGTTGCGGGAGCACACTGTGGTACCATCATTCTAGAAAGCAACATTGCAATATTCTGTGAAATTGAGAATATACAGATCCTGTCCAGCCATCCCACCTGCAGGGAAATCTCCCACAGCTAGAAATTGGAAGCCCTCTCCCCTCAGATTCTCAGATACATGCTCTCTCCCTGTGTGCGTTAAATTTTGAAAATTAACTTCATTCTTGAATAGGTGACCTGTTGCATGGTGCCAAGACCGAAAGTCTTTCTCTGTTCACCCAGTTAACTATTATTATTAGGTTTTTGTGTATTTTTAAATGTTTTTAAAGTTTTAAAGAGATTTTTAATGTAACATAAGCAAATGTAAATACATATTCCTTCCCGTCCCTTTTTATGAAATGCTAACCTACTCTACGTGTTGCATTCTATCTATATAATCTCACGGGTACCTTTTCATATCAGTGCATCAAGAGAATCCTTACTACAGCTGCCCAGCGTTCAATGCTCGGGCTGTGCGGTGCTTGATTTCACCAGTTTCCTATTTATGGACACTTGGTGTTCTCCAATCTTTTGCTGTCACCCAGTGCCGCAATGAATAGCCTTAGGCAGGCTCGTTCATTTGGCGGTGTGCAAGCATGACGGGAAGAAAAATTGCTAGCGGTGGGATTACTGCATCCCAGAGTGCACATACTTGTAATTTTGATGGAAACTGCCAGATTCACTTTTGTAGGGGTGTTATCATTTTGTACTCCAAACAGCAAGGTAGGAGTGCTTGTTTCTTCAGCTTTGCCCACATGATGTTACGATTATTATTATTATTATTATTTTCATCAATCTAAGACTTACAAATGGTATACCTGTGTGGGCTTCCTCAGAGTGAAGGTGAGCATTCCTGGGGGGACGAGTTAAAATGGCGGAGCAGTAGGGGGACCCTGGGCTTTCCTTGTCCCTGGAACACAGCTGTATTGAGGTCAGATCACTTGGAACACCCAGGACATCGATCTGAGGGCTGGGAGAAGGATCTCCATGGTCGGAGGGAGACAGCGTGGCCAGTGCGAAGGTGAGCATCGCTGTGACCCATGAGCATCTTCTCACATGTCTGGGTCACTCACACCTCTTCTGTGAACTGTTTTCATCTCCTGCCCATTCTCCTCCAGGATCCTAGAGCTCTCCATTTTCTTTGGCACCGTTGTTTTCAGATTTTCGCCCCTCCCATTTCCCTGGAACGCCTCCCTGTGAGGCTGCCGTTCATGTCCGTGTTGATAACCCAGAGGCCGGCTCTTGGTCCTTGTCTTACCTGGCTTCTCAGCAGCATTTGACACAGCTGACCACGCTCTCCTTCTTGAGTCTGTATCCGCTTCAGATTCTTCTTTGGTTTCCCTCTTAACTTCTAGAAACTCCTTCTCAATGTCCTTTGATGGATCTGCCTTGTTTCTCAGCCCCTAAACATTCGAGAGGCCCATGGCTTGGGTATCTCTCTCTATTCACTATTCCATAGATGTGTCACCCAGGCCCGTGGCTTGACAGCCTTCCAGGCGTGATCTCCCTCTGAACCCCAGAATCATGGGCTCCATCCATACTCACTGTCTTCCCTGGGCTGTCTAAGGGACATCTCAAACAGAACATGCTTTGCGTCAAATTCCTGACTTTCCTCTCCAGTCCTGTTCCTCTCCTGGTCTTCCTGCATCTCAGGATATGGCAATGTCACTCTTCTGTTCTCTGAGGCCAAAAAACCCCAGAGTCGGCTTTGACCTCTCCTTGGCTTTCACATTTGACCTGCGCGTCCTCAGCAAATGCTATTGGCTTTACCTTCAAACTGTGCCCCACATCTGGCCCCTTCTGGCCACCTCTGCTACCACACCCCGGCCCAGCCCACCTTCTTCTCTCAACCCCGTCACCTGCTAGCAGGTCTCCCTGCTAAGTGCCGTGGTGTGTGAGATCCAACGATGAACGCTAAAGGCGGACCTACCCAGAGAGGTTGTGTACGTTAGTGTGAAGAGATCTTAATTTAAACCCCAACTGTGCTTCACGTGGCTGTATTCCAAAGAGGTAAATCATTATTGAAATAAAGAGGGTGTAACTGTCCATAAAGCCATAGGAGTAAATAAATCGATTGAAAAGTTTTCTGCGTTGCTGGGCTGCACTGAGCTTTAGTGTAGCACTTAGCCCCTCCCTTAGTTCATCCCGTGTGCACGCGGAGGCCAGGACAATGCACCTGTCTCCCCCGTGGGTTCCAAGAAATGGTTCAGGTGTGGCTCCTCAGCAGGTGGGGGCTCTCCAAGCTCTGGGCTGGGCTGGGGAGCTAAATCCCTCTGCTTTCTGCCTTAGGAACAGGAATAACGTAACCATTCGTTACTTTTCTGTTATGCGAATACCATGCTAATCTTGAATTTTTCCCCCTTGGGATAAATTACAAAAGTAGAATTATTGGGTTAAAAGGTATCAAAGAGATCTTTCTAAAACTGGCCATGTTCCACCTTGTATTAGTCTGGGTTCTCCAGAGGAACCAAAGGAGAGATAGGTGATGGATAGACAGATTTATTATAAGGAATTAGCTCACATAATTATGAAGGCTGAGAAGTCCCAAGATCTGCTGAGTGCAAGATTATTGGAGAACCAATGGTGTAAATTCCAATGCAAATGCGGAAGATAGGCAGAGAGAATATTCTCCCTTCCTCCATCTTTTGTTCTCTTCAGGCCTCCAACTGATGGGATGAGGCCCACCCACATCGGGGACGGCAATCTACGTTACTCAGTCTACTGACTCAAATGGAAATCTCATCCAGAAACACCCTCACAGACACACTCGGAATAATGTTTGCCCAAATATCTGGGCAGCCTATGGCTTTGTCGAATTGACACATCAGATTAACCATGACATCCCTCCTTAAAATTCTTCAGTGCCTGCCCCCCTGCCCTGTTCCCAGAGCCTGTGGTATAAACCTCAATCTCCTTGGTCTGCCCTATGAGGTCTTTCACTGTCTGGCCTCTGCTGGTCTTTCCTGCCATTGCTCTCCACCCCAGACATTCTGGATTTCGGCAGCCTCCCTTTGCTGAACTGTTGTTCTCTAAGCTCGTCCCCTTGGCAAAGGCCCAGTGGTCAATAGTGAGCGTTCTAGCTCATGCCTCAGGCCTCTTCATCTCCAGTGAATCTTCCCACCTCTCTGGTCCTGCCTGGAGGCCCAGGGTCGGACGCCAGAGGATGATGGTGTCAGGCACCCTACTCAGCCATGGGCAAGGGCAGAGTTTTGCTCAGACGTATGTTTGCATGGGTTTCCAGGTCTCCCTATTGGATCTGTCTCCTGGCCCAGGACCCCAGGACTCAGGGAGGAGTCCTGGAGAGTGGAAATTGGGCCGTTTTCAGTGAAGATGCAAGGCTGCAGGACAGGAATCTCAGAGCATGCATGTTGGTGATACGGGGTGGCATGATGGGGGTGAGGCTTGCTGTCTTCTGCCACCAGGGACGAGGCACGGCTTCCCCCGGCAGGGCCCGCGGAGGGTAGCTGGAGGCAGCAGGAGGTTTTGTCTTGAGTATGTTTGAGACCCCGCAGGGCAGTCCTGAAACACCAGGGCCACCAGGGGGCACAGCCCTTCGGCAAAAAGCAGGGGCAGGAGTGGAGGAAAGATGCGTGTCACCGTGTCTGTGTTTGCTGCAAAACCAGGAGGCCAGCTGGAGTCCCCTTGTCCCCCTGGCTTCTCCACACCCTCAGGAGCAGAGCTCCGGGGGCTGGTGGATTCTGGTAGGCGCAGGCGTCATCCCCGTAAGCCCAGTGTCCTTGGCCAGTGGCTTTGCCTTTCTGAGTCTCTTGTTTTGTCACTCGCCAAATGGGACGGCGACATGGGGTTTGTGAGGCTGCATGTAAAGCTCCAGGCTTGGGGCTCGGCACGTGTGACAGAGTTTCAGGGTACAAAGGAGCTTCTAGCCGAAGCACTCCCTGACTACAGTTCTGGGCTGAGTTACTCGGCTTCTTGCTCCCTTGGCGCCCCAATGGGTGGGTGAAGGTTAGAGCCTGGGGCATTGCTTGGGGGGTGCCCATTCCTCAGATGCCACATCTGAGCTCTGCAGCACTGGGGGATGCAGTGGGCCGAGGTCTGATGACCGCCTAAGAGGTCCGAGGCACCAGGGGCCATGCCGGTGGCCATCTGTCCCTGAGTTGTTAGGGAAGGGGGGTGTTGTCTATCATTTCATCTTCTGGGACAGTTTTGGCCACACCTTTGAGAACCTCCCCTGGGGTCCTCGGGGTCCTACCCTGGAGGACTGCCAGCTGAGATAACCAGGCTTCTGCGGAGGCCTGGATGTGGCTAGGTTCCTGGGAAAAATCTCGGGTCGTGATGGAGACGCCCTCACCTCAGGAACTGTGGGGGGCTGGGGATGGTGGGGGTGAGTCTCCAATGATACAGCCACGTGGGGTTTCGGCAGACCCATGCATCAGCCACGGGAGAATGGATTGATTCGGAATCCCAGCCAGGCCCAGCGGCCTCTGAAGCAAATCCTGGTCTGGGATGTCTTCTTGTCCCCCCTCCCCGCCCCACTTTTCCCTCTCCGGAGGGCTTGGAGAAAAAGCACGAGAAGAGACCACAGCCAGGCCCTCTCCTTGGCCTCCTGGGCAACAGTGGGGTTGCTGGCTGCCCTGGAGCCCCAAGGCCCCGATGCCCGCCTCATGGCTGAGCTGGGTTGTGTGTCAGGGGCCCATGTCGCCTGGCCCCGGGCCGAGCCTCCCGGGCATCAGCCTTGGGCACCACCTAGGCTGCTGACCGTCCCCCACAGCTGTAGGCCCCATCCCTCAGAGCCCCCGCAGGTCCTCGAACCCAGCTGCAAGGACTGAGGTCAGGTCGGCAGGAGGACAAAGGGGCCTCTGCAGGGAAGGGCCATGCGTGCTGGATGTGGCCGTCTGCAGGGCGCCGTTCCTGTCAGGGCTCTGAGGCTGCACCTGGCCAAGGGACACCGCGATCCTTGCCTGGGGGGCCACCAGGCAGGTGTCCGAGAGAAGGCCCTCCTCTGGGCTGCACTGGGGCCTCGACCTAGCAACTGCTCAGAGAAGCAGAGAGCAGGTTCAAGGGCCCCCCGGGTGTACTGGAGATACAAACACACTCAGCCGGAGCCCCTTCGGGCCCTGCCTTTTCTGTGGGGCTCATCACTGGCTGCCTCCCTCTCACCTGCCCAGTGGGGGAGTGAGTCCCAGCCTCCCCCTGCCATCCTCCCCACCCTCATTCTGCACTGAGCCACTGAGGGGCGGGAGAGAGCGGGCATGGAGATGATGGGGGTGGGCTGCACTTGTGACTGGATTGACAAGGTGGGGAACAGCATGCCAGGCAGTGGGAACAGCATGTACAAGGTCACAGAAGCAGGAAACAAGGAACAGTGTTTCTTTTGCCTTGGGGCCCCAAGCCTGGGGGCGGTAGGGCCCGCAGCACCCTCTGTGGGCGCCGACAAGCTTGATTTGCCACTGGAGCTGCGACTGAGGGTGCTGTTCTGCTCTCTCCAATATGCTTTCCTCACGTTCCCCACAGCCTGGGGGGAGGTTGCTGCCATCTCTGAGTGGGAGGGAGCAGGGACTGAGGTGGGCCTTGGCTATAGGGAGGCATGGCTCGGGGAGGGGGGCATGTGGGGGCTTGGCTTTGGAGAATGAGCTGGTACCCTGGGCCTGGGTGAGGGATTGTAGGGGGCAGGGGAGTCACCGTGGCCTGCTGCCCCCCAGGCCCCTCCCAAAGCTTAGCACTCTGGGGTTTCCTCACGGGTCCTGGGGTTTCCTGCACCAAGTTGCTTGGGAATCGGGAGATGGACATGGAGCCCAGTGAGCGGCAAAGCTGGGCCCTTGGGGGTGAGTGGAGAGCTTGCTCCGGAGTGTCCGGTCTCCCTGGGGCTGGGGTAGGAGACAGCATCCTCTGGTGGACACTGGACTCTGAGCAGGCCTCCCTGAGCTCCAGCGGCATCGGCCCCGGACCGGCCGTCATGTGTCTCCAAGGCCGCGGACCCCTGTGACCTTACTCCCCACCTTGGACAGGCCGTACTCAGGGTGACCAGGAGGTGGCGACAGTGCCTGCTGCTGTCTGCAGAGGGTCCTGTCTAATGTTGCCCAAGGGATGCCAGGGAGCGAGGGATGCAATGAGGAGGGGCTTCCAGGCATCTGGTGGGGCCCCAGCAGGAGCTGGGTGTGGCGTCGGGCAGGGCGGGAGCCTGAGGCTGGCTGGAGCCCAGTCCCTACTCCCCCGCTCTGGGGTCTCAGATGCAAAGGGGGTGGGCTGGTCTGGGCAAAGAACGTTCTCATGCCTTCCGGGGCCTTGCCGAGCAGAATTCCCCGAGTCTGAGGAGGCACCAGGATGTGTTGGCTGCTCTGTCTTTGCCTATTGCTCGGAGGGGACCCAAGTCCATGCCACCAGGACAGCCACGTCTGGCACTGAGGGGGGCCCAGGCGCTGGCCAGCGTGGGTCAGTGCACCCCAACACACACCCCCCACTCTGCCCAGCAGGCCCTGACCGGGAGAGGGGGGGCACATCGTACTCCCTGCCTTCCTGGCTGGGGGACCTGGTCACGTGCCAGGTGGGGGTTCAGCAGCTCCATGGCCCGTCTCCTCCCTGGCATAGAAACTTGACTCCGTGTGGGAGGGTCTGGGGGTGGGGGGAGTCCAAGGGGGACCCACCGTGGGGCTCCTCAACCCCACCGCACCCCAAGAATAGAGGTGTCTGGCCACATGCAGGGCTGTGGGTGTCCATGTGCCGGGCCCTGTCAGCCCAACGTGGGTCTACGGAGTGGAAATGGCCACCATGGCCCTCTCTGGACCCGAGGCCACAGCGTCCCCAGGCCTGAGCTGGGACACTGCCCTGCGTCCCAACAGAAGTGCCTCCCAGGCCCACGAGTGAGCGGCGTGTGGACGTGGCTACGCAGGGCGTACGGACGTGTTTATACCAACCTAAAGTTTACAGTGTACTGTACATGTTGTCATTCTCACGACTCAGGTTTGTCCCGTGACCTGTGTCAGTCACAGCTGTCACCAGAGAGCTGTCCCCTGGTACCAGCAGGATCCAGAAAGGGGTGAACTGGGCCGCAGAAACCAGCCCATCCCGGGGTCGGGGGGGCAGGGTAGGGCCCGTCAGCAGAACGACAGGGGCTGCTGGTGGTGCCTGCTGGAGATGTGGGGGTTCCCAGGCCACCTAGGCACAGACGGGGTGTCAGCCTTGGTGCTGCTCATCACCCAGGGACAGTGACACCACAGTCACCCAACGCTCTGGGGGCGGTGCCACGTCCTTGCTGAGGATGGACCGACCGGCCAGCAACGTGACCCCCACCGTCCTGAAGGCAGAGCCCCTGAGCCACGTGCTACCCGCAGGTCAGGAGGTCCTGGGCCCTTCCCCGGAGCTGAAGTTCCACAGAAGGTGGAGAAAGGTCTCCCGGGCCGTGTGGTCGCTGGGATTGGCGCCAGGCCGTGGGGTCACGGTTTGCAAAGCAGTGAGGTGGCAACACCTCTTATTTTCTGCTGGGCCAGCTAAGGCAGGGCTGTGGAAGGCTTCTGCTGACTTCCTCCCCTCCTCCTCCTCCTCCTTCTCCTCCTCCTCCTCCTCCTTGAGCTTCTCACGTCTTCCCCAGAATAGAAGATCTGCAGATTTAAACATGTTCGGGGTGGTGATTAGACTTCCCTCCGGCGCGTCACCTGCTAGGCAGGCGACTCCCGCCCCAGAGAGGCTCTGTACAACCGTCCTGGCTCAGTTGTCAGAGCCCGCTGCTGTGGGTCCACGAACCTCCACTTGGCTGCATTTGGAGGCTGAACAAGCAGGAGGGGCTGCCTCACTTTCTGGCATAAGAATATGGACCGGGGGTGGGGGGGCGGTCCTGGACCTGGACACACATCTTGACAGCCCACAGGGGCAGCCTCCAGCCATGGATATTGGGGGACGGTTTGCAATCCCAGCCTCCCTCCCATCCCAGCACTTGAGTTCTGCCCCCCACCCCTAAGAGCCTGGCCTGACCTGCCCCCTCCCCGTGGACCTGGGTATCCACAAAGCCCCTGGACCCTGGCCTGGCCCCAAGTACCCACATCTCTCCCCCCGCCAGGCTGTCCCCATCCCTGTCTTGGCTCACAGACTCACCTTAGAGATTTCCACCTCTCTTTTTCTGTTTGGTTCTCTGGGCTCTCACTTTCATAAGAAGCCAAATAAAGACCTAGTCAGGAAGCGAGGTGAAATTACACAGTTATGGTTGGTGATAATAACCTGCTCTACACCCAGAGTCTGACCTGCTTTTGGTTCCTAAATTAAATTAGCTGCAAGGGAATTTGTAGACTCCCATGCAGTCATATGAACCGATTAATACAGACAGGTCAGTGTACCCTTTCCCTAGTTTCTCCCCATGGGAACCACTTGCAAAATTATAGCACAGGACCACCAGCGGGATGATGACATCGACACCATCGGGACACGGAACATCCTCATTATGACCAGGATCCCTCATGCTGCCCTCGTAAGGACCACCCACTTCCCTCCATCCCACCCCCTTCTTAGCCCCTGGCCACCACTAATAGGTTCTCCATGTCCAGAATCTGTCATTCTGTAAATGTGATATAAATTGGATCAGTACATAACATTTGGGGTGGGTTCTCTTCACTGGGAGTAATTCTCCGGAGTTCATCAAAGCTGGAGTGTGTATCCATCCTTCACTCCTTTTTCTTGCTGTAGAGTATTCCATAGCATGGATATACCACAGTGTGTCTTTAGCCACTCACCCACTGGAGGGCATCTGCCTTGTTTCCAGTGTCTGACTAGAACAAATCAAGCTGCTATAAACGTTGGAGTGCGGGTGTTCATGCGAACATGAGGATTTGTTTCTCTGGGACAAATAAATGCCCAAGAGCACAATTGCTGAGTCAGATGGTAGTTGCATATTTAGTTTTATGAGAAACTCTAACTAGTTCTACATCCTGAAGATGTGCTGTTGTTTTTATTCTTCCTGAAAGTTGTATAGTTTTACAATTTGCATTCGGGTCTGTGATTCATTTGGAGTTAATTTTTTTGTAGAAGGTATAAGGTTGAGGTCGAGGCTCACTTTTTGGCTTATGGATGTTCAAATGCACCATCAGTGTTTTGGCAAGTTCTATCTTTCCTCTGCTGTATTGCTTTTTCTCTGTTGTCAATCATTGGGCATATCTGCATGGGTCTATTCTTGGGCTCTTTATTCTGTCCCGTTGATCCATGTATCTATCTCACAAATACTACATGGCCTTGAGGACCATAGCTGTATTATATCAGCTTCACTATTGGGTAGAGTGATCCCTCTCCTTTTATTCTTCTTTTTCAAAATTGTTTCAGCTCTTCTAGTTCCTTTGTCTTTTCATATACATTTTAGATCAATTGTGCCTTTATCTGCAAAAAAAAAAAAAAAAAAAAAAAAATCCTGTTGGGATTTTGATAGGAATTGCATTAAACCTGTACTTAAATTTGGGGAGGAGAATTAGTATCTTTGCTATGTGAGCCTTCCCATTCATGAACATCCTGTCTCTCCATTTATTTAGATCTTCCTTGATTTCTGTCATCAACAGTTTTTGGCATACAAACCTTGAACATATTTTGTTAGATTTACACCTAAGTATTTCATGTTTCTGAGTGACTATATTGAGTGATGGGATTGTATTTTTAATTTCAGTGTCCACATATTCATTGTTAGCACATAGAAATATAATAGATTTTTGCATCTTTATCTTGTATTTTTCAACTTGTGCTTAATCACTTAATTCTAGGAGTTTTGCAGATTCTTTGAGACTTTTTACATTTTCTGCAAATAGGGACACTGTTAAGTCTTCCTTTCTGATCTGTATTTTCTTTTCTTGCCTTATTGCATGGACTAGATCTCCATTACTATCTTGAATAAAAATGGTGAGAGTAGATATTCTTGCCTTGTTATTGATCTTACTGAGAAAGCATTCAGTCTTTCACCATTAAACATTATATTAGTGGAAAAGTTTTTGTAGATGCAATTTATCAAGTTGATAAATTCCCCTCTATTCTTATTTTTCTGAGAGTTTTTCCCATGCCTGCGTGTTGAAATTTGTCAAATGCTTTTCCTATATCAATTGATATAATCAAGTGATTTTCTCCTTTAGCTTGTTAATATGGTAGATCACACTGATTGATTTTCAATATTGAACAGCCTTGTATCTCTGGAATAAACTCATTTGGTAATGGTATGTAATTATTTTTTAGTATTGCCAAATTCTATTTGCTAAATTTTGTTAAGAAATTTTTGCATCTATATTCACAAGGGATCTTGGTCTTCACTCTCTTTTTCTTTACTGTCCTTGTCTGGTTTTGGTATCAGGGCAATACTGGCTTCATAAAATGAATTGGGAAGTCCTCTCCTCTTCTATTTTTTGAAAAAGATTGTGCAGGATCAGTATTAAGTCTTCCTCAAATGTTTAATAGAATTCTCTAGTGTAACCATCTGAAGTCAGACATTTCCTTAATGGTCATAGGGCTATTCAACTGATCTACTTTGTGTTGAGTTTGTGGTAGTTTGTGTTTTTTAAGGAATTGGTCCATTCCATCCAACATGTCAAATTAATGTGTGTAGAGTTGTTCATAGTATTTCCTAACTAGCTCTTCAACGTTGGCAGAGTCTGTAGTGATATTCCCCATTTCAGTCTTGATATTAGCAATTTCTGTCTTCTATTTTTTCTTTGTCAAGAGGTTCTTTGCTGGAGGATGGTAATGTTACAGTTCTTTTCAAAGAACCAGCTTCCTGTGAGCTACCTGAACAGTGTTTAGAATTCCATTTTGATTTATCTGTAGTAAATTCCCGAGGGATATTTTAACTGGATATGGAATTCTGGGTTGGCAGTTATTTTCTTGAAGCACTTGAAAACTATGCCACTGCCTCTGGCCATCGTAGTTTCTGATGAGAAATCTAATGTCATCCAGATCATTTTGCCCCTGTAGGTAAAGTGTCATTTTTCTCTCAGGGCTTTTAAAATTTGTTTCTTTTTCTTTGGTTTTCAGAAATTTGACTATGATGTATCTTGGTGTGGGTTTCTTTTGATTTATTCTCTTTGGGATTCACTCAGCTTCTTGAATCTCTAGGTTTATACCTTTTCCAAATCTGGGGACTTTCCAGCCATTACTTCTTGGATGATTTTTTTCAACCCTGCCTGTTTTGTCCCCTTCCTTTCCAGACTCTGATGACAAGAATGTTAGATCTTTTGTTGTAGTCCCACAGGTCCCTGAGGCTCTGTTGTTCAGATCGTATAATTTCTATTGTTCTGTCTTCTAGCTCATCAGTTCTTTCCTTTGTCCTCTCCATTCTGCTTTTGAGCCCATCCACTCAGTTTTTTATTTCAGTTATTGTATTTTTCAGTTCTATAATTTCCATTTGGTTCTTCCTTATATCTTCTGTTTCTTTGTTCATACTTTCTATATTATCATTTATTTCAGGGAGGCTCAAGGTTGACCTGATTGCTAGGTGGGTCCTGCCAGGGGGAACCTGGAGCTGAGGGCAGGACAGGATTTCTGTCAGGGACTGTGACTGACCCAGTTGGGGCTCAACCCAGCTTAGGTCCCTTCTCTTGCTTTCTCCACTTTTTTCAGGGGACGGGGAGGGAGAGGAGGAAGGAAGGTCACTGGAAGGTGCTGGTCAGAAAGGCCAGGGTTTCATTTGTATGTTCATAGCCAAATCACCACTTTGCACATAATAGGCTCTCTAGAGATACTGTTGGCTAAAGGAGGGAATGAAATGCCCTTCTCTCACCCCTCTCCCTGCCCCAGGCCCCCCACCCCTCTCCTAATATGCGTTTGACATATTTTATTGCCCAACCTCTATTGGCTAATTGTTATTAGCAATCATCTCAGTAACTAGTGTTGTAGGCTGGATAATGGTCCCCAGAGATATCCAGATCCTGATCCCTGGGACCTGTGAATATTTACCTTCCATGGCCGAAAGGGCCTCTGCAGATGGGATTAAGTTAAGGATTCGGAAATGGAGGGATTCTCCTGGATTATCCAGCAGGACCCTAAATGCCACTGCAAGTGTCCTTCTAAGAGGGAGACAGAGGGAGACTTGACCACAGGAGAGGGAAGATGATGTGATGGTGGAAGCAGAGGTTGGAATGATGTGATTTGAAGGTGCAGGAAGGGTGACTAGCCAAGGAATATGGGTGGCCATAAATACAAGTCATAACAGGCCGGGAAACAACCCTCCCCTCAGAGCCTCCCAAAATAACCAGGTCTGCTGACACCTTGATTTCAGCCCAGTGCAACTGATTTTGGACCATAACCTCCATAAGGGAAAGAGGATAAATTAGAGTTGTTTTGAGTCACCATGTTTGTGGTGATTTGTTACAGGCCCAGTAGGAAACTAACACAAACTAGTATCAATGGAGGGCTGTCCTATGGGCTTTGCCTGTGCCAACTCAAGTAATTCTCACTGTGGCCTCCGAAGTAGCTTCTCTCATTACCCCACTTTATAGATGCAGCAGGTGAGGCTTAGAGAGGATGAGGCACCTGCCCAGGGTCACACAGCTTGCTGGGGTGGGAGCAGCTCAGGCTGGTTTATCCATCATGCTGCTAGGCTTCCAGTTACAGGCGAGACCCCTCCAAAAAGTTACTCGCTCCAAAACATAAGAAAAAAAATCGCAAACTTGAAAGTATTAACACTTAAAAGCAAAATCATCAAAATAATCCTTCCCCTAAGTTTTTGTTTTTGGCAGAAAATGTTCTCCTGAGCATGAGTGGAGAATCCCTTCATAAGATGCTTGCTGTGAAGAGGAGCCAGGCCTCCTTTGTGCTGAGCAGGGGCCTCTCAGGGTGGGTTGAGGGTCTTGGATCCAGGAAGCAGCTAACCATGGGGCCACACCACCTCCACTGGGATGATCAACTCGGGCCCAGATGACCACTTGCTTCCAGCACTTTCTCTTCCTGAAGGAGGGGACTCCTGGAGTAAGCTTGCTTTGCAAATTCATAAGCAAATTTGTCATATTTAATAAATGATCAGATGGGAATGCTGATTTACTGGAGGGGACAGACATGAACGGCACTCTGGAGAAAAGATGCCTCATATCATTATATGTGTGTGTACACACACACACACACACACACACATACTCAGCTGTGGAAAGCTTCACAGTGAGCCAGGGCTCCACCTTCCTTGTGTAAGCCCTGGGAGGGGAGTTCTTATCATTACGCCAACTTTACCAATGGGGGAGAATGGGTCAGATAGATGGTTTAGATTTATGATGCCCAACAGCATCCATGCTGTGTCCAAGGGGAAGCCTGGCCCTGGGGACCCTTGAGGTCCCAACCTGCAGCTCCTTGGGCCCTGTCTTGTACTCTGGGGGTGGCAACCATCCAGCCGGGGGACGCAGCCTTCTCTGCTCCCTCTCAGATCCAGAAAACATGGGCATGGTGCATCCTGCTCAGAGCAGGGGCCCCAAATGGAGATACGACTAAGAGACCACCCGAGAGTCCCAGATCTGGGGGTGACAGAGACCATGGGACCACCTTACCATCCTCGCTGAAGATGGGAGCGGTGTGCAGGTAGTGGGTGATGCTGGGGTCTTGCTCAAAGGGACACTCCACTTGTTTCCATGTGATGAACTCTCCAACCTGTTTGGCCAGCTCCAGGAATTTCTGCCAGGGTCAGAGAGACACAAAATGGGAGCGCCCCAGTGCCTGGAGGTCACCTGTAAGAGTGGGCCAGCCCCACTCATCTCTCCTAGGGAGGCCCACCTCTGGGGAGGGCAGGGCGAAGCACCAGGCAGTAAATGACAGAATCCCCCATCGGGAATGCTGGGTGTTTGCTGTATCTCTTCATTCCCTCTGAGGAATCTGCGGAGAGAGCATCTAGGGCTCATCAGCAGCAGACAGTGCATTCAGCTAGACGTAAATATTACTCTAGTTTCCTTCTATTAATTTTTGTGATTATCCTTACAAGTTTGTTTATTTAGAGAATGATGCAAATAAATGTACATAAATGTATTTAAGGAAGATTAAAGTAAATCCATTTAAGTAGAATTTTATTTAAGTAAACTTTAAGTAAATTTATTTAAATTAAAAAAAATGGTGCTAACTTGAAGGATTTTAAATAAATAGCAGCACCAAGTCATGCCTGGGTGGGAACTATCCTCTGTGGCATCCTTTGATCAGTCCTGGTGGCCGGCTCCAGCCCCCACTGCCTGGGCCCCAAATCTGGGGCCACACGAGCACCTTGCAGTCTTGCCTTTCATCGCTTGATCCCTCGGCCTCGGTTCTGAGGACCAGTTCAAGAAGGGCCCAGTACAGGGCTTTCCACACCTGGTACGTGTAGGCTCCTGGACAGTGCGATCCCCGGCCCCCGGGCCCCTGCAGTCTCACCCAAGCCCAGCCTCCTCCATGTCACCTCCAGCCCAGACCGCCCCAGGCATGCAACGGCCAGGCTGCTCAGGGGTACCAGGCCTGCCTGTGGCACGTGAAGCTCTGCTGGGGGGTCTGTGTCTGTGTCTGACCCCACAGCACACGCAGCTCCAGGCCAAAGGGCCCAGGTGTTGGGTGGGGGCCCCCCGGCCGGGGACACCTGCAGGGCAGCTGTGGTTGAAGCCCCGCTTTACAGAGGGAGCGACCGAGGCCCAGAGAGAGCAAGGGGCCAGCCCAGACTGACTGCCCCATGGTGTCGGAGGCTGGGTGGAGCCGGCACTAGGGTGCACCAGCCCTCCCCAGGGAGAAGAGCCTCGTCCTTCCTGCAGACTGGGGGATGCCACCGCTGCACGGCATGCTTTGTCTGACTCAGTGACCGCTTGCTCTCACCGCCCAGGGCTCTCAGGGCTCCTGGGCCTTGGCCCCACCATGCCTAGCCCATGGGCCACTCCAAGACATGTGTGCCAGGTCGTCCCATGTGGGAGGTCAGCCTGACTTTGTTTCTAAGGAGCTGTGAGGGAGGAAGGCACAGCCCACTGAGCACAGGCCAACCTCTGTCTGGGTGGTCAAAGGGGGCTTTCTGGAGGAGGGGACACTCGAGCTGATGGCAGTGAGTGTCTTCAGAGGGAGTAGAAATCTTTCTTTACCTCTCCCCACCTCTTCGGGGGCTCAGGGGCCCTCCTTTGGGAGGCCTCCCCTGGCCCATGCCCTGTGCCCCATCCTAGCACCTCGCCCGTTGTCACTGTGGGTCTGTGGGGCTTTCTCCTAGCCTGGTGCTCTTCAAGGGCTGAAAATGGGTCTGCCTCACCGGTGGGTGGGCGGTGGGGGGATCAATGAGCCTCATTCTCCTCCTGTGGAAGGGGTGGGGTGGGGGGACCCTGATAATTCCGCCCCGATGTCTTGTAAACTGCAGCACTCTGCCTCGAGTCCCTGGACTAATGAGTCCAGCGCCCCTGTCCTGGGGGCTTTGACAGTCCGAGGCCCTCGGACCTTACCTCAAAGTTGACGTGTCCATTGGGGAGGCGGTTGGCGCAGCCCTCGTTCAGGAAGTAGATGTCTTTGATGAGCAGGCTGAAGAAGGGAATGACGATCTGGAAGGGAGAAGGCACTGGTCAGCCCTCAGTCAGCAATGGCCAGACTGTTTCCTTCCAGGCCCCATCAGACTCCAGTGCCGACTGAGTGCCTACTGCATATGGTGCCATTCCCCCTGTGTTGGGGCTGGATCAAAGACGCAAGGTCCCAATGCCCCTTGAACATTTCTTCCACCGCCCGCTGGGAGAGGGCGTGGCAGCTTGTCCCCACAATCCAGGGATCCACAGACCTAGGCCTTCCTGGTTCAAGTGCTCCAGGAGGAATACAGGTGCATGCTGAGGCTGCCATTAAATACATACGGAATGTGAATCATCTGTTGCACGGTTCTGTGGCCTACTTTTTAAAATATGTACTTAGGGCTTTGTCATTTTATGCCTGATGCTAGAGATCGATACTGTTGCATCCCTGTTCCGGTGCCTGAGGGGTCTCTGTGTGTCACTGCTGGATGCCTTGCTTCTCCCTTTGTGCTCTGCACAAAAGCCAACTGCTGACCCCTAGAGAAGGGACACTGCTGACAGCTCAGACAACCCTCGGGGAGCTGGCTGCTGTGGGTTGAACTGTGGCCCCCCAAAAGATATGTTCGAACCCTAACCCCCAGTGCCTGTGAACAGGACCTTATTTGGAG
Organism: Leptonychotes weddellii; assembly: GCF_054177405.1. NCBI lineage: Eukaryota > Metazoa > Chordata > Mammalia > Carnivora > Phocidae > Leptonychotes > Leptonychotes weddellii. The sequence continues at coordinate 132,368,452 of NC_138375.1, read as the reverse complement.
ATAGTCTCTGCAGATGGGACTGAGTTAAGATGAGGTCACACTGGGCGTAATGAGCTCTACTCTAGGGACTGAGGTCCTTGCGGAAAGAGGGCAATTCGGGCATACGCAGCAAAGAGAGCCATGCAAAGATGGGGGCCGAGGCGGGAGGGACTGGCCACTGGCCAAGGAATACCTGGGGCCACCAGAAGCTGGAAGGGGCCAGGAAGGATGCACCCTTTGGAGGGAGCATGGCCTTGACAACCTTGACTTTGGTAGCTGGCCTCCAGAACCGGGAGATAATACATTTCTATTGTTCCAAGCCACCCAGTTGGTGTGTTTTGTACGTCGGCCCCAAGGGACTAATACACCTGCTCTGCCCTCGGGCTCCAGAGCTACGCACCTGCTGCCAAGCCAGCCAGGAGCAGCCTCCAGCCCATCACCTTTGGGACCAGGTGCCAGGCCCTGATGTTTCTGGCTCTCCACCCCCCCCGCCGCCACCGCCCGCCACCCAAATTGACAAGGCCTTTGAAGTGAGGACCTGGGCATGACCACACTGCTCAGTACAGAAGCTCAGTACAGTATGGACGGCTCAGCGGGGCAGGGCGGATGGGAGACTGAGGCCCACAGAGCAGCAGGGCCTGGCCCACGGTCACCCCGTGAGTGAACACTGGGGCTGGGACCTGAGTCAGATTAAGCGGGGAGACCAGTTGCCTGGTTCGTCCAGGACTGAGGGGTGGTGGGCCTGAGGGCTTCACTGTGCCAAATATTCCATGCACGGGGATCAGAGTTTCATTCCCAGCAAGTTCTGTGAAGCAGGGCTCTATTACCCCACCTTATGACAAGAAGCCGAGACCCAGAGAGGTTAAGCAACTCACAAAAGCTCACACAGCAATAAGTACCAGAGGCAGGACTAGGACCCAGGTGGCTTGGCTCCAGAGCCCCTGTCCTGCCGGCTTCCTCACTGTGCCAGGAGGGTGGGTGGTCTCTGTGCATCTCCCCCACCCCCCACCGCTGGTGCTGAGCCCCAGGCCCACAGTCGGTGCATGATGGTTGCACTGGGTTGGAATGGGGAGATGGGCCAAGACAGGGAGGGGATTAAGGGCAGTGGGACTCTGTGGACAGAGACAGCTCCTCAGGGGCCTGGAGCAGGCTTCCTAGACACTGGGCACTGGGGCTGGTCCTCAGGGAGGTAGTGTTTTCCATGTCTGAGAACTTCTCACCATTTCTGCCTGTCCACGTGGGCCCAGGCTACCATCCCATCGGGCTTTAGCATCCTGGCTGGCAGGACTGTAATCCACTGCCCTTGCTTTCTGGAGCTAGCAGTTCCATCTGGGGGTCATCCGAAGAAGCCAGTGTGGAGTGGGCCCCATCACAGAGATGGGAGGAGAGGGGCAGGTGGGAAGAAAGCATAGAATGCCATGACCACTGGAGCCTCTTGGCCTTCAAATTTCAGGTGGGGCAGCCGGGAATTGCGAGAACATCTGCAAGCATCCTTCTTTTCCTTCCTTCCTTCCTTCCATCTTTCTATCCTTCTATCCACCCAACCATCCATCCTCCAGTCTCCCACTCATTGATGAAGCACCTCCTGTGGGCCCAGCTGATGGTCCATATCTCTTTGGAAGTTAGAGGAGAATGCAGTGAAATGAAATGAATGCACAGCTCCGTAAATCACTCACCTCTAGCCCCAGACCTAAATCACGGCATCCCCGCACCCCCGAGCTGGAAGGGCACTCAGCGTGCAGGAACAGGGCAGCCCAGTCTGCCCCACGGCCACCTGGCCAGCACGGATGGAGGAAAAGCCAGTTGTCGCAGTTGACAGCTCAGCCCAAAAGCTGCAGTCAGCTCTGTATACCCCACCCCGCAGTCCCACTCCTGGGCCACAGGTCTGTAGCTCTGTGATTGCTGCCCAGCACCTGCGCCCCGGGAACGGGAGGCAGCCCGGTGGTGTGCCGGAGAGGCTAAGTCTGATTCCTGGCCCTGCTGCCTACTTGCTGTGTGACGGACAGTGAGAGTCCTCTCTGAGACTCCGTCTTCTCATCCGGGAAATGGCCCTGCTAGACTCCATCAGGCGTTATCAGAATTAAACGGGGCTGGGGACAGAGTCAAGTGGCCCTCGGGTAGCAGGTGCTCAATAAGGCCAGGTCGCTGTCCCTGCCACTCTGGCTTTCCAGCTTCCTGGCTTCCGGGGGGACAGGCAAGCCTGCCCTGGATTTTGAGGTCTTGCCTCTCTGAATGCTGCTCCCCGGCGGAACCCACCTCAGGCCCAGAGCTGCCAAGGGGCTCACAGCCCGACCAGGAAAGGCCAGCTGCAGAGCATGCGGCCAGGCTCTGTGTGCAGTCCGCCTGCTGGGCGGGGCATGCAGGGCTGAAGGCCTCCCGGGGAGCACAAGTGTGCCTGTCTTGGTCTGCTCCCCAAGCCGAACTAACCCCTGGTGCCCGTCCTGTCCAATTCCGAGTGACTTTGAATTTCAAGAAAAGCAGCTTGTTCTGCGACCCCGCGGGCTGGAAACAGACCTGCACAAACCATGGCAGAGAACTAATTCCACCAATATCCCTGCCCAGAGACCTGGCGGACAGGGCACGGCAAGCCTCGGTGGTTTCTTCCCATGGAGATGACCACTCTAATTGCCAGGCTGGTGACAGGTCCTAAGTCAGAGGCTCGCTGCAATCCCGAGGTGCAGTTTCTGGTGTGGGAGGCCACCAGGAGAATTTGGGAGACCAATACAATTGATCAGGGTCAGTGAAGGCACCCCCCTCCCCTAACCGCCACCCCCCCCGCCCCGCCGCAAATGTAGAAGAACAGAGCCTGTGAAAAGGCAGTTTTAGTGAGGGAGAAGCTTGGTTCACTCAGCGTCAAAAACGTGGCTGTGATCTGAGGCCCCATCAGTGAAGGTCTTGCATTTGGAGTAAGGTGGTGGAAGACCCTGTGCACTTAGAGACCATTTGATCTGAAACAATTTGATCTGACAAATCAAACTGTTCAGGGACCAAAGAGATCCAAGTGGGGAGGGGACTGGAGCCTGGGCTGTTGACTTTGGAAGCAGGAGGGGGCCTGGGGGGCACTAAAGGAACAGCCTGGGGGGTGGTGGTAGGGAGCTGGGTGGCTCAGGTAGTTGAGCGTCTGACTGGATTTTGGCTCAGGGCATGTTCTCAAGGTGGTGCGATCGAGCCCTACATCGGGCTCCGTGCTCAGCGAGGAGTTGGCTTGGGATTCTCTCTCCCTCTGTCCCGCCCCCTGCTTGCGTGCACTCTCTCAATAAATAAATAAATAAATAAAATCTTAAAAAAAAAAAAAGAGGGAGCAGCCTTCCTCTGCACGGCCCTCCAGAGAGCCAGAGAGGACAACCCCAGCCCGATAAGGAAGCATTTCCTACCAGTGGGAGCTGCGTGAGTATGGGCTGATCTGTCCTGTGAGGTGGTGAGTTCCCCATTTTAGAGGCATGCAAGGAGCATGGCTGTCTATACAGATGCTGCAGAAGAGCAGGGGGCTGGACCAGGTGACCTTGGAGTCTGCATCCTGGCTCTCTGCTACAGCCCACCCGGGGCCAAGGTATGGAGTAGGGAGGAGCTCTGAAGGCCAGGCAAGCCTCTGACCTACCTTCTCACGGCTGCTGTGGGCGGTCAGGGAGCGGTGGGCTGCCCCCCGCAGGGCTGTCCTGTAGTTGCAGAAATTCCCTGTTGGGTCCATCTGGTGCTAGAAGGAGACAGGGAGGCATTTGGGCAGCTGCGTCCCAGGGTCAGCCAGGGCCAGCCGGCAGCCCAGCAGCCTTGCTCACCTCGAGGATGAAAAACTTGGCCGTCTTCACTTTGGCCCAGGTCTTCTTCAGCCTAGAGACGGGGCTCATGTTCATGCCAGCTGCAAGAGGAAGGGTCGAGCTGGGCGGGGGGTAGGGGGTGGGGGGGGCATCTCCAGGGGCATCTCCGGGCCGCACAGTCTGCTTACTCCCTCGGGCAGGAGGCCTGGGGGTGGCTGCCCCTGACCGAGGCTGAGCCCGCTGCAGACGGCTGGATGGTGGATGGGTGGGTGGGTGCTGGTGGACACTGTGTCCCAGGGAGCCTGGCAGCTGTGTGTGCAGGCCCCCGCCCCACTCCCCACCACACTGGCACCACACGGTGACCAGGGTCTGCTTTAGGTCCCCGCGCTCCCTGGATCTAGGGACACACGGCCAAGTCCTCACAAAGCCCCTCTGAGGAGGGTAAGCTTGCCTCAAAGGGGGCACCTCTCCAGGACCTCCGGGCCCAGCAGCACCCGCCCTGCTCTGAGGAGCACCCTGGCTCGGACACCTCCCGCCATGGGTGCCCATCCAGCCTCTCTGGGGGCGCTCCCAGTGAGGCCTGGGGCCTGCCGGCCTACTCACAGATGATGGCCATCAGAGAGTTGAAGTTGCCAATGTTGAAGCATTCACGGGCCACGTCGATGAAGAACTCCACCACTTGGGCCCTCTGCTTCTTCTTGGCCGGCTGGGGACAGAGCACCTGAGCCTCAGTGGTGACACGTCCCCACCCCATCATTGGGCCAGTCCCTCATCAACATGCTCTCAGCCCTGTTCATGGCCGAGACGCTTGATGCTGGGGCAGTCTGCAGCCTGAGGGCTCAGGGTCTCAGCACGTCCTGGGCAGGCCCAGCAGAGCCCACCGCCCTGGAGGGCTCAGGTGGGGCCTGGCAGGACTTCATGGGGTGGAGGAGCCTCCTGCCGTGTTCAAGACACCAATCCGCCCTCCGGGTCCGGCTCCAGCACCCTCCACAGCTCCCTCGCCTGTCCCCCCGTGCACCACGCTCGATCTCCCCACACTGGGGCCACACACTGACCCAGGCCCTGTCACTGGCGCAGCCCCTCCCTTGCTTTCTGTTGAATGACTGCATGACCTCATCCCCAGCTTATGGCCACGCGCTTGGGACTGTGACTTCTCCGATGGCTCCAAACAAACCAAGCATCCCCTGGGCCGTCCTGGACTGAGGCACTGCCCAGCCCCCGGAAGGGTTCAATCCAGCTTTGCCCAAGCAAAGCCCCCTCTGAGCGGCCAGGCCAGAGATGGAAATGCAGGAAACAGGTGGGGCCTCTGGAAGCCTTGCGTTCTTCCCATACAGATCTTGCTTGCTTACTTCTGCGCAGCAATGGTCTTTACCAAGAAGCGTGAGACATGCTGCCCAAACCCCCTTGGGAAAGCCTCCCTCCTGAGGTCCTTCCTGTCCCTCCCGGGCAGCCTGCACAGTGACAGTGATGGCCGAGCTAGGAGGGGGACAGAGGCCAAGCATTCCACCCGCTGTGGGCCCTCAGCCAGAAGCGCTCCCGAGGCTGAGGCATCACAGACCAGCTTCTCCTTCTGAACGGCCCTGCCTTTGCCCCTTTCTCTCTTACCCCAATTTCTATCTCAGCATTTGCTCCCGGAGAGCTCCACCTGGCACCTGTGCTGCCTCCAATCTTTCCCCGACACAAATGGTCCCAGGGCTTCACCCGATGGTGGGAGGGGTGAGGAGCCTCCCCGCACTCCAAGGAAGAGAAGAGGGGAGACAGGGTCTGGCCCCGAGGGACCATGCCTTGGTGACACGTGCCTCTGGCCCAGTGTTGACAAGTCTTCCTGCTTTCCGGGAGAAGTTGGAGACCTGGGCTTTGCATGTATAATCTCCCAATGCTTAAAGGTTGGGTCATTTCTACTCTAAATCCAGAGAGAGCCAAGCACAGTGTGGCTGCAGGTCAGGGCACCCGAGGCCGACAGGCACAGATGGAGGGGACAGATCCACCTGGCCAAGCAGCAAACTGCCTCTCACACCTTCAGCAGGCAGTCTCTGATGCCCATGTCGGAGTCCAGTGGATCCGTGCCAGGCTCTACCCAGAGGGAAATGTCACTGCAGGCAAGCTGGGTGACACCTGCTGTCCCAGAGAGGTGCCCAGCTTGATCCTGGGCTTGCATACTGACAGGCTCAAGATACCCTTCTGGTTCCCTCCCAGGTTGGCTCTCCCCAACCCCTGCCACCTTTGGCTGTGCCGGGTCACGCTCCCCAGCTTTCTACCCACCATGCAGATCTCAGTCGCCACGAGGTAGCACAGTCTGTTGAACCATTTCACGTAAGCCTCCAGATTGTTAGTCTTGTCACTGAAACAAGGCTAGGAAAGACAAAAGGACCACACTCAGTCTTTCTGTCAATAACTTTGGGAACATGAAGTCAGTTCATCGATCATTCTTATAGATCATCTGAAAAATGCTGAGACCTCAAAACCGTCCACAAATACCCATGATTTGATGTGTATCCTTCCAGTCTTTTTTCTATACATTCAAAGATGTCATTTAATATGATATATATGTAAGTACGTATGTATATACACACCCCCACACACAGTTGATTGTCATTATTTATAGATTCTATATTTGTGAATCTGTCTGCTTCCTCAAAATGCATTTGTAACCCCAAATCACTACTCATGTCTCTTTCACTGTCATTCATGGATCTGTGCAGAGTGGCAAAAAATCGGGAGTCACCCAAAGCGCCGGTATGTTCCCAGCTGATGTTGAGCTAAGTGACAACGTGCCTTCTCGTTTCAGCTCCCATACTGTGTGAACAACTGTCTTTTTTTGTGATCTATTCAGTGTGATGGTGAGTCCCCTGCTTAGAGCGGCTCCAAGCACAGCGCTGTAGTTCCTAAGCACACAAGGGCTGTGAAGTGCCCTAAGGAGAAAATATGTGTTAGATAAGCTGCACCTAGACAGGAGTCATGTTTTTCCATATGAACCTTTTCATATGCCATAAAATATCCTTTGGAAATGTAATTTTTCAATTGAGGTAGAATATTCAACTGCATAAAATGCATGAGAGTTTAAAAGATTAAACTTAAGTTAACTTAAATATCCATGTTGAAATGGCCAGTATGACCTTCAGTAAGTAGAGGGGAAGATGGAATGAGGGATCTATTAATCCAAAAGAAGTAAAGTAAGGAGGAGAAAAGACAGGGAAGGTGTGGGAAGACAAGCAAAGGATGCACAGAATCCACGTAAGTTGGTAATTACAACTGCTATAATTTTAAAACTCCGGCTACTTGCTATTTTCAAGAGACACACCCCAAACCCAAAGATATACATGAAAAAATTGAAAAATATGTGATATTCATCATATAGCTATACTAATATTAGACAAAATAGATTTTTAAAAAAGATTTTATTTATTTATTTGACAGAGAAAGAGAACACGAGAGAGGGAACACAAGCAGGGAGAGTGGGAGAGGGAGAAGCAGGCTTCTCGCTGAGCAGGGAGCCCGATGCGGGACTCAATCCCAGGACCCTGGGATCATGACCTGAGCCGAAGGCAGACGCTTAACGACTAAGCCACCCTAACACCCTGACAAAATAGATGTTAAGGCAAAAAAAAAAAAAAAAGACTCTAAGGCAAAAAGCATCAGAGGAGATTCAAAGGGAACCACATAATGATAAAAGGTTTGATTAATCGTGAATATGTCACAAATTTAAACTCGCTTGTGCCTAACAACATAGCTTCAAAATACGAGGCAAAGAAAGTCAGAAAGGTAAACTCCTTTATAGGGAGAAATCAAATCTTACTGCCACAGTGGAAGATTTTAACATAAGGTCAGCAATTCATAGATTGTGGAGATTAAAAAAGCAGTATAAATATAAATCTGAGCAGCACAATTTACATAGTTGAATTAACAGACAAGTATGGAAGCCTGCCTGCACTCAATCATATGAGAATGTGTATTCTTTTCAAATAGTCAGAAATGTAAAAACACATTTTAAAATAATCTATGAGTCAAAGATGAAATCATCATGGAAATTATAATGAGAATACTGAAAAACAAAATTTTGAGGGTGCAAATAAAAAATATACTTAGAAAGAAATGAATAGTCTTTCATACTTTTATTAGGATGGAAGAAAGGATGAAAACGGGCTGAACATCCAACTTAAAAAATTAGAAAAAGAATAACAAAGAAAGAATCCAAAGAAAGCAGATGGAGGGAAATAATAAAGATTAGAGAAAAAAATGAAATAGTAAAGAAAGATGCAACATATAGAATCAACAAAGCCAGCTCTTTATTTAAAAAGACTAATAAAATTGATGAATGCTTAGCAAGATTGATGAAGAAACAGAGAAGTGAATACAAAGAATATTAGAGGTGAATATGAATATGAAAAAATTGAAAAGATAACTAGAGAGTATTGTGAATAACTTTGTGTCTATAAATGTGAAAACTTAAGAGGACTGAGTCAAATTTCTGGAAAAATATAAATTAAAAAGTACAGTAAAGAATAAATAGAAAGCCTAACTAGTCCTATAATTACCAAAACAAGGAAAATCTTGAATGGGCACATAAAAGTCTTCCCTAAAAGGAAATACCAGGCTCAGATGGTTTCACTGGCAAATTCTACCAATGGTCCAGGAACAGATAATTTGGTCATTCACACAGAACAGAGAACAGGGAGAGAGAAAACAAAGATGAGACAAGAACAGGGACAGAAAGGAAAATGACAAGTCAATTGCATGATTATAGTTACAGAAATCCTAAACAAAACAAGAGCAAACTGAGCCTAAGGATGTATGAAAAATATAAGGATCACGACCCAGTTTCATTTATCCCAGAAATGCAAGGTTGGCTTGACACTGAAAAAGAAAGAAACCGACGAATACAATAGTTCCCCCCTTATCTGTGGTTTGTTGTCCATGGTTTCAATTACCTGCCATCAACCATGGTCCAGAAGTAAGATGATCAGTAGTAGTCTAATGCTACATCACAGTGCCTATGTCCTTCACCTCACTTCATCTCATCCTGTAGGCATCTTATCATCACAGGGAGAAGGGTGAGTACAGTGTAATAAGATATTTTGAGAGAGAGAGGCCACATACACATAACTTTTATTAGAGTATATTGTTGTAATTGTTCTATTTGCTTATGAGTTATTGTTGTTAATCTCTTACCATGCCTGATTTATAAACTTTATCATAAGTACGTGTGTATAGGAAAAAATGTAGTATATACAGAGTTCAGTACCATCCATGGTTTCAGGCATCCACTGGGGGGTTTGGGAACATATACCCCACGGATAAGGAGGGGGACTACTGTACAAGTAATCACTTAACAGTTTAAAAGGGAAGAGAACATAAGGTTAATAGACCCAGAAAAAGTAGTCAATAAAATGCAACAACGATTTATGATAAGAACTCTCAGCAAAGTAGGACCAGGGGACTTCCTTGAGCTGATAATGGGCATCTAAAAAAAAAAAAAAAATCTCATAGCAAACATCATACTCTACTATGACATGTTAAAAGCATTGTTTACAATCAGGACAAAATAAGAATGCCTGCTAGCAACACTTCTATTTAACGTTTTGCCAGAGTGCTAGTTAGCACAATACGCAAGAAAAAGAAATTCTATTGGTCAGACTTAGCGGGGTTATTCTGCAATAACTAGTAATCCCAACATTTCAGAGAATTAAAAAACAGGACCCATCTGTCATTCATGTCCATCTCATATCAGTGGAGGATTCTTTGTATGACTACCCTAGAAATAAAAAGAATAAGGACTGGAGGGGCGCCTGAGTGGCTCAGTCGGTTAAGCATCTGCCTTCAGCCCAGGTCATGATCCCGGAGTCCTGGGATCGAGCCCCGCATCAGGCTCCCTGCTCAGTGGAGTCTGCTTCTCCTTCTGCCCCTCACCCTGCTTATGCTCTCTCACTTTCTCTCTCTGTCTCTCTCAAATAAATAAAATCTTTAAAAAAAAGAATAAGGATTGGAAAGGAAGGAGCAAAACTGTCATTATTCCCAGATGATGTAACTGTTTATGTGAAAAACACCAAAGAACACAGAGACACTATTAGAATTAAGAAGAATGTACAGTATCGTCAGATACAAAGTTGATATGCAAAAGCTAAAGACATTCCTTAAACTACACAAGCAGTTCAGAAATAAGTACAATAGAAGATGCCATAAATAATAGCAAAAATATGCATTCTGCACCCCCCCAAAAAAACATAAATGGAAAGGTTAGTAAATTTGACTAGGTTAAAAATTTTTTTTTCCAACTAGGTTAAAATTAAAAACACCTTCTCATCCAAAGAATAATGAGAATGAAAAATCTAACTAAATCTGTAATATTTTTATGGAGATAGTTATAAAACATTAGAAAGGTATTATGAAGTAGATCTAAGTAAATGGCAGAACACACCATTTGTATGGGTTGGGGGACTCGGTATCATGAAGATGAAAATTCTTCCCAAATTGGTCCATATTTCATATATTCTAACAAAAATCCCAGTAGGGTTTTCACTGAATTTGGCAAGGGTTATAAGATTTCAAATAGAAAAATAAAGGGCCAAGAATGGCCAAACCACTCCTAAAGAACAGGAGGGTTTGTTTCACCAGATAGGGAGAAAAAAACCCAAGTATACAACCATAATAATGAAGACGATGTATATTGACGCAGAGATAGGAAAATTGACCAGTGGACAGAACAGACATCTACACGTGTAGATCAAACCTGGCATATGACAGTGACAGAACTGTCAGGGCGTATAGGCAGGCAAGACAATATATAAATAATGGTGCAGGAACGCTTGCTATTTGTGTGGAAAACCATGAACATGGATCTCCACCTCAAGCCATAGCCACAAAGTGAATTTCAAATCCAAGGCTTAAACGTGAAGGACAAAATATTAAAACTTCTCGAAGAAAACATCAGAGATTATCTTTATGACCTGGGTAGGGAGTAGGGAGGGATTTCTTACCTCCCCCACACCCCCCCAAAAAAAAACATAAAGGAAAAGGTTAATAAATTTGACTAGGTTAAAATATTTTTTTCCAACTAGGTTAAAATTAAAAACACCTTCTCATCCAAAGAATAATGAGAATGAAAAGCAAAAAAAAAAAAAAAAAGGAGAAAATTTGCAGTTCACCTGACAAAGGATAGTCATCTAGTACAAATGTTTTTTTAAAGCTTACCAAAAAACCTCTTTAAAATCCTTAAGAAAAAGCCAAACCACCAATAGGAAACTGGGTGACAGGAATTTCATAGAAGAGAAAATAGGAATGTCCAAGACACATGAGAAGATGCTCCCTTGAACAGTTTGACAAACATTTGGAAGTCTGACGATTTCAAGTGTCACTTAGGATGCAGAGCAAGATTACTTTCTCGTGGGCAGCCTCACCAGCCCTGCCCCTGACACAGTCATTTCCCTCCTGGGTATATTGTAGAGTGACAGTTCTCCAAGGGCACAACTAGTTTCGTGTTCATACAACGTCATTGTCTTTTCATTGTGGTGACATTTGCACTGATGTGTGAAAGACTAGTGGGTGAAATTGCCCCCCCCCTTAGTCCCAAACAAACAGAGTCACCAAACCATACTCGTGGTCATTGTGTTCTTCACTATCACACGTTCCTAGTCAAAGAAAAATGTGGAGTGTGACTTCAGCATGTCCTCGAGGAGGTGAAATATTCAATTTTATTGAACCTCAATCTTGGGATGCCTGGGTGGCTCAGTCCGTTAAGCATCTGCCTTCAGCTCAGGTCATGATCCCAGGGTCCTGGGATCGAGTCCCGTATCGGGCTCCTTGCTCAGCGGGAAGCCCGCTTCTCCCTCTGCCTCCGCCTGCCGCTCCCCCTGCTTGTGCTCTCTCTCTGGCAAATAAATGAATAAAAATCTTTAAAAAAAATAAATCTCAATCTTGTGCACATATCTTTTTGGTATTCTGTGGGATGGAACAGTACACAAAAGCATTTCTGGGGCATACAGAAGTCAGGTTTGAGGAAAAACATTAGTGTGACTTGTGAGCAGAACTGGCCACTTTTCTCATGGAACACCATTTCTACTCGAAAGAAGAACTGACCAACTATGGTTTTTTCAGACTTCAGTAGTTGGTTGATATATTTTTTAAAGATTTTATTTATTTATATGAGAGAGGGAGTGAGCACGAACAGGGGGAGGGGCAGAAGGAGAGCTGAGCGCGGAGCCCGACATGGGGCTCGATCCCAGGATCCTGAGACCAGGACCTGAGCTGAAGTCAGACGCTTAACTGACTGAGCCACCCAGGCACCCTAGTTGGTATTTTCTTGAAAATCAACAAAATGAGCCTGTCACTTCAAGGAAGTAATTGATAGTATTTGTTGTCACTGATAAAATTCAAGGTTTCAAGAGAGAATTGGGAACTTATAAGACATGTATCCCCGTCTGTGACCTTGACAGTTTCCCAATATGCAAGGGCTTTTTTGCAAGGATGAGATCAGTAGTGATATTAGTGGATGTGGTTTTAAAATATCGTATAATGAAATGCACCAACATTTGGAAGATCTGCCTGGTTCAGAGAACTCATATTTTCCAAATGACCAACGTATGATGTTATAAAATCACACATGGGCAAAAGATCCATTAAGATGCAAGATGGACCAACAGATTTAAATGCAACCGAGTACAGAAAGTCCACTGATAACATTTTCAGATTCCAAATTGCAACTAATCTTAAAAAACACTACCACCTGCTGAGTTTTAGCATAGTATCAAAGAAAAATATTCACTTATCTGAAAATAATGTAAAATACTCTTCCCTTTTCCAACTACATATTTGTGGGACGTTGGATTTTTCAACCCAAATAATGTATGTCAAGAGATTGAATGCAGAAGCAGATAAGAGAATCCAGCTGTCTTTTTGTTACACTGGTCATTAAAGAGATTTACAAAAATACAGTAAAGCAATATCACTCTTCCCAGTAATTTTTTTACTTTGGAAAATCTAGTTATATCCATAAAATATGTTACCGATGTGGACATGTGATACGTTATTATTGCCATTTTGAATAAATAAATATCTTTAAAAGTTATGGTTTTAATGGCTAATACGATGGATATTGGTAGATACGATCTACATAACCAAAAGTTCTTTGGGGTCCTTGATGACTTTTAAGAGTATAAAGGGGTCTTAAGACCAAATCATTTGAGAACTGATGCCCTAGAAAAATATGCACCGATGTACCTGGAAACGTGTAAGAATGTTCATAGCAGCAGTATCTATAATAACAAGAGGCTGGAAACAACCACAAACGTTCATCTACCGTAGAGTGGGTGAAGAGAGGTCACGGGTCATCTGATGTACTTCACAATAAAAAAGTAATTCTTGAAGATGGCCAAAAACCAAAACCAAACATAAGAACAACTTGCTGAGAGTGGCCGAGTGTCCTTGCCATTCCAACCCCCACCCTCAAGCAGGGCTCCCAAGAGTACTCAGTATTCCTAGAGATTGTCTACACGCATGCATTGTGCAAACAGACAGGTATCACGCTCCCTCCTTTTGTTGTTACAGAAATGGCCACATCTTCTTCGTCACTGCTCTTCGCTCTAGATTTTTTTTTCTCTCTCTATAATGGATCTGGGTGATTATTCTCTACTTCTAGCCACTCTTATTCTTTGTAATAGATGCATAGCATTCCACGTGTGGACGTACTGTAATTTGTAATTGAGTCCCTGTGGGTGATAAGGTAGGTTGCTTCCAGCCTTTGGCCATAATAGCCACAGTATATCCCAAATATCTCTGTGCATACATCTTTGTGTACATAGGGTGTGTATATCCCTAGGATAAATTATTAGGCGGGTGAAGTTGAGGTAAAGGGTGTACATTTCAAGCGTTGATGCTATTGTGAACTGCACCCCCCCAAAGCCGCTGTGCCAATCCCCCCCGCACCAGCCATGTATGAAAGTGTGTCTTTCCCTACACACCCACGATGCTTTATCTTTGCTTATCTGAGAGGTGAAAATGCACTCATATTTAGTTGCTCTCATTTCATTACACCAGAGGGCAGAAGACAACAATGTTTCCAGTTCTGATTCGAATTGCACCCGGCTGATAAGCACCAGACATCCTACTGGTTGGGCTCTGACAGAAGAGGGACAAACCCGAAATCCCGTGCGTGGACGCGGTCCACAGTCCGTGGCCCGGGGGCCACCGCACCAGTTAAGGGAAGAGCGCCCTTAGCTTTCCTGGGCGGCGCGCAGTAGCGTGCGCTACCCCGGGTGGCCGCTGGAGGGCACCAGCGTCCACCGAAACGCGCTGGGAGAGCCTTGGGGGTTTGGAGAGCGCCTGGGGTGCGCTCCACTCTCCTTCGCACCCCGGGCCTCGGTTCCACGCCCACCCCCGCCCTCCGCCCTCGCTGGGTGGGTGACCGGCCGGCTTCCCCAGGACTCGGGGCTGTTGGGCTGGAGGGGCACGGGTGGAGTGGACGCAGCCCCTGAAAGCCCATCTGCTCTGCTCCGGGCACCTCCGAATTCCCCAGACGGGCCAGTGGGCGGGGGTCGCTGGTGGGACAGCCTGTCCAAGGGCCTTCTACCTTTGTGCTGGCCAAAGGGTCCTTGTTCACAAAAGCCTGGACAAACTCCTCAGGCCCGATGTGCCGCAGCCGTTCCTGCACCAGAAGGGAGAAGAGGAGTTGGGAAAGGGGGCAGGTGCGGGGAGGGGGGGGTGCCCACCCCGGGCCTGGCATGGTGCTCCTGCGGGTTCCCTACCTCTCAGCCCACCCCAGGACGGTCTCTGGACACCTGCCCTTCGCACTAGGGTGAGAACACCATTTCTACTCGAAAGAAGGACTGACCAACTATGGTTTTTTCAGACTTCAGTAGTTGGTTGATATATTTTTTAAAGGTTTTATTTATTTATATGAGAGAGGGAGCTCCCCCATTCTGGGTTGTCACAGAGCCTGAAACCATCCTGAAGGAGGCACCCCTCTTTTCCCATGCCCAGGGGCTGCCGAAGTTCATGGGGGCAGGAGGCAAGGTCCCCACAGGGCGTGCTTGGGAGGGGTTATACCCAGGAAACCAGGCTCAAAACTGGGCCATTGAAATGACCTGCTCCCTCCCGGGGAGGTATGGGTCAGAATCAAATTCTGGCTCTGTTCTTTCTGGTGAATTCAGGCAAGTCTCTTAGCCTCTCTGGACCTTAGTTTCCTCATTGGTGCAGAGGGGATCAAAATAGCACCTCCCTGGCCGGGTGAGGGAAGATGGAATGAGATGGTGCACGTTAAGTTCTGAGGATAATGCCAGAAAGTAAGGGAGCCATAAAGGGGGGAGGGTTTAAAAGAGAAAAGAAACCTACTCCCCACCTCCCCTCTCTCTGGGGCAGGCCCCTTGGCCCCTCTGCATCTACAAGGAACCCAACCTGCTGGAGGCTAGGCTGGGATGTCCCCTTCACACGCAGGAAGGCCTACCTGCACTTCTCTGGAAGGCTGTGGTGGGTGCAGCGTGTCTGTGAGTCCTGGATGGGGAAACTGAGGCCCTGGTAGGGAAGGCACTAGTGGGGGGAAGCGCACACGGCAGGTGGTGCCAGAGCCAGCATTTGAACCCAGTTCCTCTGTCCCAGGCCCAGACTCTCAGGGAGGCCAAGGGTCCAAGCCGGGCAGGCCTAGCATGTCCAGCCCTCCCGCTGGAATGGCGAGAGACTGTTCCAGAGCCAGGGCGTCCTGGAGGTGCCCGGCTGGCCCTGCTGGGACAGGCTCGAGCCCTGGGTGATGCGAACACAAGGCGGGGGGCCGGGGATGGCCGGTTCTCAGTTGTTCCCCGGCTCTGGGTCTGGCTAGGGGATGGCACAGGCCTGCTCACCAGCTCCACGTGGGTCAGCTGCTGGGCCAGAGTGTAGGGGTCACTGCAGACGCCGAGGAGCTCCCGGTGGATGGAGGCCGGCGGCTTGGTCCTGTAGGAGATGGGCTTGTCGGCACCCAGCAGGCCTTCCGGGCCCTGGCCCTGAGCGGCCAGCTTCTGGTGCAGAGCCTGCAGGACCTGGTGCATCCTCTTTCGGTATGCCTGGAGGGGCGGAAAGAGAGGAGCGCATGCCTGAGCATGTCTAGCATCTGAGGCTCTGGGCTGGCCGGGATGCGAGCGATGGCGAGCGGTGTCCGGCCCTGTCCCCACCCTGGGCACGTGGACAGAAGTGTCTCACCGCGCAGCTCGGACAGATGCATGCTTGCTTTGGGCTGCCCTGGATGGGGTGCAGGGAAGAGAGGCCATGATGCCCCCCCGCCCCCGAGGTGATTCAGGCCCCACAAGCCGAGGAGCTGGCTCCGGAGCAGGGGCGGGTATCTGGGGCCTGGCGTCCAGGCAGCGATGAGCCCTCAGGCAGGCGGGTGGGGTGCCCTGCGGCCCCAGAGGCCTGGGAGGATGGCGGGTGGTCAGTAGTCAGATAGAAGATGTGTGCTCTCTTCACGCTGCTTTGAAACACACAGATCCAGCAGCATTTTGCAGGTGGGGCATCTGGCTAGCTGGGCCGAGTGTGCATGGGGGGCTTCACACTTCCTTAAGTCTGACAGGGCTCCTGGGGGCCGTTGGTGCCCAGAGCTCTGGTGACCGAGTCGGCATCCACCTGCCGCTCACGGAAGTGCTACTCTCTCAAGTGGCCACGGGCAGAGCCTTCAGGACACGGGAATCAGGACAGGAGACTGCTAATCCTACCCAAACCCGAACCCTAGCTCCTGCTCCCAGAGCTGTGGGGGCCAGGCCCACTGCTGAGCGGGACGGTATGTGGGTAAACTGAGGTCCAACTCTTCCATCCACTGCCTGCAGAAGGAACAGCCCCTCTCAGCTCTGTGGGGTCCAAGAGTGTGGTCGGCACGCTGCCGGTCAGGTCTTCACTTGCGTGCTGGGAAACTAGGGAGCTGGGTGCATCCTGTGAGCCCCGACACCTGCACCAGCCCCCCCATGTCTCTCCTCACTCAGCCTGTCAGGAAAGCCCGCGGCCGTGTCTCAGGCTGGGTCTGTCTCCGGTTCCTCCTGCCTCGGGCTCTTGGCAGGCTCGTCTGCACCGTCCTTCCATGCTGGAGATCCGCCCCCCATCTCCTCTGGCTCCCCCTTCCCCTTCAGTCTGTCCCTTGGCCCTGGGTAAGCTGGGTCATGTCCAGAGTGTTACTCAGTGTCTGTGTGGACAACATCCATCTTACACATACAGCTTCTTCTCGGATCTGCAGAGCCACATGGCCAAGGGGCCACCTCGACCCAATGTGTGCGAGTGGCCGTCTCGCCCCCCTTGCCCAGAGCTGCCTCCTCTGTCCACATCCCTGTCTCAGCCCCCGGAGCACCTGTGTCCTGCGCACAGGCCTGTGGCCATCCTCAAGCCCCCCTCTCCCGCACACCCCTCCTGGCCGTCACCGATCCTCCTCATTTCGCTTTCTGCGATTTCCATGCTTTGTCTCTGTGGTGCAGGTCCTCGGAGGGCCCCCCTGCATCCACGCCGGCCTCTCTGCACTCCACTCTGCAGCCCGAGTGGTCTGTTGAAAATGCACGTCTGACCTCTGCATCCCCAGTGCCTCTGCAAAGACAGAAGCCCCGCGGGGCTTGGGGGTCCTGAGGTCAGCTCTGGCTACACTCGATGGCCTCCACATGGGCCCTGTCCCCCTCTTTCATCCCTTTGGCCCCTTCCCCGCCCCTCACCCCGAGACCCTGGGAGGGCCTGCTCTCTCCTGCACGTTCTTCTCACGCTTGTGACCTCAGAGCACCGGGCTTCCTTCACATCCTTGGCCAAGCCTCGATCGGGGGATTGTGTACTTCCTCTCTCTGCACTACCAGCTCCACGAAGATTACAGCATGAAGGACTCGGGAGGGGCTCACACACATGTGCTGACTGGAGGAACATGGCCTTCACCTGCTTCTAGCTGCTGGTCAGCCTCGCCGGCGTAGACTGTGGAGCCCTCCTGAAGCCAAGGCCTCAGCGTGTCTGTGCCTAGAGTTTGACAGAACCACGGGCTTACGCTATTTTAAAAATATGCAGATGATTTCTCAAGACTTGTTTCTACTGAACCAGTATATTCACTCCCAATGATGATCTTTTTCTGCTTGCTAATTCCTTTAGAATTCACCCGGCGGTGTTAACCTCAAGTTTATCTGTTGGTTCTTTCCCGAATCTTCTGCACCCCTCTGAATAGGGGGATGCTGTGTGCTGGTTCTTCTCTCATGATTCCTACACCCTTGTGGATAGAGGCTGGGAGATCTAGGTACGTCTGAGCAGACCCAGAGACCCAGCTCTGAGAATGTTGAGGCTGTCCCTTGTCCCTGTCAGGAAGGCACGTTCCACGCACGGAAAGCTCCACCCCTCATAGCCTGCCCGATGCCATCCATTTCCACGGAGCCACCTGACATGTACATGGACCTGGGTTTCAAGTACAGAGGTCGTTCAAAGGCTCTCCAGGAGC
Organism: Leptonychotes weddellii; assembly: GCF_054177405.1. Taxonomy (NCBI): domain Eukaryota; kingdom Metazoa; phylum Chordata; class Mammalia; order Carnivora; family Phocidae; genus Leptonychotes; species Leptonychotes weddellii. The sequence continues at coordinate 132,350,314 of NC_138375.1, read as the reverse complement.
CTCCTGGCCATTCATGGTTAGAACTCATCTCTGACTGGACAGTCATGGGCCTCTGTTCTTCGGAATTCTTGAAAATCCCACCTGAGCCAAGCCCAGGGTGACTTGCAATGGGCTCAGCCCACCCTGCGGAGGCAGGAGCTCTGCACCTGCCACCAGTTTTTTCTCTGTGTTAGCTTTCCACTCCCTGCGCCCTTGGGCGGGGGGCTGGGGGGAGCCTCCGAGGGCAGCAGTGTGAGCCCAGCAGATCGTCATGGGAATGGGAAGGCAAGGCCATCCCCGGGAGGGCCTGTGGTATCAGCTTCCTCTGCAGCCGCCCCGGGTGGGTGTGGCCAGGGCACATGGGTCCTCCTGTCCTGTCTCCTTTACTGGAGCTGTGGCCTCTGGGCCTCTCCTGGCTTCCCCCTCAGCCTCAGCACTGGCTTCCCTGAGCCAAAACTGCTGAGTCCAGCCTGCGGGTAGCCCCTCGCAGGCAGGGTGCCCAGGCTAGCACGGAGTGGCCCCAAACAAGTATCCTGATGCAGTGGCCATGTTCAGTCATGGAGAAGGGCCTTTCCAGCTCCTCTCTGGCCTTTTGTTCCCAGATGCTGAGAGGTGGCAGGCAGTGCAGGGAGATCATGAGGGTTCAGGGGAGGGAACAGCACGTAAGAGGAGGTGTCACCTTTCACGGCCCTCTGATGGGGAAGCCCCTTGGCCCTGGCCCTGTGCTGTTTCCTCTTTTTCCCTGAGCCTCACTGTTATCTCACAGCCCTTATCACCCTCCCTCTTTGTAGACAGACATTGAGGGCTCAGAGAGGTTAAGGAACTGGCCCAAAGACACACAGCTCTGAGAATGCTCGTGTTCATTTCACTGACTTGGGCACCGCACTTTACATCATTTGATCTGGTCCCTGTGTGAGAAACCTGTTACAGAAAAATGCTGAAATATTCTTGGAGCTAAACATATAATGGTTAAAAATAATTTGGAGGGAGGGGGAAATGGGTGGAGGGAGAGAAGAAGTGAATTTGGCAAAATGTTGATAATTGTTGAGCCTAGGTGGTGAATACATGGGAGCTCAGGGTTGTTATTCTTTGTTTTTGTGTATGCTTGAAATGTTCCACAATAAAAACTCCATACAAGTTAAAAATAAGCCCCACATCCCCTGAATTTTGGAAATAATTCGTTCCCCGTCACAGCTCACGAAGTGCCGAAATAAGAACACACGTGACTTTAGGAACTCTTCACTGCAAATTTGTGTGGTGGGTGATGATTATCCTGTTTTGCTGATAAAGAGACTGAAGCTCAGAGAGGTGAAGCACCTTGCCTGAGGTCACACAGCTGTGGTTTCTGAGCCGGGGTCTGAGTGGGCTCAGGCAGTCTGATCCAGACCCCGTGCTCTGAGTCCTACCGTGGCCCTGCCTGATCAGACAGGTCACTGGCTCCTTTCTGGGCCGAGCCCTTGCGCTCTGTGCTGGGAGGGGAGCAACCCACGGTCCACCTGCAGCCTCCAGGGGAGGGGCGGCAGCACCCAGAGGACATGCCCTTTGGAGCGGTTGCTCTCTGGGCAAGGGCAACTCTGGGTCTCAAAGACACAAGAAAGCACCCCCGTTTCAGCCCACACCGCTCAGCACACCTAACTGGATCCCAAGGCAAGGAATGAGAATGTCTCAGGTGAATTATATCTGCCCCAAAAACCTACACCTGGTGGATGGCTGCTCTCAACAGCCATTCCTAGGCCTCACTCATTTCTCATCCACGGGGTAGTTAGAAAAGATTTCCCAGCACAGTCCTGGTGGCAGGCCTGACAGCTTCTCAGGGGAGAAGGCCCTACTTCCCTAGGAAGCCAGCCCAGGACTTACACCCATCCCCCCACTGCAGCTGGAAGGACAGGGTCTGCCTTGGAAATGGCTCCACCAATGGCAGAGGCAGGCCTGACAAGGGTGGATGATTCTGTCTTGTCAGTGGTTCAGATCTTATTCTGCTGAAGACCTCCTGGGGACAGGGGGCTGAAGCAGAAGACTGGACTCTCATCCCCCTGCATACCCTCCATTCCATCCATCCATCCATCCATCCATCCATCCATCCACTCATCCATTCACCCACTCATCTACCCATCCATCCATCCATTCACCTACCCATCCATCCATTCACCCATCCATCCATCCACCTATCCATCCACTTACATATCTACCCATCCATCTACCCATCCATCCATCCTTATTCATCCATCCACCTATCCATCCATCTGTCCATCCTTATTCACCCATCCTCCCACCCACCCACCCATCTTTCTATCCACTCATCCATCCATCCACCCATCCATTCTTACTCACCCATCTACTCACCCACCCACCCATTCATCCATCCATCCATCCATCCATTCATCCATATTCATCCATCCACCTACCCACCCTCATATCCTCCCATCCATCCATCTATCCACCCCCCAACCTACCCATCAATCTGTCCACATTCACTCACACTAAAAATCCATCTGCGTATCAGAATATCCAACATCTATCTTCCCCCCTCCACCCATCCATCAAGGTAGCCAACTATCTAACCATCAAGCCAGCCAGAATCTCCCTCCCAGCTTGTACCCACCCCTCCTAACTCATCCAATCATTGAGCCTTCTCTGACCCCACTTCCTGCTGCATCCTAAGCCAAGTGTCAGGATCCCCAGATGGATTAGGAGATGCAGAGGAGGAGGGGGAGGAGGAGGAGGAGATGACTCTCATCTCACCGAGCCCTCAGAGTGGCTAAGTCACTTGTCTGCCATGTGACACGGCCCACAGGCAAGGTCTCCCTCTCTGCTTTATGGCTCCCTATTGCCCATCCTGCCTTGGTGGTTTTCCTTGGTTTCACAAGCACGGGACTCTGCCATGTCCAGACCCACTTCTCGGCACATGACTAGCTACCAGCTTGCCACATGCAGTCTCCTCCCAGGGCAACTGACCTGCATTCCCCCCAATGTTCTCTCCTAGGGAAAGCAGCTGCATGCTGGCCACAGAATCACTCTGGAGATTCCGATAAGCCTGCCCCTTCTAAGTGTACCAGGAGACTTCCATCCCCTTTGCAGGGTCCTTCTCTGTATTCTGACCCTAATCCTGAGAGGTGGGGATTTCTGTCCCCCTTTTACCTTTAAGTGTCTTCCCCAGAATAATGCAGCTGGGATAACAGGGCAGGGTGTGGGGTGCCTGATGCCCACCCCACTGGCTGCCTTCCAAGCCACAAGGGCTGCATTTACCTTGGGATGTGGTTTTAGCCACAGGGGGGCCCTATTTCCTCTTCTGCCCCAACCAGGGCCCTCCAGGCCAGCCTAATGGGTCACTGACCAAGGGCCTGGTCGCAAGAGACCGTGAGGGGGTCTTTCCTCGCCTGCCATCTGATGACGTATATGAGCGCAGGACAGGAGAGAGGTCAAGAGACCGGACCTGGAACCAGAGGCCTGGTTTCCCTGCCAGCTCTGCAGGGCCTGATTTCCTGATGGGGCAGAAAGGGGCTGATTTTAGAGGGGCTGCAGTGTACAGATGGCGGGATGAGGGCCCTGAGGTTGGCCCCAGGAACAGGCTCAGGTCCCCGGTGTAGGCGTGCAGACAGGGTGTAGGACTTGCGTTCGGCTTGCCTACCTCGTCACAGGGGGCAATGCGGCCCATCACGTCCTTCAGGTGCCCGATGGTCGACTCCTCCTGGAAGTCCCGCGGGAATGTCTCCGTCCATTCGGCCAACAACTGGAGCAGTTTGGGGCCAAACTTCCGGACCCGGGCCTGCAAGGCAAGCCAAGAAGCGTCTGCACAAGGTGAAGGGGCCCCATCAGCTGCCGCATCAGCCACGCACTGCGCATGCTCTGCTGGGGTCGGGCTACCCCGGCAGCGCCCCTGGTGGCCGAGGGAGGTGTGCCTGGTGCCTTCTCTGTGTCAGGTGATAGGGCTGGGGGCTGACCACAGGGGAACAGAGGGGGACAGACACACGTGTGGCGCAGGATCCTCTGTTGTTTTTGCCTGCTGGGCATCCTACCTCCCTCTCTGTGGTGATAACATCTCAGTTTGCTTTGGGAGTTTCCGTCTCCCTCATTCCCCGCCCTTGGGGTTCAGAGGCAGTTCACCTCGCCTCAGGCCCCCTGGCAGGGGTCCAGATCAGTGCTGGCCAATGAGAACGTCGTACAGCCCCATCATGCACACTGATTGGCTCACAGGTGGGCCTGTCGCCTAAGCTAAGCCAATGAGGTCGGCACTTTCCTTGGGACCTATTTAGAGCGCGGCTTGCTGTTTCCACTGGAATTGGGAAGAGTAGATGGCGAGCCTGGAGTGGCCGAGGCCACCTGTCACTGGGCAGGGAGACCCTGGCCGAGTGAGGGTGGGGCTGGCCCCGAGGAGAACGGAGCAGAGGGTCGGAGGGAGAAAGAACACGTTTCCATGGGGGTCATTGGAGCCCCGGGAGCCAGTGGTACTTGAGACCTCGCAGTTGCATGAGCCAGCGAAGTCCCTTTGTCTTAGGCCAGCTGTAGTTGGGCTTCAACTACAGTATAGCGCCAGAGCCCGAAGGACACACCTATAAACAGTCACAGCCGCGGGATCTGGCCGGGGACGGAGGAAGGCTGAGCCATCAGCAGACCCCACAGGGGGAGGATGGCACGGAGTGTGCTGAAGGCAGAAAGCCCAGCAGATGCCGCAGGGCCATCCCAGGTGGCAAGGGTCCTGCTGATGGGGTTCTGGGGGCCCGGGTCTGGGCATGCTGTGAGCTCAGGGCCTCCCGCAGGACAGTGGGAAACAGCACCTGGTTGAAGGGTCCCAACTCTGTCCCTTCTAGCTCTGGGCCTCAGACGAGTCAGGAAGCCCCTGTGGGCTCCGGCTCAGGAGCATGGGGGACAGTGACCGCCACTCCAAGAGGTCAACGCGTGAGGGCACGTCAGGGGAGTGCCTGATACCGGGAGGCCCCTGCCCTGGCCCTCACCTTGTCCAGCACAGGCTGGTCCAGTTGCTGTTGCTCAATGCACAGGTGGCAGACGCGGGCCAGGAGCTCCCGGGGCTCGATGAAGAGGCGGGCGCTCAGGAGGAAGGTGAAGATGTAGGCTTTCTGGGGGGACACAGAGAAAGGCAGCATGTGCTCACAAAAGCATGGCAGGGCTGTGCCCCCAGGTCCGAGACCAGCCCCAGCCCTAGGGTCTCCCCCATGCGTGGCAGAAGAGAGCCCGCTCTGATGCCCCTCCTCCCCACTGCGTGGGTCACCCACCTCGGGGTAGTAGTCAGTCGTGGGCACCAGGTGCTGGATCAGGGTGTCCAGGGAGGCTGATGAGGGAGCCCCATCCAGGAGGGGCTGCCCGGCCTGCTCGCCATCCGTGGGCTCAGTGGGGGGTGGGCCAGGGCTGCCAGGGGTGACCATGTCGGAGGCGCTCAGTGTCCGGGGCATGCCTGTCTGCAGTAAAAGGAGGAGTTGAGGCACACCTGGGCTGGGGCCCTTCGGTCCCCTGGGCGCCTGGCTGGGTGGGCCCTGCCTCGTCCAGGCACTTTGGTGCCCATCACTTCCTGGCAGGGCTGCCAGGGATCCCTACCCCCCAGCACGGCATCCCTCAGGAACCAACCCTCCTCCACTCTTGGTCCAAGCCACTTAGGGACTGACTCTTTCCGCTCCTACCCCCAGGCAAGGTTGTTTTTGACAGGGCTTAGACCGCAATTTGCATATTGCCTCTGCCCGTGGCCACAAAGACTTTTAGTTCAGGAATGGGCCTGATCCAAACTGGAGGGCTCAGGTGGGATCCCAGAACATCTGCGGCGCTCAGCTCTCTCCCCCTGCCCGTCCCCCGCCCCCACTGGGGTCTCTGAGCTGGCAGAATGGCACCAAGCACCAGGGAAGTGGGCCCATTCCTGAGTTCGTCAGGTGAGGCCTTGCAGGAAGCTGTGTGAGTTGGGGTTCTCTCAAGGGTCTCTCTGTAGCCTGATATTCCAGGCTCTTTGAGATTCCGACCCACTGACCCATCCAGCTGTTTCCCCCACGGGAAGCCTCTCCCACCGTGTTCACCCCTCCATCCCTCTGGACACGGCTAAAATGCCTCCTCCTTGGTGAAACCTTCCCTTCTTGCCTACAGTGACCCTCCCCCCACCCAGGCTGGGTGCGGGGTGCAAAGGAAGGCCCCCTATGGCTGTTTGTATGGTGACTTCTCCACCCAAATCTCCTCCAGGCGGGGCTCGGGGCACACGCTCCGAGCGGCACCGAGTCAAGGGTCTGGCCCACAGCAGGTGCGGGCCGTGGACCTGTGTCTCCTCTCCCCGGTTCTTCCACATATCCCCAAGGGCAAGTCTTCCAGAACTAAGCCTTCAGGACACTCATGGCAGTGAGTCCTGGCCAAGCCCGTCTAACCAGCATTCCCCATGACGTTGAAGTCACCCCCACATTCTTTTTTTTTTTTTTTTAAGATTTTATTTATTTATTTGACAGAGAGACACAGCGAGAGAGGGAACACAAGCAGGGGGAGTGGGAGAGGGAGAAGCAGACTCCCCGCCGAGCAGGGAGCCCGATGCGGGGCCCGATCCCAGGACCCTGGGATCATGACCTGAGCCGAAGGCAGACGCTTAACGACTGAGCCACCCAGGCACCCTCCAGGGGTAATTTTTAAAAGCCAACGATGAAGCAACTCAAGGGCCCGTTGCCGGGTGAATGGATAAAGGAAATGTGGGCTACTGTTACGATGGAATATTATTCAGCTGTAAAAAAGAAGGGAATGTTGAATAGGCTACATGGTGGGTGAAGCTTGAGGGGAGAACGCTAAATGAGACAGGCTGGCCCCGGAGGGACAAATACTGCGTGGCTGCACTCACAGGAGGTGCTAGGATAGTGACATTCGCAGACAGAGGATGGTAGCTGCCAGGGGCTGGGGGGAGGGGGCGAGCTCGTGTTTAACGGGGACAGAATTCCAGTTTTGCAAGCTGTAAAGGGTCATGGGGATGGCTGCTCAACAATACGGATGCATTTAATACACTGAACTGTACCCTTAGAAATGGCTTAACGAGGGCTAAAATGGTAGATTTTATGTTATGTGTATTTTACAATTTTTTTTTTAAAAGCCAGTGATGATGGGGAAACTGTTTATCATCACAATTTCCCTTGAAAGTCCTTGAAACCACCAGTAAGCCTTCCAATCCGTGTTTTTGCGAACACAGCCTGCATGGTGTCCACGCGTGGCGGGCTGGGGGCCAGGGCCGGCATAGACGGGGTCCGAGCCCGAGGGGCTCGCCACAGCTGGGGGCACCGGGGGACCAGCAGGCGGCTCTGCCTGTGCCCTCCGAAGAGCGGTTGCAAGTTCTCGCTCTTTCTGCCGTGCTGGGGCACGGGGCTCCGCGTGTGTGAGCAGCCGCGTGCGCGGTATGACCCCAGCAGGCTTCCGCTTTACCCCCGTGGCACGAACGAGTCTGTTAAACCACCAGTGCGATCAGGCTGCAGCACTGAAAAAGGTGTCCCTGGTGGGCCTCCCGCCACCCTGCTGTCCCCGTTGCTGTGAGTCAGTGTCATTCCTTCCAGCTCAGTCATCACACAAAGCCTCCAGGATGACAGGCCCCAGGGACACCTGGGCAGATCCCAGGGTGGCAGTGGGTGGCGGGTCGGGGGCATGTCCACCCCGGGGCGAGCCCACTGAGGGGGCACCAGTGCCTTGTGCTGGCCTACAGCCAAGAGTGGCCAAGCCACTCTCTGCAGCTGGAACCGCGAAGGCCGCTCTCTGACCTGTCCAGGTGAGGGCGCCTTGCCCCAGGACGAGCCACTCACCAGGCCTTGGCACACACTGGACATGCCTGCCTGGTGGCCTCCCAGTCCCTAGGCCTCATGCTGGCCTGGGTCTCCCCATGCTGCGTGTCCTCTAGGAGGGGCCTGGCTCGCTCACTGCTGCACCCCCGATTCTTCCCGCCCGCCCCCCCCCCGGGCCCATACATGGTGGGTGCTCGGTCAAGGTGCGTGGTGTTCAAGTGACTCAGCAGCGCAGGTGAGAGCAGAGGGGCCTGAGATTAGAGTGGCATGGGGGGATGCGGCTGACATGCGGGCTTCCCAGCGGGAGAGTCAGCGGGAGGGAGGAGCAGGGAGAAGCCCCTGGGCCTGGCCCCGCTCGCTGACCCCTCAGCCCTCCCATCGTTCAGATAAGGAGATGAATGCTCGCAGAGAAAGGCGGGTGCCCAGCTCCCGCACTGCGTACCTGGCTGAGTGGGACTTGAGCACAGGTGTATCTGAGTCCCAGGCCCCATTCCTGTCCACCAGCCCAGCTGGGCCCTGATGCTGGCGCCCCCAGACCACAGCCTCCAGGGGACGCGGCAGACTCCGAAAGTGTGACCAGCAGTGCCCAGGGCGTGAGGACAGAAGCATGTGCTGGCTGGCCGCGGGGGTCACCTCAGCCCCTCCTGGAGACAGGCCAGCCCTCGCCCACATGGAGTCTGGCCCGTGGGCACCAGTCCCGGGTGCCATGTCTCCTTCCCAGCTCAGACCCTGGCTCCGGACCCAAGTCCACCCCCCTCGTGCTTCCATCTGTTGGGTCTGCCTCCTCGGCATCCATTTCCTTTCCTTGTGGCCAGAACACCGGGCTTTGAGGGTGTTCCCGCAATAACCACGCCTTGCGATGAATACAGACCGGGGTGCTGAGACCTTCAGGGAGGCTCCGCCCACACCTGGCCAAGGGGCGGACACCAGCCCTGGCCGATCAGACGCTGCCACCCTGAAAAATGCACCTGAAGAGGGCCTGACCTGAAGAGGCCGGCCTGGGAGGGCTTGGCTTCTGAGTCACAGCTGCCCCCTTCCTACACGTGCACTTCTGTCTCGGTTTCCCTGCTCACATCCCCTACTCCCGCTTGCCCAGCCCCCACCCATGAGGCGCATCTGTCTCTGCGTGTTTAGGTCTCCAGGCCCAGCATCTGGAGGTCCTGGGGCTCCCGCGACAGTTACGAGGCTGCCAGTCTGCGCTGCATCTGCGGGGAGGACCCTGCCCCCCCCAAAGCCATCCTGCAGGTGGGCACCCTTCCTTCTGGGGTTTTGCGCTGTCAGACCCAGAGCCCACCTGCCGCCGGGGTCTAGTGGTGGACAGCTTTTTGGGACTGTGTGGCCTAAGCCTAACTCCTGTATGCGACACAGGGACAAGTGTTGGATCAGATGGAATTCCCGGGAAGGTACAGACCTAGAGGGTAACCTTTCTCTCATTCCCCAACCTTTCTCTCATTCCCCAAACATCTAACCTTCCTCTTCACTGGCAAGAGGCTGGCAAGGGCCCTGTGGTTCCCCCCAAGGAGAGGTCCCTAGAGAAAGTCTAGAGTTGTGGGCACAAAAGAGCACAGCTCCACTGGGATCCTGGGGGACTGACCACATGCTCAGACCTTCCAAGTTTAATAAATGCCAGGACTCTTGACTTGTATGCTTGGTATCCTCATTTTTTCTTTTTCTTTTTCTTAGAAGGGGGAGCAGAGGGAGAGGGAGAGAGAGAATCTCAAGCAGGCTCCATGCCCAGGAGCCTGATACGGGGCTTGATCTCACAAGCCTGAGATCATGCCCTGAGCCAAAACCAAGGGTCGGAGGCTCAACCGACTGAGCCACCCAGGCACCCTGGCTACTCTGATTTTAAAGGTGGCAATTCAACTTATTAAAAAAAAAAAAAAGCCACCATGGGGGCCACAGCGTGGGACAAAAGCATATTTAGAAACAACATCTCTAGCTCCCAGGTGGGCAGTTTCCAAGCCCCGCTCTGCTGTCACAGTCCCCGGTACTGTTTGTTGGTTGGCATTCAAAAACAAAGAATGCAAAGAATGGAAAGCCATAGAACCTATGGAAGAAAAGCACATGGCTGGTCAGCAGAGTGTGTCTTGGGGGCTGGAGAGACGTGCTCCCAGGCCTCTGTCCCTGGCTGGGTGCTGGGCCAGGCCTGGCTGAAGGGACAGAGACAGAGGACGCCCCTAGAGGATGACCCTTTGCTGCACGAAGGGTCTCCTGAGCTTTTCAAGTGCCTTCATGTGCTGAGAACGGGAAGAAGAATCCCTCCTCTTCAGTTTATGGAGAGGAGCCACGAGATTAAGTGCACAAAGCACCCAGCACAGCGTCTGCCATGGAGAAGAAAGGGCCGCCAAGACCAGTCCTCCCCAAGGGCCCACGCCACCTGCAGGGCCTGGAGCCATAACACGGGTCGTCATTCCAACTGCTAATGGTGCTCTGGGCCAAAAAGACTTGTCCACTGGGCTCCCGCGATTTACCAGGTTTTCCAAGCTGGCTGAGGCTTGGAGGGCCCTCTACCCCAACACCACTGGAATTTTGATAGAGATTGCATTAAATTTGTAGATTGCTTTGGATAGAATTGACATCTTAACAATATCAATCCATGAATACAAGGTGTCTTTCCATTTATTTGTGTCTTCTCTCATTTCTTTCAGCCACATTTTATACTTTTCACTGTGTAAGTTTTTCGTTTCCTGGGCTGAGTTGATTCCTAACTATAAGCTCCTAAGTCTATTCTTTGTGATGCTATTGTAAGTGGGATGGCTTTATTAATTTCCTTTATTTTTAATGTTTTTTTTAAGATTTTATTTATTTATTTGAGAGAGAGAATGAGAGAGAGAGAGACAGAGCGTGAGAGGGGGAAGGGTCAGAGGGAGAAGCAGACTCCCTGCTGAGCAGGGAGCCCGATGAGGGACTCGACCCCGGGACTCCAGGATCATGACCTGAGCTGAAGGCAGTTGCTTAACCAACTGAGCCACTCAGGTGCCCTCCTTTTTTTTTTTTTTTTTTTAAGATTTTATTTATTTATTTGACACAGAGAGAGAGAGAGACAGTGAGAGAGGGAACACAAGCAGGGGGAGCGGGAGAGGGAGAAGCAGGCTTCCCGCGGAGCAGGGAGCCCGATGTGGGGCTCGATCCCAGGACCCTGGGATCATGACCTGAGCTGAAGAAAGATGCTTAACGGACTGTGCCACCCAGGAGCCCCATCTTAATTTCCTTTTTTGACTGTTCATTGTTAGTGTGTAGAAACACAATTGGTTTTTTTTTGGTGTTGATTTTGTATCCTGTTGTTTTGCTAAATGAATGTTAATTAGTCCAATAAGCATGTGTGTGTGTGTGTGTGTGTGACAATCTGCGTGTTTAGGGTTTTCTACATATAAGAACTAATTTTACTTCCACCTTTCCGATTTGAGTGGCTTTATTTTTCTTTGTGCTGGCTAGAACTTCTTGTACTTTGTGGAATAGCAGTGGCAGAGGTGGGCATCCTTGTGTTGTGGGCATCCTTTGATCTTAGTGGAAAAGCCTTCAGTCTTTCATCATTGAGGATGATGCTATCTGAGAATGTCTTAATTTCTCCCTCATTTTTGAAGTACAGTTTTGCTGCATGTAGGGTTCTTGGTTGACAATTTTTTACTTTTGACACTCTGATTAACCCACTGCCTTCTGGCCCCCAAGGTTTCTGATAAGAAATCTGCTGATAATATTATTGAGGATTCCTTGTATGTGACAAGTCACTTTTCTCTTTCTGTTTTCAAGATTCTCTCTGTCTTTCAACAGTTTGATTATAATGTGTTTCCCAGTGTGGGTCTCTTTGAATTTATCCTACTTGGAATTTGTTGACCTTCTTGTATGTTTATATTCATGTCTTTTATCAACTTTGGGAAGTTTTCAGCCATTATCTCTTCAAATAACCCCACTGCCCCTTCTCTCTGTTCTCTTTCTGGGACTCTCACAACATGTATGTTGGTCTGCTTAATGGTGTCCCACACATCCCTTGGGTTCTATTCATTTTTCTTCATTTCCCCCCCTATTGCTCAGAATCAATCACTTCAATTGTCCTGTCTTCAAGTTCACTGATTTTTCTGTCTGCTCAAGTCTGCTTTTGGAAACTTCTAGTGGATTTCTCATTTCAGTATTGTATTTTTCTGCTCTAAAAATTTCTTTTGGGTTCCTTTTTATGTTCTTTATCTCTTTATTGATATTTCTATTTTGTTCATACATAGTTTTCTTGACTATCCACCTTTAACTTTAGCTCTCTGAACATCTTTGAGATAGTTGTTTTGAAGTCTTTGCCTAATCAGTTCATCATCTCATCTTTCTTAGGCATGGCTTCTCTGATTAATTTCCTCCACCCCTTAACAGTCTTTTCCTTCCTATTTCTTTGTAGGTCTTGTGATCTGTTGTTGTTGTTGAAAATGGGACGTTTGAATCTTGTAATGTAGTAACCCTAGAAATCAGATTTCTGCAGGGGTTTCTGTTTTGTTTGTTTTTTTAAATTGTTGTAGGGTGCCTCTGTGCCCGGATCAGACTGAGGTATGAATTTAAGGCCCTTTTGGGTCTTCTCTGAGCCTACACCTTTCTCTGGGCATGTGCAGTAACTTTAAATTCCTTTGTATACGTGGTTGCTTTTGAAGATCCTAATCCTTAAATGTCTGGCTCCCAAAAGAGAAAAAAGGGAAGAATGAAGGGGGGAAAGTAACAGGCTCTGGCTCTTTAAATCCCCTGGAATCCTCTTCAGCCAGCACAGATCGCAGTAATGATGGCCTGCCTCCGTATCTGCACCTCTGTGATCAAAAACAGCAATAAGCATCAGGACACAGATTCCCCAGTATTTGCAGGACAAGGCCCTTCTTGCCTACCTTGGCTCCCGCAGCTGTGGGTAAGCTACTCCAGGAATATGTTCAAGGCTGCTACCAAGAGGCCGGGGGTGGGGGTGGGGGGGTTGGTGGAGGATGGGTAGCTGCTACTGTGTTAAGAGCTTAAATTGACCAAAATGAACTGAAACTTTCCAAGCCTTCCTCTGGAAGCTGAAAGTCTTTAGATAGGCTCCAGAGTTCTAAGACAGTTACATCAGACGAATTCTGCCAGTTTTGCTGTCTAGCTGGTGGTGGAGTCCTGGTGCTTCTTGCTCCACTGTCTTTCCCAATACTCTCCTCTCCCCTTTGTATCTTTAACTGGATATTGCTATTGGATTTTATATGTGGATTTTTAGATCTCATTAGTTCTAACAGCCTTGTTTTTCCAGAAGACAATTATGTCTACAATTCATGGTGATTTAATCTCTTCCTTTCTGGGTGGTTAAACCTCACACAGTCTTCTTGTCATAATGCATTGGACAGAAATTTCCAGGACAAACAAAGAGAATGATGCTGGTGAGAATAAGCATCTGACATTGTTCCATCTTTCTATCAGGGCCAGGTGTGCTCTGGGGGTTGAGCTTAGAGCCCTTCTAGGGTGATGTTCCTAGTCCCCCTGCAGTGTTTTGGGAGGAGCTGAGGCCACACAGCTCCCGGCTCTGTGTGTGTATCCTGAAAACCCCAGGTCTCTTCCTTTCCCTGTCATGAGAATGAGTGCCTCCTCCAGTCCAGCTGGTTCTCCTCAGAGCCCGTTTCAGCTTTGTCCAGTTTTGCTTTTATCTGTGCAATCTCTGCAGAGCCTGCAGGAGCTCCAAGAAGAAGCCTGAATTACAGGTTTCCTTGCAGGGTCCACACCAGACTTGCTCCCCAGGGAGGAGGTTGGGAGCTTCAGCCAGATCAGTGCATTGTTAAAGAGCCAAATGGGCATCTTTGCTTGGGACTGCTTCTGCAGGAACAGACACAGTCCCTGTGCCCTTGGGGGGTGGTGGGGAGCTGAACTTGGGGCCTTTTCCAAGGCTCTTGGATGAAATGCCTGGGCCACCTGGCCCAGACAGTTTCTATGTCCCAGCGGTCTCAGTTCAAGAGAAAACATGTGTCATGCTTTATGTGTCTTTTGTTCTCACACATCACTGAATTCTTAACACAACCATATGGGAATGATTGACCACTCCATAGATGGGAAAACCTGCACCCTAAAAGGTAAAGTGGGGTGCACCAGGTTAGCAGCTGGTGACTAGTACCCCAGAACCTTGGGCTCCTGACTCCAGGCCCAGCTCCTGGCCCTGACCCTCAGAGGGGAAACTGGCAAAGGCTGAGTGGGAGATAGATATGGTCTGGAGATTCGTCAAGGGAGCTGGGCTCAGGGACTAGGAGCTTGGGGAGGGTAACCTGAATACTGGGAACCCCAACATGCCCTGGATTTCAGGAGGCATGGAGCCTGCTGAGCAGCCCCTAATGGACTCATCTGAAGAGGAGACCTCAGCTTATAGGCAAGTTCTTCTTGACTCTCACAGGCCACCCTGGGTAGGGCCCTGGACCATGCCAACTCACGCCCTGCGACCCTGAGCAGTGGCAGCATCTTGTTCGGGGCCCCAAAATGCTGTGGTTCTCCACCTCCACCCCCAACAAACCCTGGGGCTGAGACACTCTTCTCATTCCAATTCGGGTCCCGTGAAGGGTTCCTCTCTGTTCCCTGGTATCTGCAAGGATGCTGTGGAGGCACCAGGGCCTCTCCCAGGCCTGAGCCCGGGGGTTCTGCTTGCCTGGGCTGGGAATGCACCTGGCCTTTCCTTCAGGAGGCCATCCAACAGATTTGGTCTGACAGAGCGAGGGGAGGACAGGCCCGAGTTAGTTTTATACTCCATATGGCCCTCAGCTCCTGCTGACAGAGCCTGCTGCTTCTAGATCTCAGGAAGCCCCAGTTTCTGAGAGCTCAGGGCCCAGTGCACAGCCAGTCTGCCAAGTGCAGGTTGATAGCACCAAGCCCACCACAGGACGGTGACTGAACACGGAGCTTTTCAAAGAGGGAAAAGTCGGCCTCTCTCCTGCTCCATAACCCATATGGTCCCTCACTCTTGGTCTCTATCCTCAATTATTTCCTGAGGGCAGACTTCTGTAAGGAGAGGCAATGGGCTGAAGGATGTCAGTCCTTTCAAGGGAATCAAAATGTCCTTCCCAATTGCTCCCCTGAATCACAGTGAAGAGGTTTTGTTTTAGGCCCCCAACCATCATGCTCCCTTCCTTCCCAGAACCCCTTCTCCCCACTGGCTGGAACCTTGGTTAGAGTTGGGGTGAGGGGCTAACTGGGTCCAGGCCAGTGAGAACGCAGCAACCCCCCCTCCCACCCCTGACCAGGGACCCAACTTATCCAGTCAGAGTAAATCCTGGGCCTTGCTGGGAGATCACCCCAGAGACATGTTCCCTTGATACTTTTTCCTCTCTATACCTCTACAAAAATTAAACACAAAAGAGTCTATAAACACATCTACAATTTAAATATAATAATTTTTTATTACTATAACTAAATGAACATCTGTGAACTATACCCAGGCTAATATAAAAAGGATCATCAGTACCTTAAAATCCCTTATGCACCTTCCCAAATCAGGCTGACTTCTCAACCCTCAACTCTAGCTGATGACCATCCTTTTGTGCTGATTGTTTCCTTGCTTTTCATTATAGTTCTACCTGCATATCTATCCCAGACAATATACCACCTAGTCTTGAAAAACAGAGGGCAGGCACACTGGACAGAGGCACTAGGAGGAGGTGAATGGAACAAACAGTCTTCAGGTCGTGGTCTGACTTCTCCTTCTGTGGGAGTTGACAAGGCCCCTTCTGGGGAAGTTGCAAGCAAGGTCACGAGTGAGTCTTGGGAAACACGGGGCTCTTCACACTTGGGCGCTTAGCAAGACTGAGGTGTGGACCAGGCACCGGACATGTGCCAGAAGTATGGCCAGAGGGAAGGGGCTGCCTCCTGCTCTCAGGGAAATGCTGAGAACTTCTATGGGGGATATGCGTGCCCTCAGCAGAGCATCAGGGGAGAGACCCTCGGGGGCACATGGTCAAGACAAGCCAAGTCCTGGCGAGAATCTGGGCCAAGCCGTCCTGGG
>NC_138375.1:132252692-132334133 GCF_054177405.1 Leptonychotes weddellii | reverse complement strand
CAGAGCTGCCGCCGCTGCTCTGGGACATGAATTCCACGACCCAAAGCGGTCGGAAGACGGACTGCCATTTGGGGGTTCAGATGGGCATGCGCGAGCACTTTACAGTTGGCAGAGTCCTTTCACAGATGTCATCACCCTTGGGTCCTAGGTCCCTGCCTACAGGCCCAGGGAGCTAAGCCCGGCCCCATGCTGGCCCCACATTGGCCACAAGTGGACAGCCAAATCCACCTGCGCAAGCAGGGCCCCTGGGGTCCTTGGCTTCGATTTCAGCCTTAGTGAGTTACTTGTTTCTTTCTTTTTTTTTTTTAAGATATATTTATTTATTTTAGAAAGAGAGAGATCAGGCATGAGCAGGGGAGGGGCAGAGGGAGAGGGAGAGAGAATCCTGCAACAGACTCCCTGCTGATCACAGAGCCCGATGTGGGGCTCGATCCCAGGATCCTGAGATCATGCGCTGAGCTGATAGCAAGAGTTGGACACTTAACCGAATGAGCCACCCAGGTGCCCGTTTCATTTTTTTTTTTTTTAACTTTTACTGAAGTATAGCTGCCATCCTGAAATGCACACCCATTTGACGTGTCTGGCCAGGTGAGTTCTCCCAAAGCAAACACACCTGCGCCACCAGCCCCCAGGTTAAGAAACGGCACGCGTCCAGCTCCCCAGAAGTCCAGCCCGGGCCTCTTGATTTCACTAACTCTCAATGTCCTCTGGAAAGACACAAAAAGGAAGAGGGATCACCATGTAGGGAAAACATCCTCGTTAACAAACCCAAAGCCTGAGACAGGCAGCCCCCAGAGGGACACTTGCAGTAAATGCAGGAGAGAGAAGATGAGCCGGGGGGGCCCTGCGTGTCTGGCCCCGTGTGGCCATGGTGGGCTGCACGCGGCCCTCGGGCTTCTCTCCATCCCTCCCATCGCTGGTGGTCAGGAGGCACCTGCCTGCTCAGCCTCAGCCCCACCCAGATCTACACAAAGGATCAAGAACGTGGGACCACATGGGTAAATAGACTTTCTTTTCATTTAAATATCTTAAAATATAAATGACCGTTTAAAGCAAAAATAATGTAGTGTGGGGGTCTATAAGTATGTGGACAACAATATATAACAACAATATAGCACTGCTATGGGTTGAATTGTGTCTCCCCTCCCCTCCGCCCCCCAGCCAAAATATGTTGAAGTCCTAACCTCCAGTATCTCAGAATGTGACGTTATTTGGAAACAGGGTCTCTGCAGATGGCATTAGCTAAGATGAGGTCATACTAGAGTAGGATGGACCCCTAATCCAATAGGACCAGTGTTCTTCTCAGAAGATGGCCATTTGAAGACACCGATACAGCAGGAGAACATCAGGTGATTTTGAAGATACAGGTAAGAGCTTCAAGCTGAGGAATGTCAAAGACTTCTGGTCAAGAAAACCAGGAGGGGGCAGGGAAGGCTTGGCTTCAGAGGAAGCATGGCCCTCGGGCACCTTGGCTTTGGACTTCTACCTTATGAGAGAGGAAGTTTCTGTGGTTTTAAACCATCCCAGTTTGTGGTGCATTGTTACACGAGTGTGAGCACAGAGGTTGAGGGAGAACGGAAGTATACGGGCATACGGTCCTCATCCTACAGGTGAAGTAGTATAATATCACTTGATGGTAGACTGTGGTAAGCTAAAACTGTTGCAGGGACAAGAATTCTAAGAGGCACACTCCTCCCCCAAATCCCCACCCCCCTGGCATATACACCCTGTGTAACCCCTCCCATCTCCTTGAGTGTGAAAGTGATTGATGGCACTCCTGTGATTTATGTCACATGGCAGAGGTGAAGGGAATTCTGCAGATAACTAGGCCCTTAACCAGTTGACTTTGAACAAATCAAGGTTGCCGTTGGTGAGCCTGACCTAATCAGGTGAGCTCTTTAAAAGAAGGTGTTTTTAAGACCGCTCTCCTGGGGTCCTTGAAGAAGTAAGCTGCTATGGAAGCTTTAGCTGCAGCAGAATAAGTTCTGTCACCATCCTCATGAGCTTGGAAGGGGACCTTAGCTTCAGGTGAGACCCCAGCTTCAGACTTGTGAGACTCTGAGGAGAGAACCCAGCTCAGCTGTCCTTGGAACCTGCCTCATGGAAACTCTGAAATAATAAATATTTATTGTCTTATGCTGCCCAGATTGGTTTAATGTTTTAGGCAGCAGCAGCAAAGTAATACAATGTATATTATGATACCTAAATCAGCACTAAAATAATACCAACAAAGGAATATAACTAATAAGTCAACAAAAGAGGTAAAATGGGATTATTAAAAATACCCAATTAATTTAAAAGAAGTCAGAAAAAGAAGATAAAGGGAAAAAAGAACATAGGAAACAAATAAAAAATATGAGGCACCTGGGTGGCTTCATCGGTTGGGCTTTCAACTCTTGGTTTTGGGGGCAGTCATGATCTTGGGGTTGTGGGATCGAGCCCCATGTCAGGCTCGGCACTCAGCAGGGAGTTTGCTTGGGATTCTCTCTCTCCCTCTGCCCCTCCCCTGCTCATTCTCTCTGTCTTAAATGGGTAAATAAATTAAAAAAAAAAAATAAATAGCAAGGTGATTTAAATGAAACAATGTCAATGATCACATTAAATGTAAATGGTCTACACAACTTGATTAATAGCAAGAAAATTTCAGATTGGATAGGAAAGCAAGAACCACACAGATGCTGTCTACAAGAACCTCCCTTTAAATATAAAGACACAATTGGTTAAAAGTAAAAAGATGAGAAAAGGAAGGAAAGTTGGTATATCTACATTATCATCAGACAAAACAGATTTCAGAGCAAAGAATATTATAACAGATAAAGAGGGTCATTTCATAATGACGACTGCAGTTGAGATTTTAACACCTCTTACTCAATAATGGACAGAAGAAGTAGACAGAAAATCAGGAAGAATATTTAACATTGCAACATTACCAAGTAACCTAACCTGATTTATACTTATAGACCCCTTCATACAACAACACCAGAATACACATGCATATTTAACAAAACAAACCACATTCTGGACCATAAAACAAATCTCAGTAAATTTAAAAGGATTCAGGTCATAGAAAGTATGTTCTTTGGCCATAGTGGAGTTAAATTAGATAGCATTAATAAACATTTTGGACTAAAAAATATGCTTCTAAATAACTTACTGGGGCAACAGAAAAATTAATAAAGGAATTAAAAAATATTTTGATCTGAATGGAAAAGAAAACACAACATGTCAAAATATGTGGGATGCAGCTAAAGTGATACTTACAGGAAATTTTACAGCAGTAAAGGCCTATATTAGAAAAAATAGATCTCAAATCCTATACTCACATCAATGACCTCAGCTTCTACCATAAGAAACTAGAACAAGAAGAGCAAATGAAACTCAAATAAGCAGAAGAAAGAAAATGATAATATTTAAAGCAGAAATCAATGTATATAACAGAAAAACAATAGAGAAAAACAATGAAACAAAAAGCTGGTTTTCTGAGAAGATCAGCAAATTTAATAAACTTCTAGGCAGACTAATCAGGAAAAAAAGAGGGAATACACAAATTATCAATATCACAATTGGGAGAGGGATACTAATACAAGTTCTAAAGATATCAAAAGAATAATAAGGAAATAACATGGACAACCTCATGCCAATCAATTGACACTTTAGATGACATGGGAAATTTTCTTGAAAGATACCAACTACCCCAACCCAGGAAGCAAGAAACAGATAACTGGAATAGCCCTATATCTATCAAAGAAACAGAAATTGTAGTTAAAAACCTTCCCATCAGGAATAGGACAAGGATGCCTGCTTTCATCACTGTTATTCAACATTTTATTGTAAATTCTAGCCAGAGCAATTGGGCAAGAAAAAAAAATAAAAGGTAAAACTATCTCTACTCACAGATGATATGATCCCATATAGACAAAATTCCAAAGAACCCATAAAAAAAAAAAAACTACTAGAGCTAATAAACAAATTCAGTACATTTGCAGGGTACAAGATCAAGACACAAAAATCAGTTGTGTTTCCATACACCAGAAATTAACACACTGAAAATGAAATTAAGAAAACAATGCCATTTGTAATAGCATCCCAATGGTAAAAGAAGAAAATACCTGAGAATAAATTTAGCCAAGAAAGTGGAAGACTTATATCCTGTAAACCATAAAATATTGTTGAAAAGAAATGAAAGGAAGTCTGAATTTAAAAAAAAAAACACATCCCATGTTCATGGATTAGAAAACTTAATATCCTAAAAATGACAATACTACTCAAAGCAATCTACATATACAATGCAATCCTTACCAAAATTCCAATGACTTTTTTTTTTTTAACAGAAATCCTAACCCATCCTAAAATTCATATGGAATTGCAAGGGGTCCTGAAGAGCCAAAAGAATCTTGAAATGAATAACAAAGCTGGACGACTCACATTCCCAATTTTAAAATTTACTGCAAAGCTACAGAATGTAGAGCAAGTGGGGTTTCCATACATCACTAGTGCGAATGTATATGATTCAACCACTCTGAAAAAGAATTTGGCAGTTTCTTATAAATAAACATGAACTTACCATATTACCTAGTCATACCACTCCCAAATATTTACCCAAGAAAAATGAAAGCATATATCCACACAAAGACTTGCATATAAATGTTCATAGCAGCTTTATTTATAATAGTCCCAAAGCATAAACAACCCAACTGTCCATCAGCAGGTGCAAGGGATACATGTATTAGTTTTTTATTGCTGTGTAACAAATACCACAAATTTAGTTTACAATTACCACTTAAATAGACATAAACTAGTCTCCCAGTTTCTCTGGGTCAGGATTCTGGAACATTTTGGTTAAGTCCTCTGTTCAGGGACTCACCAGGCCAAAATCAGGTGTCAATAGGGGCTGTCATCTTATCTGAATATCGGGATCCTCTTCTACCCTCAAGGAATTTGCACTTGTAGGACTGAGACCCTCAGCTCTAAGAGCCCACCCACCTTCTGATGACCATGACAGTTTGTTTCTTCAAAGCCAAAAGAACAAGCTCTCTCAGGCTACAAACCTGCCTGATTTCAGGAAGGACTCTGTTCCCCTTATAGGGTTCACCTGATTTGGTCAGGCCCACCTAGAAGAATCTCCCTTTTCAGTAACTCAAAGTCAGCTGACTAATTACCTAAAATCTCATCATATTCAAAGGTCCCTCCTACACTCAAGGGGTGGGGATAATCCAGTGTGTGTATACCTGGGGTGGAAATCCTGGGGGCCGTCTTAGAATGCTGCCACCACAGAAACAAACTGTGGTATATCCATACAACAGAGATCTTACTCAGCAATGACAGGGACAAAGCTTTCAATACACACAACAACATGGATGTACTTTAAAATAACTATGCTGGGCGCCTGGGTGGCTCAGTCAGTTAAGCATCTGCCTTCGGCTCGGGTCATGATCCCAGGGTCCTGGGATCGAGCCCTGCATTGGGCTCCCTGCTCAGTGGGAAGCCTGCTTCTCCCTCTCCCTCTGCCACCACCCCTCTCTCTCTGTCTCTTGTGAATAAATAAAGAAAATCTAAAAATAATAAAATAACTATGCTGAGTGAAAGTAGCTGGATAGATATATTTATTATTTTGATTGTGGTGATGGTTTCATGAGTGTTTACATATGTTTACATATGTGACTCATGAGTGCTTATTGTATGTCAATTATACAGATGTTTAAAAAATAACTTCATAACCTCTGATATTTGATACAGCTCTCAGAAAATGTTTAAGTATGTTTTTTTACTTTTCAACTGTAATTTTTATGAAATTTAAATACAGGTCAGTTATTTCTGATGAAAACTTAACATTGAAACTGAGATTTGTGGTAAGCACAAAATGCACATCTGATTTTTAAAAAAGATTTTATTTATTTGTCAGATTGAGAAAGAGAGAGAGAGGGAGAGAGAACACATAAGCAGGCGGAGTGGCAGGCAGAGGGAGAAGGAGAAGTAGGCTCCCCACTGAGCAAGGAGCCTGATGCGGGGCTCCATCCCAGGACCCTGAGATCATGACCTGAGCCGAAGGCAGACACTTAACGACTGAGCCACCCAGGCGTCCCTGCACATCTGATTTTGAAGACAGCATGAAAAAGGGTATGTCATGAGTAAGTTTCATATTGATTACAAGTTGAAATGATGATATTCTGGAGATACTGTGTTCCATAAAACAGATTATTAATCTTAATTTTACCTTTTTTAAAAAAATGTAACCACAAGAAAATTTCCAATTACTCACAGGGCTCTGTGATATTTCTACCGGGCAGTGCTGTTCTAGATCAGACTACCCACAAGTTCCACATGCCACAAGGAGACAAACAGCCAAATCCAGAACGAGGGCCACTCTGCGGGACAAATGTCCCCATTTCTCTAGGAAATCAATGGATCGAAGACCCCCCAAAACCTAAACAGAACAAAGGAAAGCAAGCAAGCAAACAAACAAAAAAGTGGAATGGGGAAGAAAGAAGGACTATTCTAGAAGAAAACGCAATGTGTGGAGCTTGCTTTGATCCTGATTTGAACAACCCAAGTGTGAAAAGATACCTTTGAAGTAACTGAGGCATCTGATTATGGGCTGGCTATTCAACAACATTATGAAACTGTTACCCATTTCATGATTAGGTGTGTCAATTGCATGATGCTTCTTTTTTTTATTATTTTTTTTTAAGATTTTTATTTATTTATTCATGAGAGACAGAGAGAGAGAGAGGCAGAGGGAGAAGCAGGCTCCCAAGGAGCAGAGAGCCCGATGCGGGACTCGATCCCAGGACCCTGGGATCACGACCTGAGCCGAAGGCAGACGCTTAACCATCTGAGCCACCCAGGTGCCCGCATGATGCTTCTATAGATCAGAGTCCTGGCAGGGAAGTGAGAAGGTGAGGGCACAGACGAGGAAGATGAGCCGTGAGCTGATAGTAGGGGAGCTGGGAGATGGGGACATGGTGGTGGTTCATGTTTGCCCTATTCTTTATACATTATTATTATTATTATTATTATTTACGTAGGCTCCCCACCCAGCATCCAGTATGAAACCCAACACGGGGCTTGAACTCACAACCCTGAGATCATGACCTGAGCTGAAATCAAGAGTCACACTGAGCCACCCAGGCGCCACTGCCCTATTCTCTATACATTTAAGCTTTTGAAAATTTCTGTAAGAAAAAGTTAAAAAAAGAAAAAAAGGACAAACGGAAAGTCTGTGACTTTCTCCCTGAAAGTCCCACGGAGCATGGGTGCCGTGTGACCTTGGGCTGCCCTCCCTGGCTACGCGGGGGATGAAGACACAGCAGGAGGGGATGCAGGCTTCCTCATTAAGGTGACTGGCAACTGTGCTGATCAGTTTATTACATGCAATGTGCATCTGTCAACGGTGCCACTCCCGAAATTGGTTACAGCGCCATAACCTAATTTGTCCCCCATCCTTACGCTCGCTGTTTGCAAAATATAAGGGCACTTTCCCCGGCAAGCATTTCAGAACTGCAAGATGCAGACGCTTAAAGCCCTTTTCATCATCCAAAGTGCTAATACAATTTGGCTGCGTTCATGCAGAAACTGTTTTTCAAGCCACAGGCCACTCTGTCATCTCGGGGTCTTTAACGCTTTCCACAATCACCCTTGCACACACTCACACAAACCGCCGAGTGTGCAATATCTTTTCCTGAAGGGGCTTGTCAGAACAGTCCCGGCATCAGAACCGCTGAGCCGTGACCGCCCCTGATGTCGTCCAGACACGGCGCCCTTGGGGGACTCATGGGCACCACCGCTAAGCCTCAAAGGGCTGGGGAGTTCCACCATTTTCCTGGGGATATATCACAAGGAGATCTCGCCTCCCAACAGGGGCTTCGATGTGTGGTTAGCCTTCTCTGAGGATCAGAACCAGCCACCTCCCCCCCAGTCACTTGCCCAGGGTGGGTCTGGGCGTGCGACCCAGTCCAGAGCCCCAGCTCCTCCCTCCTGGCCCCTCTGCCTGCTTCTCTCGTGTTTGTGTCTGCTGGTTAAGAGGGAAAGAAGGCCCAGAGTCCTCCCATACACCGGCCACCCCCATGCTGCACGCCCAGCCTGTGAGGCACTGTGGCGGCGACAGTGGCCCAGTGCCTGTCCACAATCCCCCTTGCCCTTATATTTTGCAAACAGCGAGTGTAAGGAGGGGGGACAAATTAGGTTATGGCGCTGTAACCAATTTCAGTGCGCTTACAGCCAAGATACAGAGAGCAGGCACTGAGCGCCAGGGTCTCTGATAGTTGGGGGGGGGGGGCTGGACCCTTGCTCCTTCCTCCCCTTCTACTTGACCACATACATTCTGTCCAACTCTTGATTGACTCTTCTAGAGCAGCAGGGGCATGGGCTCCTCCAGGGAGCCTCCCTTGAGTTGACCCCAGCTGCAGCCCTCCCTCACCAGGCGTGAGCTCAGGGATGCCCTGGGCCCCACACCAGGGCCCGCTGCAGGGGAGTGCCCTGGTGTCCCGTGGTTTGATGAACTTCGTGGTCTTCCAAGGGGACAGTGTGTCCCCAGAGTGCAGACCAACATGAGGAATGTGGGAAGAAAATGTGAGACCTCCTTTTTAACATTTTAGCTTTCACTGAAAGTGCTTTTGTTATGTAATGTTTGCTACATGAAAAGGTTACTGGTAACACATAAGTTATGAAGCATGATGACAAATTAGATGCCTGGACGCCTCCACCCAGTCAGGCCGTGAAATATTATCAATCCCTCCATATCTTCCACCTGTGCTATCCTCCCTACCCACCCCACTTCCACCATTCCCACTATCTGGAATTTCAAAAGATTCATTAAAAATATTTTATCTAACTCATATAACTCAATAGCAAAAAAACCCCACAAACAATCCAATTAACATGGATTAATTATGATTAATTAATGGTTAATAATTAATTATACTTCAACTTGAAAAAAAATGGGTTGAGGATCTGAATAGATGTTTTTCCAAAGAAGACATCCACATGGCCAACAGACACATGGAAAGATGTCAACGTCACCCATCATCAGGGAAATACAAATCAAAACCACAATGAGATAGCACCTCACACCAGTCAGAATGACTAGTATCAAAAAGACAAGAAATGACAAGTGTTGGCAAGGATGTGGAGAAAGGGGAACACTTGTCACTCTTGGTGGGAATGTAAATTGGTGGAATTTCCATACTGTGGAAAACAGTATGGAGGTTCCTCAAGAAACTAAAAATAGAACTACCATATGATCCAGCAATTCCACTTTTAGGTATTTATCCAAAGGAAACAAAAACACTAACTTGAAAAGATATCTGCACCCTCATGTTCATTGTATCCTTATTTACAACAGCCAAGATATGGAAACAACCTAAGTGTCCACTGATGGATGAATGGATAAAGAAAATGTGGTGTGCCACAGCTAACATCATCCTCAATGGTGAAAACCTGAGAGCTTCCCCCCTAAGGTCAGGAACAAGACAGGGATGTCCACTCTCACCACTGTTATTTAACATAGTACTGGATATCCTAGCCACAGCAATCAGACAAGAGAAAGAAATAGAAGGCATCCAAATTAGTAAGGAAGAAGGAAAACTTCCACTATTTGCAGATGACATGATACCATATAGAGAAAACCCTGAAGACTCCACCAAAAAATTCCAGAACTGATAAATGAATTCAGTAAGGTCGCAGGATAAAATCAATGTACAGATCCATTGCATTTCTATATGCTAATAATGAATCAGCAATAAGAGAAATTAAGAAAACAATCCCATTTACAATTGCACCAAAAATAATAAGATACCTAGGAATAAACTTAACCAAAGAGGTGAAAGACCTGCACTCTGAAAAATATAAAACAGTGATGAAAGAAATTGAAGACAACACAAAGAAATGAAAAGACATTCCATGTTCATGGATTGGAAGAACAAATGTTAAAATGTCTATACTACCCAAAGCGATCTACACATTTAAATATCCCTATCAAAATACCAACAGCATTTTTCACAGAGCTAGAACAAACAATCCTAAAATTTGTATGGAATCATAAAAGACCCTAAATACCAAAGCAATCTTGAAAAAGAAAACCCAAATGGGAGGTATCACAATCCTAGTTATATTAAGTTATATTACAAAGCTGTAGTAATCAAAGCAATATAGTATGGGCACTAAAATAGACACATAGATCAATGGAACAGAATAGAAAGCCCAGAAATAAATCCATAATTATATGGTCAATTAATCTTTGACGAAGGAGGAGAGAGGATGCCAAGGGAAAAAGACAGTCTCTTCAACAAACGGTGTTGGGAGAACTGGACAGCTACATGCAAAAGAAGGAAACTGGACCACTGTCTTATACCACACACAAAAATAAACTGAAAATGGATTAATGACCTAAATGTGAGACCTGAAACCATAAAAATCCCAGGAGAGAACACAGGCAGAAACCTCTGACATTGGCCAGAGCCATTTCTTTCTAGATATGTCTCCTGAGGCAAGGGAAACAAAAGCAAAAATAAACTATTAGGACTACATCAAAATAAAAAGCTTCTGCACAGCAAAGAAAACAATCAACAAAACTAAAAGGCAATCTACAAAATGGGAGAAGATATTTGCAAATGACACATCTGATAAAGGGTTAGTATCCAAAATATATAAAGAACTGATACAACTCAACACCTCAAAAACAAATTAAAAATGGACAGAAGACAAGAACAGACATTTCTCCAAAGAAGATATCCAGATGGCCAAGAGACACATGAAAAGAGGCTTGACATCACGCATCACCAGGGAAACACAAATCACCATGAGATATCACCTCACACCTGTCAGAATGGCTAAAATCAAAAAGATAAGAACCAACAAGTGTTGGTGAGGATTGGAGAAAAGGAGCCCTCGCGCATTGTTGGTGGGAATGCAAACTGATGAAACCACTGTGGAAAAAAGTATCCTCAAAGACAGTGTTCCTCAAAAAATTAAAAACAGAACTACCCTATGATCCAGCAATCACTCTACTAGGTATTTACCCAAAGAATACAAGAACACTAAATCGAAGGGATACATGCACCCCTGTGTTTATAGCAGCATTATTTACCAAATTATGGAAGCAACCCAAGTGTCCATAGATGAATGAATAAAGAAGATGTGGTCTATATATGTAGACAATGGAGTATTATTCAACCGTAAACATAACGAGATCTTGCCATTTGCAACAATGTGGATGGACTTCAAGGGTATTATGCTAAGTGAAATAGGTCAGGCAGAGAAAGTCAAACGCCATCTAATCTCTCTTATATGTGGAATCTGAGAAAACCAAACTCATAGATCCAGAACACAGGTAGATGATGGCCAGAGGGGAGGTGGGGGTTGGCGAAATGGGAGAAGGGGGCCAAAAAGTATAGACTTCCAATTATAACCTAAGTCAGTCCTGGGGGTGTCATGTACAGCATGGTGACTAGTCGGTATCACTGTATTATAGATTTGGACGTGATTAAGGGAGTAGATCCTAAAGAAAAGAAATTATCTCAGAAGTATGTTTCCCTAAGCAATCTACTATATAGCTTGCTTGCTTCTCAGTTTTTTTTTAAAGATTTTATTTATTTATTTGAGAGAGAGACAGAGATAGTGAGAGAGAGAGCACTAGCAGGGAGGGGAGGGAGAAGCAGGCTTCCCGCTGAGCAGGGAGCCCGATGCGGGGCTCCATCCCAGGACCCTGGGACCATGACCTGAGCTGAAGGCAGATGCTTAACTGACTGAGCCACCCAAGTGCCCCTTCTGGGAAGGCTTTTTAATGATAAATTAAATTCCTTTAACAGAAAGAGTCATGCTCAGATTTTCTATTTCTCCTTGCGTCAGTTTCGGGAAGTTATGTCTTTCAAGGCATGTGTCCCTTTTATCAAAGGTATGGGTATTGAAGTTCACCATAAAAATCCCTTGTTATCCCTTTAACGTCTGCAGGGTTTGGGTAGCTTATGTTTTCTCCTAGTTAACTCTTGCTAAGAATGTATCAATGTGATTAATTCTTTCGAAGGGTGTTTTTCTCTGTTGTTTTCTGTTTTACTTATTTTCCCTTTCTCGTGAGATAATGTGTATAAAGAGACAGTAAGCACTCAGACAGGCAGGCCCTCCTGGCTGCGTAGCACATGTGTGTCCAGTGGTCAGATGGGTGCACAGACGGATGGCCGAGAAGAGAGTGGGGCCCCATAAAGACAAAAGGAGCAGACAGGTGTCCCCACCAAAGGCAGCCCTGACTGTAACATCTCAGACCGTGAACAGCATCGACCGAGCTCGAGGCCCGCCTGGGCTGGGTGACGCAGTGAGGTCCCCTTACGTCCCCAACCCTTTGTTTTCTCATCTGGAAAGGAGATGGAAGTTGCTGGGAGAAGTTCCTGAGGCCACTGGCCCTACGCACAGAAGCTTGAACCATCAGAGTGTTCATTTTATTATTATTATTATTAATTATCATTATTATTATTTGACCAAACTCTGTTGCTTTTGAATGCTCTTTGGATTTAAAAACAAACAAACGAACCATTTGCTGACCAAATAAATCAAGGAGATCTTTACACTGCAGGGGCAGTGTTGCGCTGATTTCTAAAGGCTGTGCTCCTTCCCCCCCTTGGGGAGATCTGGTGCATGTAAAGCAGGGATTCACCAACTAGGATGACCCGTGGGGCAGGACGGAAAGGCCTTTAACTGGCAATGCTGGGGCTGGTGGTAGCTTTCTTCAAAACGAATGCAACTGAGACAGCCCCCACCCCTAGTCACGGGCCTTTCACAGACGAGTCCATCAGACTCTTCCTGGCTGAGTTTATGTGGCTCAGTGGTGTGGGGCGTCCTCAGTGGTGGTGGCCTGGGTAGTGAGGCCTTAAGGAAGTCATGGAGGCAGACATGGCATGCATGAGCAGGCTCCCTTTTGCAGGGCCCGAGCCCAGGGAGCTCTGCTGGGCAAGGGAGGGCCAGGCCCCCCTCCTGCTATCATTACTGAAAGTGAGGGCTGCACGCTGGGTCCCCAAGAAGGGAAGGAGATGCACACATGGAAGCCTACTCTGTACCAGACACGGGCATCACGGGCCCCATTTGGTGTCTGGAACCCAGAGGCATCCCCCAGCGAGGAAGCAGCAGGTTCAACCCCCGGCCTTCCGCTACCTTTGGTTCCTTGAGGAATCTTTGGGGGGGTCTGCATGGAAGGGGCATGATGGGCACCTTTGCTGAAAGAAGCAGCCCCCCTGAGGCAGAGCCAGATGCACAGGCCAGGCGACCCAGGGCACAGTGGGAGAGCGCAGTGACAGGGACAGGAAGGGGACCAGGAGGGATGACTGGAGGGTGGGAGGGGAAACTGAGACAGGACACTGCAGGAAAGCCTGCAGCCCCAGGGCCCTGGCCTCTCCTCCCCACAGCCCCTCTCCACACCACACGGGCGGCTACCCGGCCCCCAGGAGGGCACAGGACGGGCTGGTGGAAGGCGGGCTTCTCTTCTCAGATACCACCCCTGTCTGTAATTTTAAAACAACTTTGACCCAAAACACCGAGTCTGAATCCAGTTTTGAGGAAAGAGTCCAACGAATTCAGATTATGGGAGAAAACTGATGTGAAGCCTTACAGACCTGCGTCAGGAAAGACAAACAATACGGAGAGACGGTGGTGGATGGAAAGACTCTAGTAAACACACAAACACGTGTGATGCACAATCATCGATTGGATCCCGGATGCAAAGATAAGGCCCCAAAGGACATTCCTGGTGAGAGCTGACTACGGACTGGATATGAGAGAGGTTTCTGTGTTAACGTCATTTCTTGAGCGTGATTCCTGAATTGAGGTTCTGGAGAATGTCCTTGTTCTAAGGAGGTGCAGCTATACTTGCTCTCACACGTTTCAGCAGAAGTTGTGAGCGCCTAGATAAAGCACGTGCTTCCGGGTGTTAATGAGGAATGGATCTAGGTGGGGGGTGCACCATTCTGCATGAAGCTTTCAGAGTAAAAAGCTTGGGGACATCTCCAGGTCCCTGTAGATAATGGCAGCCACCTAAATGCAGATCGACCAGGAGAGCAAATAAAATGGGCCACACTCAGGCCTAGAGCTCAAAAGGGACAGAAAATGTGCAGGACCAGAGTTGGCTGTCTCGGAAACGCCCAGCTTCTAGAGGATGTACCTCAGAGGTGTAGGCCCGTAGAGGGTTGGTGGTAAATGGACAGGAGAGAGTAGCATGGGGAATTCAAGGGCCTACAGAAGCAAAAGCGAATGGTAAATTCAGCAGACAGCTCACCATCCTGCATCCCGTAGCACTCTAAATAAGGGTATGCAGTTCCTGAAACCAACACAAGAGGACATTCCTGAGCTAAGAAACCTGACCTTACCCAAAACCCAATGCCAGCCTACATTTGTCTATTATTAGCAGTCCCTGCAAACATAAAAACAATTCTAAGTTAACAGAAGGTAAAAGACAATATCTATACAAAAGCAATACAAGGAGCTGACAATCATTCTCCCCACAAACCACTTTACAGGGGAACAATGTGACACAGCATCCTGACTTGAGCAGCCTTAAGAAAGCATTCTGAGATATGACAAAACACCTTAAGTATAAATTTGAAAACTCAAAACAGAGATGAACACACACACAGAAAAAAAGGTAAACATGAAACCAGAATTGTCCAAACTCAGGAGAGAAAATAAAAAACACATCATCTCAGAAATGAAGACTAAACCAGACGCTCTCATAGGGAGAATAGATTTGACTGAAATTTTAATAAAACTCATTGAGGAGAGGGAATGAAACAACTACAAAACCAAAATGAAATAAAGATAGGAGTGAAGAGGATTATGTAGAAAGTGATAGATACAGAAGATGGGCAAAAGAGATCTAGTGTACAGACATAGCATTGGAAGAAAAACAACATAATTAACATTATAATCATTTTCCAAGAAAACTTTCTGGAAATAAAAAGAAGACTTGAATCTGCATATTCAACTGCTCCCCTGAATGCACCACAAAACTGGTACTGAATGGGCAACTCCAAGATATTTCTTAGTGAAATGATTAGACTTTGAAGGTAAAGAAAAAAAAAAATCCTTTGGAGTTCCAGAAAAAAATGATCAAGTCTCTCGTAAAAGGAAGAAGAGTGTGTTTATATCAGACTTCTTGACAACAACGTGTAAGCAATACAATCCAGAGCAACATTATAATGAATGCAAGGAAAGCAAGTATGAGCCGGGATCTTATAACCAGCCAAACTATCCTTCAGCTACCAAGGGTACAGAAAACCATTTCAACATGAAAGAAACCAGGGAATGTTGTACTGACGAGTCCTTCTGGAAGAAGCCATCAGAAGCAACACTATATCAGGGGCGCCTGGGTGGCTCAGTCGGTTAAGCGACTGCCTTCAGCTTAGGTCATGATCCCAGGGTCCTGGGATCGAGTCCCGCATCGGGCTCCCTGCTCTGCGGGGAGCCTGCTTCTCCCTCTCCCACTCCCCCTGCTTGTGTTCCCTCTCTCGCTGTGTCTGTCTCTGTCAAATAAATAAAAAGAATCTTTAAAAAAAAAAAAAAGAAGCAACACTATATCAGACCAAGGAATGACTGGGGAGACCATAGTGAAAATAAATAGAAGCAAGTTGATTCCAACGCCATCGTGCTGGACAGACTCTCAAGGGCCCACTATCCCTATCTCCCGGCATTCATGCCCTTGAGTTTGGATGGAACCTTTCCTCTAACCAATAGAATATGGCAAAGGCAATGGAATGTCAATTCTGTGATTCTGTTATATAAGACTCTGTCTTGCTAGATTTACTCTAGAGATTCTTTGCTGGCCTGATGGAGCAAGAGGCCGTGTCAAGGAAGCCCACAGGGCAAGGAACGACAGGTGGTCCCTAGTAACTGTGGGAGGCTTCCAGAAGCTGAGGACAGATTCCAGCCAACCACCAGCTAAACATTTAAGCTCTCAGTCAGGCACGTGGAAAGAAGTGAATGCTGCTGGCAACCACATGAATAGAAAAGCAGATCCATTCCTAGTTGAGCCTCTAGATGAGGACCCAGTCCTGGCCAACACCAGCAAGAACCCAGCAAAGCCATGCCTGGACTTCGGGTCCACAGAAACTAAGAGATAATGGATGTGTGCTATTTTAAGCTACTGAGTTTATGGTAACTTATTACACAGCAAATATACGGCTCACATAACCATATTAAAACATCATATATCATGCCCAAGTGGCTTCCATTTTAGGAAGGCAAGGATGGCTTAATGTTCATATTTAATAAATTTTGTGTCTTATTGTTTGCCTTATCCTCTCATCCTGGACCCAAAATTAGGAAATCCATTAATATGATTCATCTTATTGTACTCGCGTCAGCAGCACATATACTGAAGTTGGAACGATAAAGAGATCAGCGTGGCTCCTGCACAAGGATGACATGCAAATCTGTGAAGCATTCCTTATTTTATTTTATTTTATTTTTGAAGCATTCCATATTTTAAAAATATATATGATTCAGCTCATTCATAGTGCTAGGAAAAATATCATATAACTATCTCCGTATATGTCTTCAACGAAAATCAATATTCATTCCTGATTTTAAGAAGCCACCTAATAAAATAGGAATTAAGGTATACTCCCAAGTACATATACATATATCTCCCTATCCCCTATCCTAAAGTCAACATCTCTCCTAACGGGGGAAGACTAGAGGCCTTTTTACTAGGCTCAGGAACAAGGGAAGGAGGCTCCTTTATATTCAATATTCAATATTGAATTGGAGGTATTTAGCCAATTTAATTAGAGAAAGCAAGTAGATGCATAAAAATCAGTAAAGAAAAAGTAAAACTATTTCAATATTCAGATGACAGCATACCTAAACTCTCTAGAAGAATTGATGAAACTAACAACAAATGAGGTAGATAGACACGAAACTAACAACAAATGTGGTAGATAGACACAAAACAACACACACACAATGACCCATTCAAGATATGACGGAAGAAAAAAAATTATTAATAGCAACAAACAAGCCAAGTACCCATGAATGAACTTAACCAAAAAAAAAAAAAAAAAAAGTGAGGAAAACTCCAGAATGCTCCCAGAGGTGGTCTTGAACAAACCAAAGACTAAGCCATCCTAAACACACATTCCTTGGTTATGGATAAGATGGCTCAATTTGATAACGGTGTCAATTACCCTGAAGAGCATCTGTAAATGCGATATGATCCCAAGAAAAAAGAGCGTCCGCATGCAGGAATAGCTAGGATGCCCCGACACAAAAGCAGAGAGGAAGGACCACTAGCCCCACCAGATAGTCAAACCCAGGAACGGGCGCTGAGTTCAATCTCTCCCTCCTATTGCAATAATTGTGGATAAAGCCTCCCTTGCGGCTCGCACACACATGCATACACATGTGCACACATGCTCGACGCACCTTTGCAATTTCCGCCACGGGGGACCAGCACATGAAGAGAGAGAGCTAGTGAGACAGACTTGAAAGCCCAGACATAGGTCCAGTGCATTCGGGGGTGTATTATATGATACAGGTGCATTTTAGATCACTGGGGAAAAGACGGCCTCTTCAAAAAGACAGGATAGAGAGAGACATTTGGAAAAAGAGTCAATTGGACCCATAAACCGAGTACAAACCCAAACTAGTGCTGGAAAACACGGGGAGATTCCATACCATTGGGTGTAAGAACAGTCTTTCTAATGAGGATTTAAAATCTAGATGTAATAAAAGAAAGATTAAATCAAATAGATCAAAAATAGAAAGGTTTTAATGGCCAAACCTATCATAAACAAAATTTTAAAAACTTGGGAGACACATTTGCAATGATAATAAAGATAAAACATGAATCTCCCTAATATGTATTTAAACAAACTTTTAAATCCAAGGGGGAAAAAAAAGAGACCCCAAATCCAATAGGAAGCAGGCAAAATAGACGGACAGGCAGTTCGCAGAAAAAGACAGTCAAATGACTCGAACACGTACACCCAGATGTCCAGTGGCACTCATTATAGACATGTAAATTAAAATGCACTGAAATCCCATTTCCCGGGGCTCTGAGAATTGCCAGTTTGCGGGAGAAGCACACAATGTCATAGGTTGCTGGGGGGGGAAGGGGAATTTGGGAGTAGCTAACAAATAAATACATATTAACTCCTACTTCTAACTTTTTAAAAGACTTTATTTATTTATTTGACAGAGAGAGAGCGCGAGCAAGCACGTGCACGAGCAGGGGAGGGGCAGAGGGAGAGGGAGAAACAGGCTCCCCGCTGAGCAGGGAGCCCGACACGGGGCTCGATCCCAGGACCCTGAGCTAACGACCTGAGCCGAAGGCAGATGCTCAACTGACTGAGCCACCCAGGCGCCCTTAACTCCTACTTCTAGGAATTAAAGACACACCTCCGCAAATGCAAACAACATATATGCAAGGTTATCCTTTCCCCTATTGTTTGGAATAACAAAAGCCCGGAAAAAGGCCAAACGTCCATCCGTGGAGCACGGGCTGAGTTAAGTGTGATGTAGCTGTCCGGAAGAATAAGGAGAGTCTCTATGGGCTGCGAAGGAGATATTTTTAATTGCAAAAAGCAAAAAAGTATGTAAATGTTTTACACACCCGAAAAATAAAATGGTATCATAAAGACTAAAAGGAAAAAAACCCAAATTGCATGCAAACAGAAACAGATGAGGCTATTGGCATCACTGGCGCAGTGCTGACTCTGCACCCAAAGACATCCTGACCTTGACCAGGTAGGTTTGGGGAGGCAGTGATTCAGAGGTAGTGACTCTAAAACTCTGTGGGGTGTATTCTAAGGCCATGCAGATGATTACCTATATTGATGTTTGGGGAGAACCAGGTTCTTAGTGTGGGAGGAAGACGAAAATATTAATTTTTAGTAAAAAAAAAAAGATGTCTTGCCTCGGTGCATTGAGAAGGCCTAGAGACAATGACATCAAGGTGAGCACATCTAACGTCCAGATACTAGTTTCTGAAACCCACCCGCCACTAAAAGGCATGCGAGGCTTCTTGGAGCTGACTCTAGGTCTGGGTCAAAATACGAGTGAGAGATGGAACATTGCTCAAAGACTTATGCGGACATGTCGAAGGGGCGCCGAGAGCAGCCTGCACACCCAGCCCAAACATCCAGCAGCATCCCGTCCCATCTCTGCAAACTCTGGGCGGGCGCCCCTCTCCCGCTGGACACAGGGAGGTCTGAGAGCAGCAGGGACCCACTCGGGACATGCAGGGAGTGGGGCCCTGAATGCTGGAGCCCAAACCAGGCTCTTTTGTCCACCAAAGCGGATGACCCCACCACCTGCAGAACACACCGCCCTCCTCAAGCCTCCTGGCCCTGCAAGGAGGGAGTTAGCCTCCAGGCGGCTGCAGCCCCACGGGCATGGTGGTGCCTCCACATCGGGTGGGTTGGCTCTTCCTCGAAGATCCCAGGCAGACTCCAGCAGCCTCTTCCCTGCTCCCTGTCCTGCCCCGTGAGTCCTCTCTACCCACCTCTGGGGAATCCTTTCTGCACGCAAACTCTAACCACACGGCACCCAGAGGAAAATCCAAACTTCACTGAACTCCTCATTGGCTCTGCCCCAGCTCCTCCCACCCACCACCTGTGTCTGCCTCAGGGGCCTCGCACCTGCTGTTCCCTCAAACCTTTCCAGTGGGCTCTGCCCTTGCAACTGCATCCCAGCCAGTGGTCACTGGTCAGGGACTCTCCCTGACCCTCCCTGACCAGGATAAGGCTAGGCCCCCACCACAGTCTCCCTCTGCCCCCAATAACCCTGTCTTATTTTCTTCCTAGCAGGTATCCTCTGCCAGGAGCTCGGGTTGTTCTTTGATTGCTTGCTCAGCTTCCCTAAGCACTTCCTGGGGCTGGGAGCAGAGAGCACACAGCTGGGGCTCCGTGAATATTCTGGGTGCGTCAGTGGGCACCTGACACAATGTCCGGAGTATGGCTGGTAGAGCCAGTCCTCCCGCGGCTGGAAACCCAGCTTTGTCACCTCCTAGTCCTGTGACCTTGAATAAGTCCTGTCACCTCCCTAAGCCTCAGTTACTTCTACTGAAAGATGGAGACACAGCTCCTGCCCACGGGTAAATCTTTCCAGGGCACTTCTGTGGGTACTGAGGCTCAGCAGAACATCTGCCTCCCGCGGCCCAGGAGGCAGGAGGGAAGGGGCTGGGGTGAGCCCCTCCACTTCCCCAAGCTTCCCTGTCCGCCCTTTCCACACTGCCCCGGGCACACAGCATGTGGCAGGGTTGGGAGCACCCCTCACCACCTCCCCTCCAGGCCTGCCTTTCCCTCCCTGAACGCAGAGAGGAGTGGGCGAGGGGTCCCCCGACTCTGTCTGCTGCCACTGCCCGAGGCACACACTCAGATCCCCAAGCTGACCCCACGGTCCCTGCAGGCTCTCTGATGCTGGCATTCTTTCCTCAGTCCCAGCCCAGCTTCAGAGACAACACCCCTCCTTCTTCACAAGCACCCAGCAAGCAAGCTAGTCCCATTTCATAGACCGGGAAACTGAGGTCCGGTGCGGGGTGGGGAGGCCTTGGGTCCAGGCTGGCTTTTCCTGCCCCTCGAGCGGCCGCAGAAGCTTGCTGCTCACCCCGAGTGGAGTGGCGGGGGGCGCTCAGCAGGGCTTATCTCTCGCTCCGGCGGCGGCCAAGGGGGTGTGCCCTCCGCCGGTGGCCTCGCCGCTACCACCGCGGCGCACGCACCCGCAGCCCCCTGCCGCGGCCCCCCGCCTCCGCCGCGCCGGCCGCACACTCCCGCGCGCCGCGTCTCCCGGGCCCGCCGGCCGGCCGGCCACGCGCACAGTCAGCCGCGCGCGCACCTGTGCCCCGGGTCAGGCCCGCGCCCCCCCCACCCCCGCGCCCGCGCAGCGGCCCGGACGCCCGCCGTCCCCGCCCGCTCACCGTCCCGCGCCTCCCGCCCCGGCACCCGCGCCCCGCCGCCGCGCGCAGCCCCTCCCCGGCGCCCGCAGCCCCGCGCCCTTGCCCGCAGCGCCCGTGTTCCGCCCGGCCGCGCCCCCACTCACCGGCTCCCGGCGCGCCCGGACCCCGGGCCCGGCCCATGGGCAGCGCCCGCCGCGCCCGCTGCGAGCCGCGGCGCCTTGCACCCGGGGCGCTGCCCGCCGCCCGCTGTCAGCGCGGTCCCGGGCGCAGCCCGCCGTGCGCTGGCGGCCGGCCCCGGAGCAGCGCGGCGCGGCGCCCCCTTGCGGCCGCACGGAGGAGCGCGGGGCGCGCGGGCCGCGGGGTGGGGCTGCGGGCGTCCTGGCCGCGCGGCGCGCCCTTCCCGCTCCTCTCCCGGGGCCTCCTGTTCCGCGGGCGGCCCTGCCCGCGCGCCTCTCCTCCGCTCCAGACCTCAGGGTCAAGGCCGAGCAGGGCCCTCCGCTTCGGCTCAGCGCCCGCCCTCGTGGCCGGGACCCACTATGAGCGTCACTGGCTGCTCCCCTGAGCGTGGCTCCTGCGGGACTCTGAACCCGAGTTACCCCCACCGGCTCTCTCACCTGGCAAACCCCTAGCACCCTAAGACCCTGGTTCACCCCTTTCCTCAGTGTGGGGCCCTGGTCGCGCCTCTGGCCTCTCCCCCTTCTGCGATGGCCACTCAACTGTGGTTCGTCAGGGTCCCTGAGTCCTGTGGGCACAGAGTGGGCATGAAGGGGGCGGGGAAGGCTGCACATCCCTCCCCCCACCCCGACTGCCCTCCGTGGGGGTAGGGATGGCAGCCCCAGGAACTGGCCCACAGGGAGGGTGGGTCGCCACTCTGAGGACGCCACGTGCTAGAAGGATCACCTTGTGCTATTTCACTTTTAGAATGGAGGAGGAAGCCTGAACAGGATCCGGTGCCCTTTCTCAACTGGCTCCACCTGGACGTTTAAAATTTCCTGGTCCATCCCAGCATAGAGGTTAGGACATCAGTCCTCTGCATGGGTCCAGAACCTGACCAGTGAGATGTGGCAGGAAACCCAACCCATACAGCATACACAAAAATAATTCATTGGCTCATGAAACATTAAAAAAAAAAAAAAAAAAGCCAAGGCAGGCTGCTTTCAGGAATAGCTAGATCCAGGTGCTGAAACAACATAAATGAGAATTCACCTCCCCCATCTCCCAGAACGGCCCCCAGCAGCCTTGGGTCGACACCCTCAGAAAGAGCACACCTGTCTGATAGTTCTGGCAAGAGCCTAGGGCTGCTGCACACAGGCTCCGAGGAGCCTGGCTCAGCCATTTCCACAGACCTGGACAGTGAGGATTACAGGCCTGGGTGTCGCCTCCCTGGAGCTCGGGTAAAAGTTAGCTCTGTGTCAACCCCAAGGATGGATGGAGTAGGACTCTGCTCCAAGCACGCCCTGAGGGCTGTTTCCAGAATTCTGGACAAGTGAAAACAACAGAGTCCAGCCTGAGGCTTGCATAGTTGGGGAAACTGAGGCCTGGAGCGAGCAGGTATCTGCCTGGCACACACAGGGCCAGTGTGGGGTGGTTGGACTGGGCAGGGAGGCAACAGGATCTTGGGACAGGACTAGGACAGAGGCTGGCCCCAGCGAGAGTGATGCCCAAGACCAATGTCAAGGGTCAGGCTGGGGTGAAGAAGCAAGGGGAAACAGAGGCAGGCAGGGGATGAGGGCAGGTGCTGGGGCCAATCCTTAGGCTGGTGTACTTTCTCCAATTCCCACCCTACAGCCCTAGTCCTCAGGGTTGGCCCAGTGCATTACCCAGAGACGTGCTGGGTTCTAGGCAGAGAAGGTTGCAGGAGGGAACCTGTGAGAGCTGGTGGCCCACTCACCTGTGACATGAGGGAGCCAGAATGCGGGATCTCCCCACTGAATGTAGCTCAGAGAAGCAGGGCAGTTTCTCCCCACCCTGCCCACTCTCTTGGGGCAAAAGCCTGGGGGCCACTGAGGCATGATGGTCATGCTGAATGAAGGGTGGGGAGCTGGGACTGGGGCGGTGCTTAGGGGAGCAGCGGAAACCCGAGGGCAACCTTGCCTGTGGCCACAGTTCAGGCTCTAAGTGAGTGAGTAGGCGGGGCTGTGCCCTGTGACAGGAGGAGACGGCCGTGTCCCCTGAGGGCTGCTGTGTCCTCGTCCCCTGCACGGGAGGTCAGGTTGGGGCTGAGGCTGCCGCAGGGCCCAGCAGCCCCTTGGGCCGAGTCCCAAGGCCAGCATGGGGTTCTGCTCTGGGCCGACCCTGGGGAGGGGGGGACGCTGGTTGCTGGTGCTGTGCCTGGGCCCTGGGGGAGGTCTGGCCCAGTGTCCACCAGTTTCCCCAGCCCCCTCCCCAGCCTGCCCCTCAGCCTGCTCCGCCCCCTCCCTTCCCACCCCCCACCCCTGGGGCCTCCTCCCCAGAGTGTGGGGCCCTCCTGGGAGCTGTCAGC
Source organism: Leptonychotes weddellii (assembly GCF_054177405.1). Taxonomy (NCBI): domain Eukaryota; kingdom Metazoa; phylum Chordata; class Mammalia; order Carnivora; family Phocidae; genus Leptonychotes; species Leptonychotes weddellii. The sequence goes on along the minus strand of NC_138375.1, from coordinate 132,310,782 downwards.
TCAGGCTACCCGGCCCCCCTCCCGCACCCACCCCGAGATATCTAGCGGATACTTCCTGAGGGCCTCCGTGTGCTGCGAACCCAGGCCAGGTGCAGACGGAGCTGTCAGCAGGATCCGGGCTTGCTGCCCCCTCAGAGCCCGTGGTTTAGAGAGGAGACGCTGAAAACTAACCATACAAACAAAAGAATGAGAAAAGCAATCTTTTCGGAGAGTGCTTAAGTGCTATAAATGAACCAAGACAGGTGAGGTGGTGGAGTGTGGCTGGGGCTACTTTGGATGGGAGGCCTGGGAAAGCAGCCCCCTTCCCTGGCGCATGTGGGGTTCAGGTTGAGACCTGAATGAGGAGCCAGCAGCCCCAAAGGCCAGTGGGAAGAGCATCCTGGGCAGAGGGGCTAGCAGAAGCAAAGGCCCTGTGGACAGCATGTGCTTCACACCTTTGTGAAGAAGGAAGGAGGAGGGGGACGGACAGCGTGGGAGCCCAGGTGGAGGCGGCAAGGCCGGGTCGGGGAGTCCGGGGGTATGAGAAGGTGGGACTCTGTCCTCTGGGTGGGACCCAGGGGAAGTGGATATGCTCTTGGCACCCATGAGCCCTTTCCCAGCACCCCTGGCCCCTGTCCTGGTTGCCTGTGGCCCAGATGGTACCTCCCCAGCACAAGAGACTCCGAGACCACCTGAGTTTGCTCCAGCAGCCCAGCACTGGGACGGCAGGCCTGGGGTCCCCATCCCCTGAGGAGGCCGCCCCTGGGGCTGCTGCCCTGAAGGTGGATGAGAGGGAGGGGGCAGTGGGCAGGGGAAGGGGGCTGGGGCAGCCCCATTGCTGGGGGAGAAGCCACTGGGTGACGGAAAGATGAGATGGATGTGTGAGGAGGGCCTGGCCGGAGGGCACAGGGGACCTGTGGAGGCTGTGGGGCCAGGAGGATATTTGGAGGACACCTGGAGGTGGCTGGACTTAGGGTTGCAGGGCCTGGTGTGGGCCGTGGGGGGCGAAGGAAGGTGACACCGGGGTTCCAGTCGCTGCAGACACTCGGCACCTGGAGCCTGCGAGACCTGGCGGCATGTCGGTCCCAACTCTTGGCCCAGCCAGAGCAGGGGACTCAGGAAGGAAGCTGACACCACGCGGGACTGCCACACAGTGTCACCAGTAACATCAGAGAATGGTGAGGACAGAATTTTGGGCTCTGGCCAGTGCATTTTATTAGTGCAACTCATAACTCATCTGTTCTTGGGTCTGGTGAAAACTCTCTGCGAGCTAAACTATAAGGGCAAAGCTCCAGGAGGAAGTCATCAGAGAGCCAGCCACTAGTGGGGGTCACTGTAGGGACTGAATGTGTCCCCCCCATTTACAGGTTGAAATCCTCAGCCCCAAGGTGATGGTATTAAGATGCGGGCCTTAGGGGGGTGACTGACTAGTTCAAGCAGGTGAGCCCTCATGAATGGGATCGGTGCCCTTATAAAAGAGACCCCAGAAAGCTCCTTTGCCCCTTCTAGGTGAGGACACAGGGCAAAGGTGTCCATCCGTGAGCCAGGAGGTGGACCCCCACCAGAACTCAGCGATGCCGCCACCCTGATCTTGGACCTCCAGCCTCCAGGACTGGGAAAGGGAAGTTTCTGTGGTTTATGAGCCACCCAGTCTGTGGTGCTTTGCTACAGTGGCCTGATCGGGCGGAGACAGTCACATTTGATTCTTGTTTATAGACCAGGGCGCTGACTACCCACTCATTCCCGCTGGATGAGGATCACAGAGAGCGAGCGAGCGAGCACGTATGTGTGTGCACTTCTGGTGTGTGCTCCATGTATGTGCATGGTGCATGTGTGTGTGTGTGGTATGCACGTGGGGGCTGGTGAGTGAGGATTTGATCCCCATCTGGGTCCCCCAGCACAATGTTCCAAGCAGGGCTGGTGTGAGGACAGAGGCAGGAGTCCGCTGGAAGCAGAGCCTGAGTTGCTGGTGCAGGTGGTCTATGTGGGTGGGGATCCCAGGGAGCCAGGGAGGACAGAGAGACTGAAAGAGGGAAGGGGGGACAGCCCACAAAGGGTACATTATGAGGATGGGTACCATCATGGCCAGCATGGGTTCAGACTTTGGGGAACTGTGTGGCAAGTGTCTCAGCTGCTCCTGCAGGGCGGAGAGCTTATTTACATCCCCTGTCCTTCCAGGGGGCTCCTGCATGATGGCGGGGCAGGCTCGGCAACTCAAGCAAAATTCCTGAGGCGGAAGAGCAGAGCGTGAGGTAGGCCACTCCTGACACGTGCCTGGAGCCATCCACCCGGCTCTGAGCGGGGCGAGACTTGGCACAGTGTGCGAAGCTTGCACGCAACAGTGCCGCCCGTTGGAACACTCAGATTCCCTCAGGTCCCCAGTTAAGTTCACAGGGTCACCCCTCTCCTCTGCCACTCCCCCGGAGTCTCCCCACCTGCAGGCAGCCCTTCCACCCACCTAGGTGGCCACTGGGGGCACCTGCCACACCATAGACTTCACTTTTCCAGGCTGTCCAATGTCACCGGGCATTAGGCATCACCCAGAACCAGAGGACAGGCGGCACCCCAGGACCCCCATTGAGACTCCGGTTTGGGTGTCTGAGTGGTCCCCCAGTCCCCAGGTGATGCAGATGCAAGCAGGAGATGGGGCACACTCTGAGAAATGCTGACTGAAAGGGGTGTAACGTGATCACCCCCATTTGTGGGGCAGAATAACGGCCCCTCCCCCGAGATGTTCACATCCTAATCCCTGGAACCTGTGAATATGTGGCCTTTCACAGCAGGTGTGATTCAGTTAGGACTCTGAGATAGGGACACTACCCTGGATGATCTGGGTGAGCCAGTGTCATCACATGGGTGCTTAAAAGTGGGAGATGGGCAGAGATGTGAGGACGGGAGTAGGGTCAGAGAGATGCCCGCTGCTGGCTTTGAAGATGGAGGAAAGGGGCCATGAGCCAAGGAATGTGGCCGGCCTCTGGAAGCTGGAAAAGGCAAGGAACAAATCTCCACCACCCCCCACCTCCTCCCCTGAGCCTCCAGCTGGAACTGGCCCTGCGGACAGCTCGCTTCAAGCCTCCTGAGACCCGTGTGGGCCTTCTGACCTTCTGAACTGCAACATAATACACTTGCGTTGTTGTGAGCCATGAAGTTTGTGGTAAGTAGAGACAGCAACAGTAGGAGACTAAGACACCAGTCCACAAACGAGGCTCGGAGAGGGCAGGCGGCCCGTGCAGGTGGCTCAGCAGACCCAGTGCCCAAGCCCTCCCTGCTTTCCCCTGGCTGCCCTGTGTGGGGCGCGGGGGCAGCGCGGCCGAGACGGGGAACTGCCGTCCGCAGGGCCCCTGCGTGCCCGCGCAGAGTGGACGTGCGCTCGGCCTGCCCTTTTCGACCCGGGGGCCGCAGACCCTGCCAAGGCCTGCGAATCAGAGGGTCGGGGTGGGCCCAGGACTCTGCCTCTTGCAGCACCAGTACCAGCCCACACCCGTAAACGTGGTTTACCGGCCTTCAGTGGTTCACGGTGGACCAGCAGGAAAAGCACACATTGTGGTTTGCGACATCCGTCTGTCCTAAGCGGGATGCTGGTGACCTTGATAATGTACATATAAAGGTGGAGCGAGCCCCGTGGCGGTGGGAGCTCGGGTTTGAAAAACAGCCACGTGGTCAGCTGGGGCCGCGGAGGCTGCCACGGGGGCAGAGACAGGGCGGTCACAGCGGCGTCCCGAGGCTCACTCCAGGGTCGGGGGCAGGACAGGGGGTAGCTGGACGAGAGTGGTAGCCAGGAGACCCTTGGGTCACTATAGCCGCTGTCCCTGTGCGTAAGGACTGGTTTGCCGTCGGGCGGTGGTGGAGACGGGACCACGGGGGCAGAGCTGACCTACCTTTTGGTGATAAAGGGGTTAGAGCCTCCTTCCCCCAGGCAACTTCTCCTTGTAGGTGTCAGCTCACCTGCATTAAGTATGTGATTGCAGCCACGGAGTCAAGTCTCCAGAGGCAGGGGCTTGTGCGTCCGATTTATGGTCCGGTTATGTATGAGCTGCTGGGGGAGCGAGCACTGGTCGGAAGGAAGGAAGGAACAGCCTGTGGCTGGGTGCGGAGGAGAGGGGACGGGAGGGGGCCTGGCAGGGGAGCCCGGGAAGCAGGTTGGCCCTGGTGAGGAGTCTGGGCGTGGGTCTGTGGAAGGATGCATTTTCATTGCACAGAGGCGGCAGGATTTCCCTGGGGATCCGTGCTCTCTGCCTCCGGCCGGGCTGTCTGTTCCCAACCCCGGCGCGGGGGATCGGCAGGCTAACGGGACACAGGCACCGAGCTCCGGCAGGGCGAGGCCTGGTCTATGTCCTCTCAGTGGGTGCATCCAATACCTCTTTCTCCTGGTCGGGTGCCAGGCGGTCCCGCACTGGTGCACTGTGCATTTCTGCTGGCCAGCTTGCACGCGCGTGCACACACACACACACACACAGGCACACGCGCGCCAGTCCCCATCGGGAGGTGGCTTCAGGCTGTGGCTTCAGGATGTTTGACACTTTCTGCTTCCTCCTGCTCTTCCCCGAATGAGCCCCGCCACTCCCCAAAGGAAGCTCTTTTCAGAGTTTTCTGAGCATGTCTTTTTAAAAACAAAAATAGGTTATTTATTGAAACAGTTGTGTTGAGTCACCCTTGCTTTCTGGAAACCATACAATGTCGGATTCAGTTAGCATCTATGAAAAGGGCATGTGATCTTGTTCTATTTCCAATTCTGGAATCAAGATTATACCAACCTTCCAAACGGAGTTGGGGTTGGTTTGAAAATCTTGGGTAAGAGAGGATTTTTCTGTTGTGTGGAAGTTTAGTAAAAACTGACTCGTAAGATTGATTGGTCCTGGCGGGATTTTGGGGGGGTGGCCTTCGGTTGGCACTTCCCTTTCTCTGATGGCCACTGGTCCAGTGGAGTTTCCTGAACACACAGCAACACGCACGGGGCCGTCACCAGCCTGTCCAGCCCCAGCCCCTGTCTGCGCACAAACGGGCTGGGGGAGCTCCCGCTGTCTCCCTGCCTCAGTTTCCCCAACTTCACGTTGGAGAAAATCATGCTGAGTTCACGGGAACTGTTGAGATTACATAAATTCACATGTACGATGTACTTAGTGTCATCACTCTTGAGACAATTTCAATCCTTTTTATTTCTACTGAAAATGATCTGCTTCTTGCAGATTATCACGTGCGTTAGAATGTTGTAAATATCGCGTCTGTGATTACTTCTCTTTTTCTCTTTGCTGTTACTTGTATATTCTTTTTTTCCGTGGCCAGTATTGCCAGAGGTTTGTCTGCCTTATTAATTTTTTGGTTTTGCTGGTTTTTTCTCTCATTTTTATTTTCTAGTTTCTTGTCCTTGTCCTTATTTTTATTCTTCTTACCTTTTTTGTTCCTTTGGCCTTGATCTGTTGCTCTTCTGTCAATCGCCCGTGTTGAATACTGAACTCAATTTTAACAATTTGTCTTGTTTTTTTTTTTTTTTAAGATTTTATTTATTTATTTGAGACAGAGAGAATGAGAGAGAGAGAGAGCACATGAGAGGGGGGAGGGTCAGAGGGAGACGCAGGGAGACACCTAGATGTGCATATGTCCATATAAAAGCATCTGAAAGATACACAATAAGGTTATTAACAGTGGTCATCTCTGAAGGGGGGAATACGGTATGTTTAGTTTCTCATCCTTGATTATACTTTCTTTTTTTTTTTTTTTTTAAGATTTTATTTATTTATTTGAGAGAGAGAATGAGATAGAGAGCATGAGAGGGGGGAGGGTCAGAGAGAGAAGCAGACTCCCTGCTGAGCAGGGAGCCCGACGTGGGACTCGATCCCGGGACTCCAGGATCATGACCTGAGCCGAAGGCAGTCGCTTAACCAACTGAGCCACCCAGGCGCCCTGATTATACTTTCTAACATATATATATATATGGGGGACGGGCTCCCCCATTCCTGATTCACACCAGTGCTCTGAGCTCATTAAGCTTTTAACTTTTTATTTTGGAGTAGTTTCAGAGTGGGCGCTCGTGCCTGGCTCAGTCGCTAGAGCGTGCGACTCTTGATCTCAGGGTCGTGAGTTCAAGCCCCAGGTTGGGCCTGGAGCCTACTGAAAATAAAAAAAAATCGTACTAATGAAGTAGTTCCAGGGTGACAGAAGAGTTGCAAACATAGTTCAAAGGATTCCTGGATACCTTTCTTCACCTGGGTTCCCGGATGGTAACATTTTACCGCACGCACGTTAGCCTTCTCCGTCTGCGTATGTGCAGAGTACGGACCTGTGTGCATACGTTACATTTATGCAGGTACACGTGGTCACACATCTCTCCCTCCTGATTTTTCCACATGAGCACCAGGCTTTTTAACGTCTAACGAACTCATGCAGAATGCCTTGTAGACTAAAGCACAAGGACGCATAGACACGTATGCACATAAGCACCTATATATCAAAAGCGGACACATTCATAGTGTTTATAATAGGAGCGCTCACGTGGGTAAATGCATCCACATGACTTGAGAAAAACCTAAAGAATCCGTGTGTGTGTGTGTATAAAATGACAGTACCACAGAGAGAAATAAAAAGTATAGTTGGAATGCACTCCTCTCAGAAACTGACAGGTCAAGCAGGTGAAAAATGAGCAAAGATCTAGAAGATTGGAATGCCACAGTTATTTAACTTGGGCCCGTACAGAATATTATACCCAACAGGCCAATTCCCTTTCATCACGCATGGAACTTAAAGGAAAAAGGACTACGTACCAAGCCACAGAGGGCACCTCAGTAAATCCCAAAGTCCCTAATACACGACGGTTTTTCTATGATAATGCAATAAAATCCAAAATAAATTTGAAAAGATCGCCCACATCTGGGGACTAAACAGTACACTATAAGCAACCTACATGAAAGAAGAAATCATAAGGAAAAATTGAGAAATTCCTAAAAGTGCACGGGCCCTAAAAAACACAACATACCAATTTTGGTAGCCCCCAGCTAAGGCCTAAATACATGTATCAAAAACAAGACAGGGCGCCTGGGTGGCTCAGTTGGTTAAGTGACTGCCTTTGGCTCAGGTCATGATCCTGGAGTCCCGGGATCGAGTCCCGCGTCGGGCTCCCTGCTCGGCGGGGAGTCTGCTTCTCCCTCTGACCCTCCCCCCTCTCATGTGCTCTCTCTCATTCTCTCTCTCTCTCAAATAAATAAAATCTTAAAAAAAAAAATAGGGAGCAGATGGGAGGCGAGGAGGTGGAGAAAGTAAGTATAGACTGCTCTTGATTTCTGTTTCAAAGGGGAGCGATTGGAGGGTGATGTTGGGTTATGAGCGGAGGCGGGGAACCGAACAGAGGGACGGAGAGAGGCCACACAGCATCGAGCTCCTGTGGGAGCGACGGTCCGGCAGGGCAGGGAGGCAGGCCGCGTGGGCCTTCCAGCACGTCCAGTGAGGGGCCACCTTTGAGGGGACGTGAGAATAAATACAGACAGGTGAGTATTGCTGATCCAATATTTATTTCTTACAGCTTCTTGAGGGCAGCATGATGGTTATTCCTTGAAAACAAAGGAAGCTTCTCCGAAAAGGCAGGCCTACTCAAGACGATAAACCTTTGAGGTTGTACGTGGCTCGAGCCAGGCTCTGTTGTGGACGGGCCACAGGAGAGCGGCTTGGGGTCGGGGCCGGAGACGGAAACAGAGTAAGGCCATCGCGCGTTTCCACCCTGCTCCCCTACCCACTCCCTGACCTGCGGACATGGACAACAACTGGCCGTGTCTTCTAAGTGGCCACAGGCTATCAAGAATGTAGATCTAGAAGGGGAAGTCGGCGCACTCCCCACCTGCTCCTCCCGAGAGAAAACCGAAGCATGAACTCCGAGCACCAGTGCGTGGTGACAGACTCCTTTCTCTTCCTGAGATGTGACGAGGAAGTAGCTCAGAGGATGCTGCCAAAGTGCTCTCGGATTGCTCTGTGGCATCCATTAGGATGCGTCTTCCTGACCTCCTTGGCGAGATAACACGCCGCACCGGCTGAACGACGTTGCTGTTGAGCGGAGGGACCCCCGCCGAGGAGGGGACGATGCGCCGGCCACATGGGCCCCTCTCTGTGACTGCCGGGGTCTGTCCTGAGGCTCTGCCACTCAAGACTGTTGATCACCACTTGCATGAATCTTCAGAAGGCACGTGTGTGCTTCTAAAACTGACAGATGTCACAAGCTGGCAGACGGGACGCCCGTGAAGGCTGATAGAGTCAGGATTAAGTGCCACGGCACAGAATCCAGGGGCTCCGATGGACTGCAGGCATCGGGGGTGACATGGCTGGGAAAGCTCAGGCCCCCGCGATGGTGTTAATTGGCTGGGGAGGCCTTGCTTGCTGGGCACGCTGCTCAGGCTGTATCTGGAATATTCGTTCACTTCCAGGCCCGCATTTATAGGGTGCACCAAGATGGTGAGGCTCTGGGGGCTTTGTCAGGTGGGAGAGGGTTGGAGGAACTTTGAGTTGAAGGTAGAGAAAGGAAGACTTGCAGCTTACCTTTTCAACCAAAAGAGGAAAGCTTGTGTCACAAGATGGATCAGACTCCCTCTATTTCACCCAAGGGAAAGGCCTAGGGCCCCAGGCATGGGAGTTGTGGGAACGGGTTTCTGTTCTGTGAAAGGAAGAACTTCCTGATGGTCAAAACTACACAGAACTCTGCGGGGAGGGCCTTTCCTTCATTAGAGCCATCTGAGCAGAGGCTGGGCGGCCTCCTCAGGTGCATTCCCGCCCTGAACGAGGGTCTCTCCATCCATTGTTAGGCTTTATGAAAGCGAAGTGAGTAAATGCAATTAAGGTGAAAGCATGCTTATAGAAATTCTAAGAAAGTCAGGGAAGTTTTGGGAGAAGGGCAGAAAATATTACTGGGGAACCGACAATTTAAAATAGGGATTTCGGGGGCAAGTTCAGAGTTTATTTCAAAGCGCAGCATGAACTACTTCTTGAAAAATGAAGAGATGGATTTAATTTTGTCCGTGTCTCCATGAAGTCTGTATTATAAGCTCCTTTCAGTCTTGCACTTAAATTCCACATGGAAGGAATAACAGAAATGATCCCTTTCACTGGACTTGAACCCCTCTGTTTTTCTTTTTGAGACTACTGACTAGTGCTGGGGCTTGGAGTGAAGACGTCCCCAACATCCGCGTGCAAGTGTCCCAGAAGAGTCTTCTTCTGCAGGCTTGGCCTCCCTCTGCACACATGAAGCATCTAGAAGCTGCTTCTAGAATGGGGCTCTTCACACGGTATCCGCCAGGGGCCAGGACTCCTCGAAAAGTGTGGCAGAATTTTGTGTTCACGGCATTTTTCTTTGGGGAGGGGCACTGTTTGCCTCAGACCCCCCCAACGGGGCTTATGACTAAAGAAGAGTGAGTCGTGCACCTGCAGGAACACAAGGCAGTGTGAGGACGCAAGCCCATGCTCTGTCCGTCCTCGGCCTCGGTGTGGTGCAGGCCTCGGGCTGTGTTTGAGAACTCACTCCGAACTTCCCTTCCAACTTTAAAGCACCAGCAGAGACGGGGGGTAGCAAACACCCTTCCTCACAAAGATCCCAGGTCCCCAAAGCCTGACTCTTTCAAACCGTGAAGGAGTGTGTGGCCCAGGGCCTTGAGAACGCAGTGAACGCGAAGTTCCCCATGGTCGTGACAGGCACATCCTTCCTAAATCCTGGTCACAGATGGTCTCAACGAGACATGACTGACCACTCTCAGTTTGCTACCAGTTTTCCTGATCTAAAAACAGAATACTGAATAACTGCCTTATTGCCAAAGGGAACCTTACGCTTAAATTCATACCATAGGAGCGTCAGGACAATATTAGGTTATTTTGAAAGATTACCCTTCCCCCCACCAAAAAGCCCCCACCCCACTACACTCACCATTTCAGTCAATAAATAAAAAGCATTTTAGTACTGTCTGCTTTGAATGTCTGAAGGGGGTAAGATAGAGAAATGGGACCCAGACCTGTATCAAGAGGAAGGTTTTCCTTCTCTAGAGAACTTTACAAATCAGACTGATACTCATCTATCTGGAATGATTCTAGCCCTTTGAAGCAGAGAAGAGAAAGTGAGCCATCGAGGGCCCTTCCAGTCCTGTGGTTTTACATAGTGAACATCTTTTTTAAGTCGGCTCCACACCCAGTGTGGAGCCTAATGTGGGGCCTGCACTGAGATCAAGCCTGAGCTGAGATCAAGAGTCGGATGCCCGACCTACTGAGCCACCCAGGCACCCCTGAGTAGTGAACATCTTAAAGTGCCTTGAACCCAGAAGTGAAATCAAAGTGGCTCATCCCATCCACAAAACCACACTGTTAACTATTCTACGTAAGACAAGTAAAGACCCATCGGCCACACCTTGTGAGAAAAATTCTTACACCAATACTCGGAATATTCCATCTTGTATACTTGCGTATTTTTGAAAACTGAGAATCAGAAATTTGCAGAACATCTTCAGTCAGAGACGTAAAAGAAATGTTTTGCCTGTCAATTAAAAACATTTGCTAATACTGATGGAAATGACGACACTCCAGCATCAACCTGTGTTCATGTTAAATCTGTAATCAGAGATGGTGAAGTGGAAATATAGCCAAGCGTCACTTAAAAACACAAAAGAACTGGACATGCTATACACTTCTCTTTTAAAATGTATCTGTATTATTTTCACCAATCAAAACACACATAATATATTTTATTATAAAACATTAGGCAATGTTACTTTTGAGATCTGCCATCTGAAGGTCACACCTGTATTTGCTACCAGCATGAAACACCAGAGGAGGACGTTAGAAATCAACCGGACGAACTCCTACATCGTTACCATGACTTACATACAGGGCATCAGATCTGGATTCAAGCGGGATCCCATCCAGCGGTTCAACCAGGGGCTCTGGGTGTCAGCAGGGGGCCCTGCCAAGGTTTTTCTCCTTCCAGCACGGAGGCTCTGGGTTTTGCGTCCCAGAGAGGAGAACAGAGCCCTGCTGCCGTTTCCACAACCGTGACTGATCAATACTGAGCAGTCTGTGTTTCCACAATGTTCTCCTGCTCCGAGAGACCCTATCTGCTCTCCAAAACCTGCACTTGAGGTCAAGACCCAACCTAGGGGAGGCAGTTATTTCCTTTTTGACTGAAAACGAAGCCAACAGATAAAATAAACCTAGTCCAAATTCCAGGCTAATGACAAATTACCTGGTTTAGAAAAATATGTGTCCAAAATAGTTACTTCCAGGGTTGTGTACAGTATAAATTACAAAAATAAAATAGAAAAGATGAAAAAGTTGAGCACGTTTTAGTTCTTTTTCCAACGTCAGCATTCAGCCATCGAGAGCAGTTTGAAACTGTCTACACTGCACCAGGACCTCGGCACGTCTCGGCTCAGGGGGAGGACCCTGACGTGGGGTGAGGTATTTCTACAGAGTTCTGCTGTCTGCAGCCCCGCGGCCTGTCCTAGGTGTGCTCGCTGCTCCCCGGTGGAAGGTGGGCATGGCAGGAAGCCCACCCACACCAACACAGGCTGCCCCCGTGAATGCACGGAGGCAGAACTGACCAGAACCCAGACTGTGGGTGGCACCCGGCTCCACTCACAAAGGGCACCTCACAAGCAGGAGCTTCATGTGCCCTCAGCATCCCCGTGCCGTGTTCACAGAAGCCTAGGGCAGATGATGCATTTTTAAAACTCTCCTTTTTCTTTTTAAAGATAGATTTAGTGAAGTCTTGTTAAAGAATGTATATTAGAGAGAAGGCCGTTTTAAGATGTTTATATATGTATAATGGTAACTTTCTTCACTGTACCATCAGGCCTCCAAAACCAAAACCATCCTAAGCCATATCATAGGTGTTTCTGCTTCAATCCAAGTCAGCATTTCCTCTTGTACTTGAATGCGTCTAAACCTCACAATATAAAACTAGTACTTCAATACTAATTTTGTTCATCAAGGGTTCCAGTTTCCAGTGATAAGACCAACCAACGATACAACTGGTGCAGAGAGAATCATATATTTTAGATAATATTTATAATAAACTTTCTTGTCAAAGTTCCTCCTCAGAACACATTCTATAGAATGTTGACCCAGTAGCTTCCCAAACAGTTAAACACAAGATAGGAATTTGTAACAGAATAAGCTCAAGGGATAAGCATTACGAGCACAGGGAGCCAAAATGTGACCATCGTAACCCCATTTCTGTAGTGACACTTCAATACTCAGTAACTTCGGGAACTCTGAATGATTTCCACATCAGAAAGTCTGAAAGCATCAATTTCAGGTGAGCAGTTTTAGATCAGAAAATAGTCAATAGTTAATCACTACTCTTGAGGGTGCTTCCTCCATAACCCTGTGAGGAGGTTTCCCAGAAAATTCATGGGTTTCCCTTAGGAAAAAGAAATGCTCCATGAACTGGGAAACACCACCATCACAGAGGTGTCCTGAATCGCCTTGCTTCCTACAACAGACCCAAGTGGAGGGGTGGGGGGAGGAGGGAGGCGGTTTATGGGGTTTCTTTCAGCAAAGAAAGAATATCGAGGAAGAACGTTAGGTTGGAAACCGGAAACGCTGCCCTGGGAGATGGTGCCTCCCCCGGGAACGACCCTGACCAGTCTCGGGGGAAGCAAGCACTTGGAAGAAGTCACTGCTGTTGTCTTCAGTGACCGTTTTTGTCAAATTCTACTCTCGCCTCTAATGGATTTGAGAATCTGCCATTGTGTTATTGATGTGGAGTGTTAGGTGCCTTATAAAGAAGGTGAAGTTTTAGGTGGCATTTTAAATTAATGAGTCCAGAAGACCAGGAGAAAGGAGCGAGGGCAGATTAGGACTGTAAAGGCATATACGTCTTAAGCAGCACAAAACTTAAAATTTTATCATGCAATAAAGCTGAATGTACAGTCATCCCAGACTAAGACAATTTAGAGGAAACAAAGTGTCCATATAGGTCTCTTGGTTTTAGCAGTGATAATCCTCAGCCCAAAACATGACAAATTTAAGAAAAGTTGTATTTTTTTATTTATTAAATAGATTTAATTATATTCCTTCTGAAATACAAAAGATAGAATAAATCATACCATAAAAGAAGGTAAGATACGATAATATGATGGTGGCCAATTAATACACATAAATGTATTTTTCCTGGACAGACACCAAATTACTTAAGAGGATTAAGAGATAATTCTGGAAGCAGCACTACCTGGAAGATTATTTGGCATTTAAATACTGATTTCCAAAGTGCTAGATGGCAAGCCTGAGCAAGCACACGTGGTCACATGCATATATGTCCCAACAGTTACTGAGGATGAGAAATTGTCACTACTATTACCGTACAACTTTAAAAAAAAATCATCTATTCTAATTGCTCACCTGAAATGACCTTGCACAAAATCTCTACGAGTGTGGCTTGCACTTGTGTTCTTCAGACATAGTCTGCTTCATTGTATAATCTAGGCAGGCAATCCTATTGGAACTGAGCAGGGCAAGGCATCGTGTTCCTTACATGCAGAACATGGAGTTTTTTTCTATTTGGTTCCATCAACCCCCCAAGCCTTTCAGGCCTATGGAAGCGGGAGTTCCTTCACTGCTGGCGAGCTTGCGGCTCGTGACTTATCATCGGCAACCTTCGAGGGGTCCCGTCGAGGCATCGAGGCTGCTGTCTGTGTCTGAGGCCAGCGTCTGCTCGGTGGACATGGATGAGATGTCGTTGATGGATGACGACCGGGAAGGAGTGGCGTTGCTGCTTACCGCTGCATCTGTGCTAAGAAAACCAAACAGAATAAAATCTGAGGCACGACATTGCCGCGGGTGCGGGCACTGAGACCTGGGGCCGTCTCCCAGCCCCGGGCTTCTGTGGCTCCCTGGTCTCACTACCAGCATGAACAAGCAGTGAGTCGGCTGCCCGTGCCCACCTTTTCCTGGAGTCTTTCTCTGGGCCCAGGGTCCCAAACATTCCTGGTCTTTCCCTACAACATTCTCCTTTTCTTCCCAGTGGCTAAACATCGTATCTGTGCATGCGTATAATCATGTTGAAAAATACCTGCCTCTTTAAAAAAGATATTCGTAGAAAATTGCTGAATTTATCCTACAACTATCGGTGTCACAAAAGGCTGAAGCCCAAATAGGGTTCAAGGGTCATCAGACATTTCAGCTATAATCATCAACACTTGGTCCGAGGGAAAAAAACAGCAACCTTTGAAGAATTCTTTTGTAATAAAAACGGAATGGAAAACAATCAGAGAGGGAGACAAACCATGAGAGACTCTTAATCGCAGGAAATAAACTGAGGGTTGCTGGAGGGGTTGGAGGATGGGGGGATGGGGTAACCGGGTGATGGGCATTAACAAGGGCACGTGATGTGATGGGCCCTGGGTGTTACACGCAACTGATGAATCACTGAATGCTACATCTGAAACTAAGTATGTACTATATGTGGGCTAACTGAATTTAAATTTAAAAAACCCTGCTAAAATAAAGACTGTATACACACAAACAGAAAGGAAAAAGTTTAGTGGCCTCTTGTTCATTTTATTTTTGTTTTATACATCCTGAAAACTAACATTTTGGTTTTTTAAGGTACACGAAACTACCCTGTTTCCTACGGTCCGTATTTTAGTCTGGCTTGAGCAAAAATAAAACATCTGAGCTCCCAGAGGCCAGTACTTGCAGGCTTAAACATGTGCCTCGTTAACCATGGGCACCTAAATCTGTGCTGAAGTTACATAATCTCTAGATGCTTGACACATACGTCACGCTGAATATAAAATTCAAGAGAAAGTATGCAGTGCCGTCTGCACCTCCGTGTGCATGTGCATGGGCTTCTGGGGGGATACGAGGTGAGCCAATAAATATACCTTGGAAGGATTTCACGCAGGAAGCAGGTGGGATCCTACGGATCTGAGTGAACACGACACATGTTATGTCTCCAACAGTCACCCGGGGAACCGACCACCAGGCAGACCAAGTACAAATGTGGGAGAATTGTATGAACAGCTTTCTCAAAAGGAAACCAAATTCCATTGTACTTAGATTTGCACGGATTTTCCTCTGTAACCGGGTGGGGCCAGTCCAGAGAGGGTCACGCACCTTGGCAACATTTTAAACTCGGCTCCGTCATCTGCACGCGGGGCTGGCGGGAGCAGAGGCAGGCACGGGACAAGGACGGCTCGGACGCAGTTAGTTTAGTGCCCGGCGCACCAGGAACCTGCTGGCTGCCGCCAGCATGACGCCCCAGACAGGGAGCCCATCTCACAGCACGAGCTTTCGGACCCAGTGCCCGTCGAGGTGGTACTTCAGGCACTTCTGCCATTTAGGAAAGTTGGACGGGGAAAAGGAAATTGTAACGAAGCTATTAAAGCAATCACTAACCTGAAGGCTGATCTTTGACCACACCGTTCTTGCTTCTCTCTTCCCAGTCCAGCACTTCTTTGTATATCAGCTCTTCAAAAAGAAACGCAAGGTAAGAGGCTTCATCAGTTTCTCTGCATCTCTGAACCCTGCTTCCTAATCAATCGGGACCACTCCAAGGGCACTGTGATGCCTTATTTTTAACTGTGATATATGGTTAATTCAATAATACCATCTACCTAGACCAAAACATCCATGTTTTTGATCCATTACTCTTCTTAACCCAACTGTGAGGGCGGCCGAAACCCCAGGCAGTTCTAAACCCACAAGGGGGTTGTACAAGGGGCAGGGGACCAGCAAAGTGGCTCTCGTGGAGCATTTTAAAGTACTAGACACTTCTGCACTGTTTGCACGTGTTTCTGTCATTACTCGGGATTCTCCAAATGGAGCCGGTATCCATCTGTGGGTAAGAAGCCCCTCCAGACTGGCCAGAAATTAATCCAAATTCCTCAGTCATTTCTTGGCTTCAACCTTAGTTTCCTTGGTTCTGACGTGTAAGTAAAGCTAACGACCTACTAAGGAAGCATTAGGGGTTCCTACAATTTCGGCGTTCGTGAACCAAGATGAGAACGCTGCGAGCATCTCCTTGGCCGCGGAGCGTGGCTGCGTGCATCGTCCTGCCGAGCGCATGTTCACACAGGTCCCGGCTCTTCGGGGCCCCGGGGAGAGCAGATGTAATCTGCTTGGGCAGAGCACGTTGCCACCTTTGACCTGCACTCACTGAGGCTCTCAATTCCTACTGATTCTGCTTTTTAATGGAGAATTGTTCTTCGACCTTCTGGTTACGGGCTGTTTGCTGTAGGCTGTTTGGTGAATCTTAAAATCTTCAGAAGCAAACAGTATGCGGTTCATACCTGCTCCTCTCTAATTCTGTTATCTAGGGAGTGGGAAGACAGGGGCTAAGAGGGGCTGCAGGGCCTCTAGCCCTTTCCCCTAGAAAGGCTCCCGCTGACAGGCGACGTGCCGTGAGCGAGCGAGGGGCAAAAGCAGCTGTCTTTACCTTTCCACTCTTCAATTGCATGCTCTCTTTCTTCCAATTGGGCGTCGTAAATCTGAGGTGGTGGCTGAAAAATTAAATTACATGTGAAGTCAACAGTTAAAAATGTAACGGGGCATGAAGATGGTAAAATCACTGGGGAGATTCTAATCTCTCTATCATGTGGCTTTCATTCAATACATGGCTTCTTAAAGGTTTTTCATAAGTGTGACATTACATCACTTTCCGAATCCAAATAATTAGGGAGAAATTAACCAAAAAAAAAAAAAAGGAGCCGTTATGGTCCTCTTAATAATTACATAATCTCCATACAGTCTCAGGGCATCTGCCCAGATGGAACTGTAAAGTAGTAATCACAAGCCCCTTCCTAGAGACCCGCCCTGGACAAGGACCGTGCTGGCTCAGGTTTGCAGTTCTTCATGTTGAAGCCCCCATACCCAATCCCCAACTCACACTGGACCGTTCCAAAAATCTGCTTCAAAATCACATGTTGATAAATGGGACTCCTTTCATATGAAACAGTGTTCACTGTGGTGGTTAAATCCACAGGCCAGTCCGAAAATGAACCTGCCCCCACGAGGTTATGTCTTATAGCCAGAGATCATCCATGCCAGTGTTGCTAAGGGAAAATGCACCTGAGCGCCGCACTCAGAAGTGGAACCCCCTTGGGAACGCCCCAGGTGCCTCTGGGAAAGGACAGATAAACTTGGGATTTTCAGCAAGTTTCTTAGCCTCTCTGATGGGGTGGCCTAAATAGGGTGTTATAAGCAAAACACAGGGCACAGTCCCGAGGTACACTGAGCGACAGCCCCAGGATGGACGGAAGATCTAAGGAAATGTACGCCCTGCCCTTAGGCACAAGTCCTTCCAAAACAGATGCTTACCGCCTCGGCTTCAGCAGGGT
The DNA here is from genome assembly GCF_054177405.1 of Leptonychotes weddellii. Classification (NCBI taxonomy): domain Eukaryota; kingdom Metazoa; phylum Chordata; class Mammalia; order Carnivora; family Phocidae; genus Leptonychotes; species Leptonychotes weddellii. The sequence continues at coordinate 132,293,509 of NC_138375.1, read as the reverse complement.
CATACCAAACGGTAATGTAAGGGTGACGTAAAGCTTCGTCGACAGAGATTCGCTTGTCGGGATCTATCACTAACATTTTCGATAACAAATCTCTGGCTTGACTTGCTAGGGTGGAAACAAATATTAGATGAATAAATTAATGCTGAGACATAGAACATCACACAGATAATGTGACAGTGCAGATAGAACACAGATGTTTTAACTCTGAGAAATATTTGACAGGCTCCAGATCAATCGAGGCTTTTTTCTTTAAGAATAAGCCACTTTCACTACCAATCAGGTTTTCGACCTCGGTGTCTTGCCTCTGGCTCTGGGAGGGGAGGTGGAGGGACAGGGCCTGGGGAAGGGTAGCAGGTGGATGCAGGCCAAAGGGAGGCTGACACGGTGCCCAGGGAGAGCCGCCACCAGGGAGGGCACAGGAACTGAGCTAAGGGCCACCACTGCCCGAAATGCAGGCACAGAGCACGGGCAGGCTCTTCTCTTGATGTCCCATCCAAACAAAATTAGAACGGACCTCTTCAGCCATACAGTAATCTCACGAACACTTCACAGATGCCTCTGCTACATGCCTACCTGCATGTAGTGTTGGCAATATAAACTTAAAAAAAATCTAGAGATTACTTGTTAGGAAAAAACCCAACAAGCTCAGTGTTCCGGCAATTAAGGTTCACATGGGTAGGCAAAGGAGAGATGGGGCTCTTCTGATGGAGGCACAGTTTACCGTGATGTGGGGAGAAATCTATTCTTTTCCTTAAATCACAGTTCTAGTGACGGGCACCAGAGAAGGGGAGGAGGAGCTTTTTGTAATCGAACTATGGGCTAGAATCTTAATTCAAGTGTTCCGTGTACCTGAAAACTGTGTGAATTCCAATTAGCTATAATTAACATAGGAGTCTTTGAGACTGACACAAACCTCTTCATTTTGACCAAAGGCTTCAATGCGGCCCTTCTGTCGAGGACAGAACTTTCAGGTCGCTAAGCCTTCAGGCTGGCCTGTACCTCACTCTATTTGAGGGTTTCCCCTATTTTATCTCCCCACGTCCAGGGGAGTCAGAACGTGAACCTGAAGAGGCTGAGAGCGGTGCCTAGACTGCAGAAACAGGGATGAGGGAAACAAAGGGCATCTTACTTTTAATTTTGTCTCGTTCGGATTCTGATGGGAATATCCAATCTGGGAAGAGCTCTTCAAACTTGATGCCAGGGTACTTCGGTCTGTTTTCTACATAATTCCTCACAGTCGGCTGAAGTTTCTTCATAAAATCCGCAGACGGCGTTCCTAGCTGCTCAATGACTTTATTCCACTGATCAATATCTAAGGAGTCTCTTGAGGAAAATACCACTGAAGGGCCTTACAGTCACGTTATGTGGAGTAGCGTCATTCAAAGCAGCACTGAAATCCTCTTTCTACGTACTGACAGGTAATGAACGAGGCCATCCCACAGGTGTTTTGAAATGATAGGTAAATACGGTGTGGGTTTCCAAAGTTGAGACTAGTTTTAAAACCTCTGCGCCTTTCTAAACCCTGATCGCAGTTTATTAGATCAATACACTGAGGGATGTATGCCTTCGGCTTCTAGACCAAGAGACCGTTATATGGAACTGAAGACTACCCATGACAGAGGTGATTAAAGATGAAATTAGATAAATGTTACTTAGGCAAACCGAAATCAATTTTCACACCAAAGAGACTTAGATTCGTAACTCCCTGAAGTAGACAGACCTGAGTCCTGGGCTCACAGCTGGGGACGCAGAGGCCCGACGGCGTGCAGTGCGTGAGCCGGGGCTCGGGGCTCTCTGAGCCCAGGCCTCGTCCTCTCCACGGGACCATGGGCCTGCCTGAAACAGGGCTTGGACTGACAGCTTTGGGAGGTCATTCTCTCTCACTCAGCACTGACCCTGACCATCACCGCAGTCCCCTGGAGTGCATCTTACTTCCTCTCCAAGTCCATGACCTGGGTTTCAGACTCCACTGTGCTCCTAGCCCTGCAGTAGGTGCCACCGAGCACTCAGTCTCCCTTGGCTCTCAGCTTACCTCTTGGTAAGATGCAGAAAATACCAGCTTTGCCTAGTTTACAGGGGGCTTGTAAAAACTGGCATCATGAGCTGGAAAGTGATTCTGAGACCGTAGGCAATTACATAAGAGAATGTAGGCCAGAAAAAAAAGAATCACGTAAACAGCAATGTTTAGAAAAGTTTTCAATTTTTTTTTTTTTTTTTTTTACATCTAATGGAGGTTTGTCTTAGAAAAATGCAATCGTATCACTGTGGAAGAACCTGGGGGAGCTGAACAGGCTCGGGAGACGGGTTCTGGCCACTGGAGTCACTAGCATATTGTCCTCCCTCACTCCTGCGTTCCTACGTGCTGCCGAAGCAGGATCGGAAGCCCTGCTCACCACCTTCACTTCCCACTGATCATCCGAAACAGCCCCTAGTCTCTCTGCTTCTGCTTTTTCCTGTGACAGTCTGTCTGCCTTCGGCTCAGCAGCTGGGACGAGCTTTCCCAACGTAAGTCAGATAGGAGCCTAGAAACAGGTGGGTGCTCAGTAAATGTCTAGTGTGTTCATGATAAAGGGTCATTTCTGTAGACTAATGGGGGGTGGGGGGTGGGAAGGGAAAGTCACCCCCAACAAGCCTGGCTGGCCTCCGGGTGTGCGCGCTCGTTCCTGTCCCTCGGCTCCCACGGGCCTCTCAGTTGTACCGAAGGGGGACTGAGGCTCGGGGAGGCCCGGACTCCTGTGAGCCCGAGGCGGGCTGGCCGCAGCTCCCTCTCTCTGATGGGCTACTGTGGGCACAGGAGGTCCTCTTCTACCCCAGGTCATGGATCTGAAGCACATTTCAGAGAACTGCAGTCTGGCTGCCAGAATCTTTTTCCATCCTAGTAATTTTGAATCTAATGTTTGAAAGAGTGGGCAAAAATTGCCTTTGAAAAATGGTGTTAGCTCTGTGTATATATTTTGAGAATGACCTCAGGTGGCCTTTTTTTTTTTTTTTTTTTAAAGATTTTATTTATTTATTTGAGAGAGAGAGAATGAGAGACAGAGAGCATGAGAGGCAGGAGGGTCAGAGGGAGAAGCAGACTCCCTGCCGAGCAGGGAGCCTGATGCGGGACTCGATCTTGGGACTCCAGGATCATGACCTGAGCCGAAGGCAGTCGCTTAACCAACTGAGCCACCCAGGCGCCCCTCAGGTGGCCTTATATATAAAACTATTAGCTAACGATATTGCAAGATGTTAGTATGTAAGGTAGGAACTTTAAATTAACTTCATAATGCACCAGAAAGTATCCACAGTTTTTGTACTTTCTGAAGAAAACATTTCTTAATTCAAAAAAGGAAAGGCACAAAATGAATAAGAATTGAGACAAATGAAATGTTAAGTAGATCCTTCTAAATTATTTATCTTTAGACTATATCAACTTTTCCGTTTTAAGCTGAGTCTGTTTGCAAAATAAAGACCTCCTTATTTATAGTTTGGAACAAGTGAATCAAAGGAAAGGCTATGGAAAACTGCTAGAAAATTTATTAGAACAAAATAAAATGCTGTATTTAACTTCACATAAAATCTGTGATGTGAAAAATGTCAAGGAAGGCAAATAAAATGATAGGAACAAAATCTTTTCATTCCATGTTTGTGTTGTAAAGAATTGGTATTACAAGAAAATCACCCTCATAAAATTATAAAAAACTATAATAACTTTAATAAAATACATACAAAACACTGACTACACAGCTCGATCTCCTTTAAAAATAACCATCAATCTGCCAACAGAGACCACTTTAAGCTTTCATAGGAAAAAACAAAATCAAAGACTAATGAAAATCGTAAGTGGTTAGAACACAAATGAAAAAGGGAATATGTTAGAGTGAAAAATATTAAAGATGGAAGAATATGAGGACCACGATGAAAGAAAGCTATTTTAACTATTATATTGTCTTCTGCTTTATGCTGTATGTCATTAATGTGATTTGCTGACCACAGTATAAGTTAATCTTTTGCATTTTATATTTATTTAGACTTCTCCAGGTATGTCACAAAAGAACCTTTTAGATGGATCTTTTAAAAATTTCTACAAAATGTCAGCAGAGTAACAGGCAAGAAAATTAACATATACTGTTCCTCACAAACATTTCCTTTCCATCTCTTTTACTTTGGTCTTATGTAGTGTGCTTCAGTTCTTACTTTGGGGGAAAATATTTTAGTGCATACCGACAGCTAACAAAATGACACAGCAATACTAGCCTATTAAATTTAGACAGAAACCTTCCTTGTTAAATTAACTGAATGAACTAGTGTTTTCATTTAAATATCAGAATACATTTGACAAAGAGTAAATAAATTTCTAAGCTATTTTTGATAAAATTAAGAACTAATATAATCGGTTTAACGTTAGTAACTCTAAACCTCAGTAAAGTCATTGCAGGTAGTCAAGAGAAAAAGAAAACATAAAACTGAACCATTTGGTTTGTGACACTATTTAACAAACATAATAAAGACCCCCTTGGGACACACAGTCTAGAATTACAACATTTTCCTTTCGAGCTCCTGCTGTCTTTGGCATTTATGGAAAGCATGGCCGGGAAGGTCCCGGGAAGGATACGGTCAGTGCCTTGGAAAATCACACAACCTTTCACCAGCTCTCCCATGATGCAACCCACTGACCAGATATCAACTGAAAATAAAATGAAATGATAAAATTATGAAGTGCCATGAACAAAACAAAGGTGAGGAAAAGGAATCCTAACAGTGTACTAAACACACAAATATGGAAAAATAAATTGCTAGCTAAGGGTGAGCTCTTTCCACGGTGCGAATGGTTGCTGGCCTCCGCTGTGGCTTTCGGCTTCCAGCAATCTGGGATTTAGTGCCCAAGAGTCCAGGACTTTACAGCTTGAGAAACAAACAAACCCCCGAGAGAAGAGGTGCCTGTCCCCACAAAGCTGTGTGCAGGCCACGTGCCCCCCCCCGCTCCCCCCCACCCCCCGTGGCCGGTGCTGGGGCTCTCCCTGTGAAGGATACAGTCTCTTCCTGGGAACAGGACTTTATGGAGGACCATTTCTGCCATGATGCACCCGACAGACCAGATGTCCACTACCAAACACCAGGTGATTAAAACCAGCCGGAGACCCCCATGCAGCTTCCTCAAACCCCCTCCCAACAAAGACAAACCCAGCTTTCGTAAAATATGGGCACAACACTTGCTGAGCGACCCTCTGCTAAACTGCCATGCTGGCAGGACCTTACAGGGCAGGTGTGCTGGTCTGGGCTTCCGTGGGGCCCGATGGCCAGACAGAGGGCTGTTTAGTGCCCATACTTAGTGCTGGTGGAGGAGCCAATGGGGCCAGCAGGAAGCCACAGAATGGCGTCTCTCAGAGCGGGGGCACTGGTTACATTCCACATGACCTGTGCAAACTTTCAGACTCTTGGCAAGTAACTGTGATTGAGTTCTTTTCGACAAATTTGTCAGCGGCTAAGTTAAAAAAGGGCTCTGATATTGTTAGAGTAAGTTAAGTTTTGATGTTAAAAACCCAGTTTTTCACAAAAGAGAACGTGTTATTCAATTATTACCAAGTTCAAAAATAAGCAAAACCAGGCTTTGGCACCGGAAATCAGGATAATGGCTCCCTTTGGGGGCTGAGACCGAGGAGGGGGCCTGGGGAGGTGGGTCTGCACACTTCTCCAAACATGTATGTTAAACTTGGAGAGACGGTCAAACATATTCATTTTGAAAGTGAATTTGTAGAAGTGGGTGGCTTCTGCCAGTGGAGATATGAGATTAATGATGTCGTGTCTGTGGCCCTGATGACCTGTGTGTGACACAGTCCCCACATGGTGTTTCCTGTGGCTCAGGGGACAACGCTAGTGGGGAGCTGCGGCCACGCGGGAGTGCCGCCTGCACTCACCGTTCTCTTTGTAGCCCATGCCCAGGATGACTTCGGGTGCCCGGTAATAGCGCGTCACCACGTACGGCGTCATCATGAAGTTGGTGCATGCTGTCCGGGCCAGGCCGAAGTCAAGGATCTTAAGCGTGCAGTCTGATTTTACTACGATGTTGCTAGGCTTCAAGTCCTAGGGCAGAAATGGTTTAAATGAGCGCAACAACCCAGAGCATGCTAAATGGACAACTTTGCACTGGTAGGGATTTGTGAGGCTGGGGGCTGCAGAAGTACCTGAGTCCTGGGACACCGAGGGAGGTTAGAACTGAACGCTGGGATTTTGGAAAACCCGACTCTCAAATTGAAACGAATACAAATCAGCCTCAGGCAGTCGGATGGTCGCCCTCATCCCCACGTGGGGAACTTCACGGCCTCCCTTTGTTTAAAATCTCCTCGGAGCTCCCACAGAACCCACCTATCCCTCCTCCACACCGGCTCATCCTTCAGTCCCCAGCTGTCCCACAGAAATATAATGCAGGCCACACACGTCATTTACATTTTCGAGTAGCCATCTTAGGAAGGATAAATACGAACAGATTAGGTGAATTTTAATAATCTCATTAAACCCATTATATCCATAACACTATCATTTTACAATGTGAAGCAACATAGAGAACTTATTAATGAGATAGTTCACGTTCTCTTTTTGGTAACGTCTTTGAAATCCACTGTGTATTTACAATCATAGCCACATTCTGAGTGCTCAACGGCCCTATGTGGCTCATGGCCGCCATACCGCTCAGCACGGGGCTAGAATTCTCCGACTCGGCAATCTTCGAAGGGCGCCTTCTTCTCTCAGAAAAGGAATTCCACGGTCACCAAGCCCACCCACCGCACACACCACCCGGGAGGCACCCCCACTCCCCCCTGCCAGCACCACTTCCGTGACCAGAGACCCTGGCTGTGCTCCCAGCTCTCAGAGCCCAGCCTGATACAGCGTGAACACACTTGTCACCCGCCCCTCGACCCCGCACCCTGGACATGTGAACACAAGTTCCACGGTTTCCTCCCTGACAACCCTCTCGTCCCCAGACCCTTCCTCAGGCCACAGGGACCTGACTTCCACCTGGGATGGCAGCCTGCACACGCGCCCTGGAAACTGCCTTCTCAGCTACCCCGTCTGTTGTCTTCACAAGTCACGCCGAGCACGGGCGGACCTGGGAGGACTCGGTGTGAGGTGTCAGGCCCAGCACCTGACTAACACTTTCCAAGGGCGCACGCAGATGGGCGCATGCAGGTGTGCCTCCAGTTAAAACTTACATCAGCTAAAGTTATGTTTCATTACTGCTGAATGTTCTCACCTTCCTGGATTCGGCAGAAATATGTAAAGTGTGAAAAACGCAATGAAAATTCCAACCGATTTCCAAGCAGATGCCCTGGCCTCGCTGGCCACCACCCTCTCAGACATGTGTCCTGATGTGGGGGAACCCGGGGGAGCACCCCACCCCTCAATAAGCCCCTCACGCACACCAGCGACCCTGCCCTGTGAGGAGGCAGTCATGCAGCTAAGGCAAAGAACCAATTTGTTTCTAGCTTTTTTTAAAACCAAGACTATGGCAAGAATAGGCATGTTAGAATACAGATTGCTAACAGGTGAAATAATGCTCAACTTTGTGAAGAAAAGTTTTTTTTTTAAATGTCCAAATGACAAGGAACTATTTTTGGTCCCCCGTGTGGCAATGAGGAAAAGAATGACAACATCCAGGGCTGGCCAACACAGAGCCTTCCTGACGCTGTTGGCTGGGATGTCAATAGGTGCTTTCTTTTGAGAAAGCCGATTTCTTAAAAATTTGAAATGTCTCTACTTTGCCAGCCAGCAGCCCCTGAAATCCACCCTGGCCTTGATCTAAAGCCACAGGGATAAGGGTTAGTACAGCAGCTCGCCCCCGGCCGGCTCAGTGAACCGCAGAGTGAGGTAGAACACATGCCTATCGGGCGCCTGGGTGGCTCAGTCGGTTGGGCGGCTGCCTTCGGCTCGCGTCATGATCCTGGAGTACCGGGATCGAGTCCCACGTCAGGCTCCCTGCTCAGCAGGGAGTCTGCTTCTCCCTCTGACTCTCCTCCCTCTCATGCTCTCTGTCTCTCATTCTCTCTCTCGCAAATAAATAAAATCTTTAAAAAAAAAAAATTTAAAAAAAGAACACATGCCTATCTCCAGCCCCTTCCACCTGCCCGAAAATTCTCTTCCTGTGCAGATTTGGTTGGATTTAGTTGGATTTGGTTGGATTTGGTTGGAAGAACCCCCTCTACTGCCATCTGCTGGAAAACTGTGATAACAAAATGCAAAGCCGGCTGTCTGCGCTGTGGACAGCGGCCCCCGCAGGCCAGGGAGAGGCGCTGGCCTCGGGGCGCCTGCCCACAGGAGAGGCTGAAAAAGGTCCCGGGGCTCCTGCGGGCTCCCCACTTCCCCGGCGCTCTGTCCTCAGCCTCCACACACGGCCACCGGCGCTCTGTCCTCAGCCTCCACACACGGCCACCGGCAGCTTTCTGAAACAGACTAGACTTAGGGCTTCCAGGTGGCCGAGGAAAGACAGTTCTGCCCCTTCAATGCTTGAAGAACACCCCCAACAAGGAAAACAAGAAATAGACGTTAAAATACAAAGGACACGCGAACTTGGGGCTTGACCCACAGAGTGAGGGGATGGCTACGAGAGCGCAGCGTCCCTGTCACGGACAAGAGTGTGTGAAACATCTGTAGCCAAAGCAGGGCCAGAGCAGAGGAGCAAGGGGCCCAGGGCCCCAGTCAGTTCTCAGATCGGGGCCCACTGACTAAAGCGGCATCCTAGCAAGGAGGACCCTGCACATGGTGACAAGCATCCGCTGCTTTGATTTCCCCACTTCTGCCCTACAGGTACCCACAGCCACTCACCTGGGTGACTGGACCCTGCGACAGGATGCTAAGCAGTCGTCTGGAGGACTATGGGACCCAAGCTCTGAGTGGACCCTGAAACTCGACGACCCAAGCACCATCATTCCAGCTGGGTGACGATGACACACTGTGGAACCCCATCCCACCGCTGTCCGTCCCACCTGTGCATGAACGGTTTCTGACCCTCTCCCCAACCAGAACGGAAGAATGCATTCGCCCCGTCAGCGGCTTCACGCCGCACGGAGGCCTTACCAGTCCACTCTAGCACTTCTACCGCGGCCAGGACAGCAGCTGCAACCAGGACTACGAGCCGCTTCGGCCTCAGTCGTCCACATTCCCCAGGACCACCTAGTTTCCTCCAGCGCTGGACTGGGGACTCAAACTGAGCTACGACACGGAGCACCGTCCTCGCACTCCTTGAGTTTCGATGGTGGTACTAAGTCCTCTATCCTCGCCACCCCCCCGGGGATCAATCGTGTTTCTGGCTTATCTTGAGGGGACAGTTTCATGTTTCCTCGGGGCCTTCACCATCGCAGGCCAAGGAACCAGCACAGGGGTCACTCCAACTGCCAAGGGTACCTGTCCCAGTCACACGCTCACGAGACTGGGGAGATGACTGCCAGGTGGCTGGGTCTGTGGACCCCGTTCCCGCCCGAGCCGCCGGAGTCTGACTCCTCAGATATGAAGGTCTGGGTCACATGGCATGGAGACCTGCCAAGGTGACGGCCGAGGGCACGAACAGCGGAGAGGGGCGAGTGAGCGTCTGTTGTGGCCCCGGGAGCAACTGCAGGGACAGGAGCTACGGCGTGTGGCCTCCCTCTTCTCAGTCTCCCCTTGGGGAGCACCGGGGAGCTCCTCCCGACCCGTGTGGCTCTTGGTCAGTGGCGGTGTGGGGCAGGAGCCCATCCCTGTGAGACACCCGCTGGTGGGCGGCTCATGGATTGTGCGGTGGGCCAGGCTCTCTGAGAGATGTACCGCAGCCTGCGGCTCTGCCCTCAGCGCCTCCAAGGGCTCAGACCCCTGCTGCCTTCCCCCTGCCTCTCCACCCCCTGCAGACCCCTCCTTGGTCCTTCCTCACAGGCCGCCTCCCACTACGGGTCTCGCACATCCAATCCCATCCTGGCACGCCGATCCTGCCCATGAAAAGCCCCACGCGCTCTCTGGGGACAAAGAGCGGCAGAGAGGCAGGAAATGACTTGGCTGAGTGCAGTACATTCCAACCTCGGTGAGTGGCCCGAGCAAGATAAGGGGAAACACGACGCCCAGGAAAGGCTCAGGGTGAAGCAGGGGTGGGACACTGAGGGAGGTCTGGGAAGGTCCACGTAAAGGTAAAGGCAGACCTCCCCAGCTCCACCCCAGAAGAAAGGCCTGGCTGGGCTCCTTCTTCACTCCTACAGGCCCATATAGTCTAGAAAAACTAAAATCGAGGGGCGCCTGGGTGGCTCAGTTGGTTGGGCAGCTGCCTTCGGCTCGGGTCATGGTCCCGGGGTCCTGGGATCGAGCCCCGCGTCGGGTTCCCTGCTCGGCGGGAGGCCTGCTTCTCTCTCTCCCTCTGACTGCCACTCTGCCTACTTGTGCTCTCTATCTCTCTGTCAAATAAATAAAAACCTTTAAAAAAAAAAAAAAAAAAAGAAAAACTAAAATCGAGATTCCAGACTCGGGCCTCAGGCACATTAGCAACAGATATGCTGGTACGAGGCACAGGGAGGGCATGGGTGAGAGGCCCAGCCTGAAGACAGGGCTCTGTAGCAGAGGACTGCATCCCGACCCCACCACATACAGCCTCTGACACCAGGCATTCTGGGCATTCTGGAAGAAATATTACAAATTTCCCAGAACTCTATGCCATGGCCTTTCAGACTGAAGGGGCCTCAAGTGCCCACCACAATTAATGAAAAAATTTCCATATCAAGGCATATCTTCATAACATTTCAGAATGCAAGAAATAAAGAACCGTTTTTACAAGATTCTGGAGATAAAACACAACAGGGCACTTGCAAAGGATCAGGAATAAGAATGGTATTAGAAAGCTCAAAAGTCAAACTACACCACACTAAAACAGGGTACTGCCTTTACAACTCAGAGGGCAACTCATTTATAACTAAGAATTCTATATCCAACCAAACTATGAATCACGTGACAGGCAGGGCAGAACGAAGAGTTTCAGGCGTCCAAGGCCGCAAAAAAGTTTGCCTCCCATGCACCACTTCTGGGGAAGCTGCTGGAGGATGCGTCCCACCAAAACAAGGGAGTAAACTGAGAAAGACAGAAAGAGGTCTGGAAGCAGGTTAAGGAGAGCCCCAGGGAAATGCCAGGGCCGGGCCCAGGATAACCCATCTGCATCAGGTACGGGGCGGCCAGTCCCGCTGGGGAGCAGCGCTGAGGCTCCAAGAGCGGGATCCCACCGACGAGGAAACAGTGCATCCCCTGCACACGCTGAGAGGAAACCTAGACGCCTGGCGGAAAGCTTTGCATTAACTCAGCAAGGAGAGCAGAGAAATCTCCTTGCTCCTTGAAAAACAAAACAATGAAGAGCACAATGCAAACAAATAAATGACAAGTGGCATTAACTCCAGGGACAAAACATTGAAGGGAAAAGAAATTCTATCATAGTGTAAACAAAAGGCTGTGCAGGGGAGAGCGTTTAGGTGTCATGATGATAGACAACACGCCATCCACACTGGTCCAAACCTGATGACACTGCAAATCCCTGGAGGTCAGGGAACAGGAAACGTGGTGGAGGGAGGGTCTGGGTTGGGGAAAGGGAGCTAAATTGGTACCTTATGCCCCAAACTGAAAAAAAAAAAAGGCCAATGGATAAAAATCTAATATTACTTCAAGGGATGGGGATAAACACCAAAATAACAGCTAAAAGAACCGAGTTTGCTTCTGGGGAGGGAGAAATTAGAAGGAGGACGTGGGGACTCTGTGGTTTAAATAAATATTTGTAGAGCTATTTGATCCTTGATTAAAATAAGGAACAAATCCACCAACTTGCTCAGTGAGTCGCAGAACAATTACAAACAAGGGGACCCCCTATTTGAAAAGTATAAATTGAAAAGGACATAGGTACACACAGATATGTTGGTTGTAGCGCAGTCACTGTGAAGTTTGGGAGGACATACCCAGCTGCTATCACCGGCCACCCCCAGGCAACAGCAGAGAGCTGGAGGACTTTCTCTTCTTTTAAGTTTTTGAATCATATAAGGGAAAAAGTGGTGAGACTATTGGTGTTTTATTTTTCAAATAATTAAATTTTATGTTCAGTATGAAAGCATCTTAATAAGCAAAACTGAAAGTGTGTTTTTTGTGCATGGCGTTGTATATGGGAGAAAGGACTGGAAAGGCTCACGGACAACCGTCCACCCACTAACGGGCTCTTACGGCTCATCACCTCTTGGGCCCTGGCCGGGTGGGTGGGGTGCGCCAACGGAGGCCTCTCGCTATTCGCTCTATCTCCCTTTCCCACAACCAGCATGTGGTACTTTCACGAGTAAGCACAAAGCCTGGCAGGCCCACGAATGTGTGTACGGGTAGAAGACAAGAAGGGGGAGTGGCAAGGCCTGGTGGGGTGGTGGACAGGATGGAGAAGGGGTCCGTGGATCATTTGTTCCGGTGTGCTGGGCAAAGCAGACACCCCTTTGGACTCTCTTTGACATTCTGGTCAGCAGGAGTGGGACCAAGCTTGGGACCGAATATTCCCTAACATGGGCACGTGTGCTGTATCCCTGAAAAGGTCCCCAGCAACGGCAGGATATTGCTTCCCCACAAGTCTCTGGGCCCAAGAAGGGAGAAATAAGTAAGACAAACCACTTTCCTTTACAAAACTGATAAGGCTTAACATAATCAGGCCTAATAATAATAAGGCTGGAAACTTATTCTAAAGCGTGAATGTAACACAAAACGTATTTAAGAGCTAGGAAGAGTGTCTTAATTTATATAATGGCCTGTGAAAATTTTCGAAAGAGAAACAGAATGATATGTTGGGAAATGTTTATTTTTAATTTAAAAAAATGGGTATTATTATGCTAAGTGAAAGAAGTCACTCAGAGAAAGACAAATACCATATGATTTCACTCATTTGTGGAATTTAAGAAACAAATGAGCAAATGGAAAAAAAAAGAGGGCGAGACAAACCAAAAAACAGACTCTTAACTATAAGAGAATAAACTGCTGGTCACCAGAGAGGAGGTGGGTGGGGGGGATGTGGGAAACAGGTGATGGGGAGGAAGGAGGGCACCTGTGATGAGCACTGGGTGGTGTATGGAAGTGTTGCATCACGATTGTACGCCTGAAACTAATATTACACTGTATGCGAACTAACTGGAATTTACATAAAAACTAAAGAAAAAAATGAACAGCATTATTTTAAAAGCAAATTTGTCAACAGAATTTATATTATTTTAACGGACACCTGGTGGCAGCAAAGGCCGTATTTTAAGTAACCGCACAGGATCAGGAGCTGGGTGCTTACTGGTGTGCACGGCCCCAGGTATGCCGCCCAGGCCTGCGGGCTTTGGGGTCCCAGACCTGAGGCTCATGGCCAGGGGCAAGGGCAGCTGGCTCCTCTCTGGATTGGCGCGCTGTGTGGTTGTGCCCAACATTTCCTGGCACCTAACAGATCTACTGCAGCATCGAAAATCTCTCTATTCTTTTCTCTATGAATAGGCATCATTGTTCTGGTCTCACTATCTTTCTGCCCACACAGACTGTGGTTCAGAGAAATGACAACTTCTTGATGTTGGACTATAATATCTAAAGACAGTCTGTCGACAAAATCAGTATGGTAATAATTTAGGGAATGCTAAGAATGTTTCCAACACAATTCTATTATCTCTGCCTGTAGTCTCACTCAACATTTTAGTTGTCAAAGAAAATTCTATCGTGACGTTCTGCTCGCACAGTGATACAAGTCAAAAAATAAACAAAAACTCGTAAAACCAGCTTGGAGAATTACACTGTATCTCACTGGTTTCTAAATGTTGCTTCCTGACGGAGTACAGGCAACTCGGTCATTCAAATCCCAGTTTAGTGGCTCAAGACGCCCACCCAGGACCATTCCAAAAGTTCCCACCAGGGGGGCCGGGATGCTGGAGTGGCCAACTTCACGATTCTAAGAAATAGATATTTGGGCCATAGTTTATGTATGATTTCGCAAGCAACGGTATCATTTACTACGTAGCCTCTAACTTTTCCCCACCCCAAACCTAAATTCCTGCCTCATTAAAAATGCGATTTCAAATACGGCAAATATATTAGCAATTAACAAATAGATGATTCTGGGTAAATAACATTTGGGAGTTCTCTGCTCTATTCTTGTAACTTTTAAATTTTAAGTTACTTCAAAATGAAAGGTTAAAAAAAAAATAAGTTTCCTTCTGCAGCATCAAACCGAGCAGCTCAAGCCTGCATCCAGAGTGGCTCGAGTGGGCTCGGGCAAACGAGGCGCTCCACAAATGTCTTCTAATCTCAATGGCATTTGGGAACTCAACACGATCCCATCATTTCCTTGGATTCTTGATACTGGCAACTTTTAAAAAAATATTAAGTTCTTCTGTACCTGGAGAATCATGATAAGAAAATGACTGTGATTTTAAAAATAAAACTGACGTGGCGTCTCTACTTACTCTATGAATGATACCAGCTGAATGCAGATGTTTAATACCACAGAGCATCTGGTAAAGAAGGTAGGACATCCTTTCATGGTCCAACTCCATGTGAATAACCTGACATAAGTTAGCATCCATTAATTCCATAACCAAATACCTGGGGGAAAAAAAGATCAGCCATGTACACATAAAAATCACCCAAAATTCCTTTATGGTTACTAAACTCTTATATTTATATGAAACAGTATAACTTACTACTTAGTTACTGCACTGGCTAAAATAAAAAAAAAGATAACTTGTTTTCTCTAAATATTTATAAGGTATCTTGTAAAAAAAAGCAAACATATAATGGAACTTAGAAGTTTTCAAAAAAAAAAAACCTATCAACATGATGTATTTCAAGTTAAAACAATTTTTATATCATAGTAAGTAGAATCTCAAATATTCAAATTCTCCGAAATCTCCCTCCTTCCCTCTCTCTTTTTCTTTCTTTCTTGCTATTGGGTCATACTTACCAATATAGAAACCATGCTGTTACTTCTCTCATGTTAAGAAAATGTTTGACCTTCTGCCCCCACCAGCTATGCCCCATATTCTTGCTCTCTTTGCAAGCAAAACTCCCCGAAGAGGCGTCTATACTTGGCATCTCCAATTCTTCTCCCATTTTCTTTGAAGCCCTCTTCCATGGGGCTTGTGCCCCACCACTCCGCACTGTCCTCGCCAAAGCCCCCGACGACTTACTTGCGTGTCGCTAAATCCAATGGCCTGTCCTACGGTCCTGGCTGGTCGTGCCCTGCTCCTCTCCCCAACTCAATGCTCGGTCCTTGGCCTCTTTCTCTTCTCTGACTATCACAGTCTTGGTGATCTCCTCTGGTCTCTGGTCTCAATACTTTAAACACCATCCACAGACCGTCAACTCTCAAATTCATACCTCTCACCCAGACCTCTCTCCTGAACGCCAGGCTCATGTATCTAACTGTCCACGTCCCAGGCCTACCTGGGTATCCAAGAGTCATCTCGAGGCCCACGTCCAAAACTGAGCCCCCAGTTCCATCTCCCCCTCCAGTCTGCTCTGCCTGTTGCCCTCCTCTTCTCAGCTGGGAGCACCTGCAAGGGACTCAGGCCAGCACCAGGCATCGCCCTCAGCTTGTCCTTCCTCACACTGCAGTCCTCTACAGTGGCTCCCCCTTCAGGACAGTTTCGCCCTCTAGTCTCTCCCTTTAACTAGTACCCTCTGGTCTAAATGCAACCACCATCACCCCTCCCCTACATTGCTGCAACAGCCTCCTCACGGGGCTTCTGTGTCCCCACCCCTGATGGTGGGTTCCCAACACAGACACTAAAGTTATTCTTTGAAAATGTAAGTCAGGGAAGCTCACTCCTCTGCTGAGTCTTACTGCCTTGCCCTGGAGTAAAAGGCCTCAAGGCCTAGGAGGGCCTGGCCTCATCACTTCTCTGAGCCCACCCTCTCCTCTCCTCTGCTCCCCTTCTCCAGCCACACTGGCCACTTACGGCTCTCAGAGCACAGCGGGCATGGCCCCACTTCCACTCCTTTGTGTGCCCATTCCTTCTATCTCTATCCCACCTTCCCTCAAATAACTGTAGGACCAACCCCAAGCCTCCTTCAAGGCTTTCTTTGTCCCCGGTCCAGTGAGGTCTTTCTCCACCCACCCTGCTTAGGATGCACCAGGCCTGACCCCTAACCCCTGGCACTTCTGATTCCCTAACCCAGCTCACTTCTTCCAGAACACTTGCGACATCCTTATGATGATGGCACTTCCTTACTTATGTTAACTGCGTATCTTCTCTTCTCTGGCTTTCACAAAGCTCTAAGAGCGAGTGTGACCACCTGCAATTCTTAATCATGAAAGGGATCTTTGCCTGTTTGGGTCACTGAAGTATGCCAAGTCCCAGAGAGTGCCTAGCACACGAGTGGCAATCAGATATTTGTTGAACGAATGCACCAGTCAATTTAGGATGAGTTGGGCATTATACTTCAATATGGTAAGTTAATATTTTATTGTCCGGAAGATAATTCTATTTCAGATTTTGGAATCGCACAACATACAGTGTCGTAATGATTTCAAATAATAATTACAGGGCGCCTGGGTGGCTCAGTCGTTAAGCGTCTGCCTTCGGCTCAGGTCATGATCCTGGGGTCCTGGGATCGAGTCCCGCATCGGGCTCCCTGCTCAGCGGGAGGCCTGCCTCTCCCTCTCCCACTCCCCCTGCCTTGTGTTCCTGCTCTAGCTATCTCTCTCTCTGTCAAATAAATAAATAAAATCTTTAAAAAAAAAAAAAATCTCCTTAAAAAAAAAAAATAATAATTACAAACACTATCATCCTGGCTTTCAGGGGGACTGGAGAACAACATTTTATATTTCAGCAGAGCCAATCAACAGCATTAATGATCACCGTCTGCTCCGAAGAATTATTTTCAGTCATCATTTATCAGTTATGGAGATGATAATATCTAGGCACAAATAGTTGAATATTATTATCTATCTTCCTTAATATTTCTCCTCCACAGAAAAAAGTGGCTAAATATATTGCTACCTACATTTCCTAAGTAAAAAAAGCAATTTTTCCTTTCTAAATTTTTAGTCTTTGATACATACTGCATTACTGAGTTAAAGTGATACTTACACATCTTGAAATTCTTCTAGAGTCTTTTGTGGTGTAAACACATTTAACAAACTAATTATCTGAAAAGAGAAGATTTATTATTCCTCAGCATGTCAGGTAACTCTACTTAATTATAAAAATTAAGTTGAACATTAAAATGCATTAAAACTGAAAAATCATAGCAGAGTTCAGTATTTATTATTGTTATTAGTTTTACCAAAACATCCTATTACATGGTATTTGAGAAAAGTTAAATGATTAAGATTCTCACCTTGGAAATAAGATGTACTTTTAATCAAATCACATTTTATGTGTCTCTAGTGACTTATTATGACAGAATTTTAACACATAATGTCTTTCAGGCTTTGAACATAAAAAGGTAGAACATTACGGGTAGAAAAACACTAAAGCAATATGTTAACTATGAAAACTGAGATACGATCTACAAATTTCTATAGTTTTGAAATATGAAGGCGAAACTTGTATTTCTAGTATGATGAAGATGAACCCCTCAGTGTTACGTATTTACTTAAAAAGGGTTCTAGAAAGGGCTCTACCGCAAGGCCTTGGTCCTGGCACCCCAACAGTTAAACAATGAGTCCCACCGCTTGAGCATCAAGCACACATCCTCAATCATTTCAAATGACCAAGGAAAAGATGAGTGAGAATATTGGACGGGGGTGGCTGGCTAACCAACTGTAAAATAAAACCGGATCCATACTTAATCTTCACATCAACTCCAAGTGGAACAAAGATTTAAATGTAAACCATGAAACCACAAAACATTAAAATGTGGATAAACATTTATGTAATCCTGGCATAGAAAAGCCTTTTCTAAGCATGACAGGAAACCTAGAACATGTGTCATGTTAAACCCAAACCAAGACCAAAAAACCAAAAAACCAAACCAAACCAAACCAACCAACCAAACAAACAAAATAAAACAACCCCCAAAAAACCACACACACACACAAAAACCTAGTATGGCAAAAGCAACCTAAATGAGGTCAAATGGAAAAGAAGTGAGGGTTGATAGCTTTAATATACAAAGATCCTCTATAAATGCATAAAAGAGACCAACAGCCCAATTGAAAAATGGTCAAAGGCCATGGGAAACAAATTCTTTAAACATAAATGGCTAATAAAGTATGGAAAGAAGTGAACCTCACAAGTAAGAATAAGATATCATTTGTCATCTCTCAGATTGGCAAAGTACAACAACAAGAAAAATCAACAATATGTACAGAGTATTGGGGGATTCTGAAATAAAACACATTCTTAGATACTTTTTTTTTTCCCTCAGATAGTCTTAATGAAAGTGTAAAATTGGCAGTCTTTCTTGAGGTCAATTTGTCAGCACATATTAAAGCCAGAGTGTGTAGTATATGCTTTGGCTAAGAAGTTCACCTGGACAGGTGGGCAAAGATGCATGTACAAGGATGTTCGTTGCAGCACTGGTTATAATAGCAAAAACTGGAAGCAATCTAAATATCCAGTAACACGTGACTGTTAAATAAATTATTGTGCATGTGTACTATGAAATGTATTTGAGGTCCAGAAACATTCCGTGAGGGAGAAGGCAGGATGCATGATAACATAGCAGATCGTGTTCATATATGTATGTACATAAGAATGCTCCCAAAATGTTAATGATAATGATCTGAGGGAGTCAATGATTTTTGCCTTCTTGTTTGTATTGTTTGAATTAAAAAAAAAAATAATAACCATACTTCTGTGTAACCTGAAAAAAAATTTAAATGTATAAGTAAAATAAAGCACGCGTTGGAGAAATTAAAAACAAACTCAAACCATGGACTCAAAAGAATAAACCTATCTTAGTTTTGTATGTAATGTCCCTTCACCAGAAAGAGCCAGCATAAATGCTAAAACAAAGGGAGCCACGTGGAGTTGAGTGTAGTCTTAAATACTCCTCCCCCACAACAAAAAAGGGGTCACAAGGGGTGCTCTCCAAAGCTCCTTTCAGACATAACATTTTATGATTTTTTATAACATGGCAAGGTTATCAAAATCGTGCTCACGATAATGCTGAGACCAGTAGCGGACATACAATGGGCCTCCAGAAATTTTCTGGAGAAATACAATTTCTCCTTGAAATTTACAGTGCTTTGATTTCTGTGAGATGCCAAGCACAGCCATCTTGAATATCACATTTACTTAGAAATGAAATGTCCGTGTGTACAAGGTAAAAAGCTACTTTATAGAACAATGTTTTTCTAAAAAAGTATCTAGTTGTTTCTCATTTTCTTAGGTCAATACTGTTGCCATTTTTTGAAACAGACATGGTGAAAATCAAATGATTACAGGGTTAATGGATATTGCTGTCGGACCTAGACTGGACCATGATGCTTCTTGCTGACTTCAATTTCCCCAATGCTGATTAAGAATTTTGTCAAGAAAATAGAACCACTTAAATAGTTCCTGTTACAGCTAGTTTACCCGAGGTCTGAACTTAATTATTTCCAAAGACCCACAAGATGACCATACCGTGGACCACGTTATACAGAGGAAACATAGACATAACTTACATTTTTATGATTGACACATTTTAAGAGGACGAGTTCACGGTAAGCTCTCTTTGCATGAGTTTGATTCTGAAAAGGACGGCTTAGTTTCTTGACTGCAACATTTATCCCAAGAACTGTATCAAAAGCAGCACTATAATCAGGAAATACAATAAGGGGCCCATTAGGATGATTCTGGAAAAGACTGCAATGCACAATGTCCGTTCAATGCATTCCCTTTTTACACGAGTAACAAATAATGAAATGTCTTTCTGCTTGTTTCCACGAGGTACTGCTACACATGAAGAGCCAGGCTGAATTGGCTAAGAGTGTGGGAGGGACTGACCGCAGGGGCACAAACACGGCAGCTGCAGTTAGGATGCACACTGACTTCTCCTTACGTGAGTTGAGATTATTATGTTCAGAACCAAGTAATTTAATACAAATCACAGAATACAATATAAGTATAATCTGGCATATCACCACGGAGGAAATGGTTGAGCTCATGAGAAATGGATACAACAAATACAAGCTCTGATTGTGTTTTTCCCAGACAAAAGAATCTAAAAAAGAAAACAGAAGCCTAAGATCTCAGCTCATGGTAAATCCCCAAGATACAAAACCCCTAATGTAAGCAATGGCTATATATAAAATTCGACTAGAAATAACTCCTTGTACTACTATAGTAAGAAGAAAAATCTTGCAGGGGCTGCGTTTCTGCCATCTCAAGTTCCCAACTGAAATTCATTGTTCCTTTTTTCCTCCAGAAAATAGGACAAACTGAGTCGCCTGATTGTGCATTTCTTACAAACCAGTACTAATGGTACTAATATTGCCCTTTGGTTCCTCACCAGAGGTTAAAAGCTGCTAAAGACCACCTGAGAACCCAAGCACCATCTAAAATATTGTTTCTATGTATTTATTCTATTCTGTTTGTAAGAGTTTCCACTCATTCACGTCTATTAATTTTCTTTCTTTCTTTTTTTTTTTTTTTGCCAACAAGCCTCACCTAATTCAATCTGTTTTAGATTGAAGGCTAGAAACCCCATGTCACTTTGTAATTATTTCTCTTTAATTCAGGTCACATTACGTGTACATGTATACACATATGTAAATCCACATACCCATATGCAAATGTACCAGTCACATGCATTATAAAATGTTAAAGATAAATCTATTTGTGCAACAAATAATATACACACGTGTATTTGTACCTACATTTATTTCTCAGTCTTAAGAATTTGAAAACAGACACACCTTTTTTGATCTCAAAAGTTTTTGTCCAAAATGAGCTAAATGGACTTAATTCTGAGCCTCTGAGCAGGACACACTTCCACTCCTAGTTCCAACCCTTGGAGCAACCACCTTCAATTATTTCTGGTTTTAATTCTTGTGGTCCCTTCTCAACTCCAAAGAATATACTTCTATCACTATTTCCTCATGTCTCGACTTCAGAAATTGTCTATCTACTCCCCAAAACTGAAGATTTAGTCACTTTATTGAAACCCCCAACTCCTCCCAGTTTTTTGCTCTCGTGTTATTTTAAACTTTTCCCTTGGTTACCTTAGTAACTTTAAACAATGTGCCTAAACTTCTTGTTCCATCAACTTTCCAGGGAACCTCCGGACTCCCAGCGTGTAAGACAAGACCGTGACATTCCATCTCTTTGGCCTCCAGCGCTCTACTCATTTTCCCTTCCTCCAAACTCTGTCTCAAATGGGCAACCTAGAGGACACATCTATGTGGTCCCTACAGCTAAGTCTTCCATGTTTCTTCTTTCGGACGTGTCTAAACGTTGAAAACCAAGACACAGAGAGTGCGTATGTGCACAGAGGTCAGTGTTCCTAATTGCGGAGCCGGGATGACATTTCATTTTCTAAGGATCAATGACCCTTGTAGCTGCTCACAAGAGAATGAGATTGTTTCCAGCATCGAAGTCAGATGGATTTTCTTTTCTTACATTCCATCAATTGCTCAAACATCATGTCCTTTTAAAGCTGTTTGACGCTTAGACCATGACTTTTCTAGCTTTTCCACCGTAAGTTTCTAATAAGCATTTTTCTTCTGAAGAGAAGAAAAATACCCCTTTCTGCAGCCTCTCCCCAGCACTTCCTACATTCTTGCTCACATTATTGTCTGGAGTCTATTCCATTCTTTTTGATGGTATTTTTTCTTGGAGTTCCTTTCAAGGCCTGCTGCACAGCTACCACCCTGGGATTTCTCTTCACTGGCCTCCATGCTTCTGGTTGTACATGTTCTTGAATTCTCTTTCTTGGTGGAGTACATCCTCAAGGAATTTCCTCAGAAAAAGTGCATGGAAGATAAATGATCTCATTCTGCCCTCAGCCTCGATTGATAGTTTGTCTTCTGACTTCAAATTAAATTTTCTCTCAGAACTCCATGGATTTCCAACATTGAGTATTGGTGAGAAGGCAACACCTGTCTGATATTCATTCCTTGACTTCCCTTCCTGTTCCTCAGCTCAATGATTAATCACAAAGAGCCATGTTTCGTCAGCATCCCCCCAGGCCCCCCAACATCTCCTACTAATCACTATCCCTCCAGTCCCCCAAAGACGATAACTATTTCTCTTATGATAATCACTTCCTTGCTTTTACCAGCAAAACATGAATTTTCAAGCTCCCTCCCCACAGCCCGCACAGCTTATTTTTGCCTGGTTTTTGAAATCAGCTGTGTCTGACTTCTTTTGCTCAACATCACATTTGTGAGACTCATCTGTCATTGTGTGTAGTTATAATTCATTCTGTGTCATTGCTATAATATTCCTTTGCATGACTATATGACATAATGTTGATAGACACTTTGGCTGTTTTCAGTTTGCAAGTGATTACAAAAAAACATAGTCATAAATGTTCTCACACAGGGCTTGGAGTCCCCTCTGCATGCATTTCTGATGAGTAGATAGCTAAGAGTGGGACTGCACATATTTTAGCAGATAATGCCAAAGCACTCTCAAAGTGGTTTGTTCTACCAATTTCTAGGCATTTGACTTTTTTTTTTTTTTAAAGATTTTATTTATTTTTTTGACAGAGAGAGACATAGCGAGAGCAGGAACACAAGCAGGGGGAGTGGGAGAGGGAGAAGCAGGCCTCCCGCAGAGCAGGGAGCCCGATGTGGGACTCGATCCCAGGACCCTGGAATCATGACCTGAGCCGAAGGCAGACGCTTAACGACTGAGCCACCCAGGCGCCCTAGGCATTTGACTTTTATGTATACTGACCCCGTGTCCTACATGAGGGTGAAGCATACTCATTAACAAACAGGAGCTGGGGGGCTAATCTAATCACAAAAGCCCTTCAGAAGCTGAGTTTGTTCCAGCTGGTGGGAAGGGGAGAAAGTCCGAGAGATTTTTATCCTGCGAAGGATTAGACATGCCACTGCTGCCTTTAAGATGGAGGGGGACATGTGAGAAGGAATGTGGGAAGCCTCACGGAGCTCAGTGGCCCTTGGCTGACAGAGAGCAAGGGACGGGGACCTCAGACCTCCAGCTGCAAGGAACTGGGTCTTGCGACTGCTTGGAAGCACATTCTTTCCCAGAGCCTCCATATAAGAATGCAGCCCAGCCAACATCTTGATCTCAGCTTTGTGAGATGCTGAGCAAGAACCCAGGCAAGGCTGTGCAGATTTTTGACCTACAGAACTATGGAATTATAAATGGGTGTTTTGTTTTGTTTTTTTAAAACACCAAGTTTGTGGTAATTTGTTACGCAGCAGTAGAAAACTAATACATCCTCTCTCCTGTATTCTCCTACTCTTCTGTCTCTTCAGGCCTCATCCTGAATTTTTTTCCTGACCCATCTTTCAGATTGCTAAATCTCTCTCCAGTTACATCTAATATGCCGTCAAACCCATCCATCCTGGATATAACATCAGAGCTATTTAGAAGTCTGGATCCAAGAATGCCAATTCCCCTGTGCATCTGTTTCTTTTCTGTTTGTGTTGGGTTGTGTGCATGTCATCTTATCTCCTGTGTGACTGATTATTTGTGATTACGCATGGGACCTCACACTTGCAAGACTCCTTGCTATCTGGAAATAATCTGATATCCAGTATGACGCTGTCTTCCTCTAGGGAGAATTTAAAGGTACTTCTGCTGGATACCTGGTGTGGTGGGGGTGGGGGAGGTACTAGCAATCTGGGTTCAATTCAGTTCAAGTTCAGCAACTTGAGATGATCTGAGGCTGAGTGGCAGTGCCTGCAAGGGTCTGTTTCTTTCTGGTTCATTCTCACCTCTTGGATGCAGTCCTTTATTGGCCCCAGCTCGAGGAGAAGGACGTTCACCAGGCCCCCCACAGGGCCCTGGGCTCCAATCCCTGTCTGCTAGTCCCCCAAGGCAATCCAAAGTATTACTCAATCTCTCAGCTGCCCAGTCTAGAATTGTCAAATGTTCTCAGAGGAAAGAGCCCCAAATCCCGGGCTCCCCTCTCTAGGCTTCTGCTCTTCCCTGGATCCTGGCCTAGTAATTCTTCACTCACCTACTTGCGCTCTAGGTGCAAATGCTGAGCACATGGGTGAGGGCGGGAATGCTAGGAGCCAACTGGCACAACTGTTTCATAATTAACACCCCTATTTCTAGCCACTTGTGTCATCTTCATTTTCTGTATTTGTCATCTCTATACCCACAGCCTCTTTGGGGTTTTACTATAGATAGGTTCTCTTCCTTGTTGCAAATGTCTCATCTACTTATTCTCATCTTCTCTGCTCTGTTTATCTGCATCCAGTTTCCAATTACTTTTTACATTAGAGAAACTTGTTAAAAGCTCTCCTGCACTGGACTACTGCCCTCCTGTTCTCTGTTATGTATCTGATCCATCACCTTAATCCAGAAGCTCTAAACCATTCGTTTTAGAGGTGAAACTGTTAAGACCCCCAAAGACACAAGGATTTGCCCAAGGTCACAGAGAACTCCTGCGATGTGGATCACAGCCGGCCTTGGAACTCAGTTCCCCCGAATCACAGCCTTCTTGCACTTTATGCTACAGACCTCCTTCATCGCAGAAATGTTGTTATACACGTCATATGTTTACTTACTTAGACCACTAGAGAGAAAATAAAATGGTGTAAGAGCAGGCCGACATTCGAGGGTGCACAGAACTAGAGAGAGAAAAAGAATTAAGAGCTAGACTAACCACTTCGTGCTCAGGTTGTTAACGGTCACTTCTAGGGACTGCCAGATCCAATATTAAACACTTTTTTTTTTTAAGTTAGACACTTCATACAACTATCCATAAAACAATTTTCAATACTTTGGCTGAACAACTTGAGAATTTAGAAGGAGAAAGAAAAATCTGAATAGACATGAAAGAAGTGTGTACACACAATTCCCACCACAGCTTTGAAATCTTGCAATGATTTAATTTTATGAAATACTTGTGAATAATCCAAAGTGATAAACATTTTAAAACTTACTTCCTAATTTATTTTACTAATATTTTTAATGAACAGCAAAAACATAGAAACAAATCAGACACAGTTGCAAAAACAATTAAAAATTAAGGAGCCAGAACATTTTACTCTGACCCCGCTCTTCCATTTAATCCCGTAAGTACCAGCACCTTGCTTGCCTGCACCCCAGGCACTAGGTCCCTTTATTAAGCTCTAGTTTAAACAGACAATGAACAAGTTTTATAAACCATACACTTTTGCTACTATATTTCTCAAAATGTAAAAACATGCATGCCCCCTGTGTTAGTTTCCTATTGCTATTATAAGAAATTACCACAAATTTACTAGTTTAAAACACAGATTTACTATCTTACAGTTCTGGAAGGAGAGTGTGTGTGTGTGTGTGCATCTGCACCCATATGCACATCAATCAAGCATTTCGTTCAATCAGAGAGAAGGCTCTATTTTATTTTTTAAAAAGATTTTATTTATTTGAGAGTGAGTGAGAGAGAGAGAGCATGAGCAGGGGGAGTGGCAGGCAGAGGAAGAAGCAGACTCCCCGCTGAGCAGGGAGCCCCATGTGGGACTTGATCCCAGGACCCCGGGATCATGACCTGAGTTGAAGGCAGACGCTTAACCGACTGAGCCACCCGGGCACCGCAGGAGGCTCTATTCTAAACATGAGCTGTGATTACCTGGGGACGTTTCATAGACGAGATCAGTCTTGAAAGATATAGTGTCCTGAAAGACTGACGGATTTCTGAGGACAATCCAACCAGGACATATAGTGGGGACAAAAGTGATGGCCATGGGAAAGAACCTGCAATGTCTGCAGGGAAAGGAGCACTGGAGAGAACTGGTTATCTAGAAGTTAGGACTTGATGGTGGGGATACTTGGGCCCTTCTGTCACTGATGGGAAGAAAAGGGTCTGTCTGGCATCATTAGTAGTTTCTTGCTCTATTCAAACAATGGAATGGGGTAAGACCCACTTTTCTTCTGAGGACCTTAAAGCAAAATGCCAATATCCAAGATGCTTTGCAAAACAGAGCCAGGAAAAAGTCTCCAGAAGATGTGGGAGAAGTCTCATGGGAAAAGTACTCTCCTCTCAATTTGAGGGTTACCACTGCTGCGGCTCAATGGGACCCCGAAGCCTCAAGCCCGGTAGGAAGGTGAGGAGCACCTGGCTGACAGCAAGTCGCACCAGCTCTGGGAGAGAGCAGTAATGGAGTAATCACAGAAACCATGTAGGCCCAAATCCCGGGATGGCACTTCATCTAAATAAATAAGTAAATACCCACTTCATCTAAAGGCTGAAAAATGAAACATCCCAGAAGTCTAAGCATGATTTTTGTAATTGTACAAACATTTCTTTTTTTTTTTTTTAAAGATTTTATTTATTTGAGAGAGAGAGAATGAGAGAGGAAGAGAGCCCATGAGAGGGGGGGAGGGTCAGAGGGAGAAGCAGACTCCCCGCCAAGCAGGGAGCCCGATGCGGGACTTGATCCAGGGACTCCAGGATCATGACCTGAGCCGAAGGCAGTCGCTCAGCCAACTGAGCCACCCAGGCGCCCCTGTACAAACATTTCTAAAAGAAAACATCAATAATCTAAGCCAAGTTAACTAATCCCATTTCCATGCCTCCAGTAAAGTTAACCCAGCTAACAGGCTTTGATTTGGTAATGATTAACTGGCTGGGTTATAAAGGTAAGAGAATACTGACATCCAAGATGGTGAAATAAACTGTTGGCTGTGCATGGGCTCATTAAATTTTAATTAATTAAGCTTAATCAGTTCTAAGTAATGACTTCTTTCTTGAGCAGAAAAGAACAGAAACCCAGTCTTTGATCTTTCCTTAGAATCAAAGAGATGAGGCTTAGAATGGTGTTAAAATTTTAGCCACAACAGAGGCGCCTGGGTGGCTCAGTTGGTTAAGCGACTGCCTTTGGCTCAGGTCAAGATCTCAGGATCTCAAGGTCCTGGGATTGAGCCCCGCATCGGGCTTCCTGCTCAGTGGGAAGTCTGCTTCTCCCTCTCCCCTTGCTGCTCCCCCTGCTTGTGCTCTCTCTCAAATAAATAAAATATTAAAAAAAAATTTTTTAGGGGCACCTGGGTGGCTCAGTTGGTTAAGCGACTGCCTTCGGCTCAGGTCATGATCCTGGAGTCCCTGGATCGAGTCCCGCATCGGGCTCCCTGCTCGGCAGGGAGTCTGCTTCTCCCTCTGACCCTCCCCCCTCTCATGTGCTCTCTCTCATTCTCAAATAAATAAATAAAATCTTTAAAAAAAAAAAATTTTTAGCCACGACATACTGCTTTCTTCCTACCTTTCTGCATGTGAGATAAAAGTTGCTCCTATAAACATCAATAAAATTGTCATAAAATCATGTAAAGGAAAATATTAGGAGTTAAGTGAAATTACTGTTAAGATTCTGTGAATACATAAATTAAGCTACTACAAGAAAATGACAATGTATTTTATACATAATATAGCATGAAAATGTCATTATATAGGATACTATAGTATCAGGAGTTAAATATCCATCACGAATGACAAAGATCCTTGGTTTAAAGCACTGTCGAGTTTTCTTTTTTTAAAAAAACAAGTTTTTGAGGTGAGATTCACATACACATAAAATTAAGCATTTGAAAGTGAAAAATTCAGTGGTGTTTGGTACATTCATAATGTCGTGCAGTCACCACCTCTGTATCTAGATCATTCCAAAAGATTTTCATCATCACAAAGGGAAACCCCAAACCCACTAAGCAGTTGCTCCCCACTCCCCTTGCCTCTGTTAACCACCAATCTGCACCAATCTGCCTCTGCCTCTATGGATTTACCTACTCCGATATTTCATGTAAACGTCTGGCTTCTCTCACGTAGCATGTTCTTAAGGATCGTCCACGTTGTCCCGTGTCCCAGCGCTCCGTTCCTTTCTGTAACATCCCGTGTATGCATCCAACACGACTGGTGCATCTTTTCATCCACGGATGGACATTTGGGCTGTTTCTATCTTTTGGCTACTGCGAATACTGCTGCTACGAACATCTGTGTACAAGTCTCTGAACATCTGTCTTTAATTCTAGGAGTATTTCCTGGGTCACGTGGTAATTCTACGTGGAGGAACCGTCAAACTGTTTTCCACAAGTGGCCTCACCATCTTACATTCTCACCATGTATGAGGTTCTAACTTCTTCACATCCTTGCCAACATTAGTTATCTCCTGTTGTGCTGACCATGGGCATCCCAGTGGGAATGAAGCGGTATCTCATTGTGGTTTTGACTTTCATTTCCCTGATGGCGAATGATAAGCATCCTTCCATGGGCTTATCACCTATTTACATATCTTCTTTGGGGAAACATCTGTTCAACTCCTTTGCTTCTTTTATTAAAAATTGGGTTGTCTTTTTTACAGTTGTAAGAGTTCTTTATACATTTTGGATACTAGACTCTTAGCGGATATATGATTTGTGAACATCTCCCCATTTTGTGGGTTGTTTTTTTCACTCTCCTGACAGTGTCCTTTAATGCACCAAAGTTTTTAATTTTGATGGAGTCCAATTTTTAATTTTGTTGCTCATGCTTTTGGTGTCCATTTCTAAGAATCCAAAGTCATGAAGCTTCCCCTGTTTTCTTCTAAGAGTTTTATGCTTTTAGCTCTTATATTTGGGTCGATGACCCACTCTGAGGTAACTTTTTACATGATGTGAAGTAAGGGTCTAACATCATCCTTCTGCATGTGGCTATCCAGTTGTTCTAGCACTATTTGTTGAAGAGACTGTTCTTTCCCCGTTGAATAACCTTAGCATGCTTTTCCTAAATCAACAGGCCATAAATGTATGGGTTTATTTCTGGACTCTGAGTTTTTAAAAAAATTTTTAATTCTGAATTTTCCATCCTATAGTTCTGCCACTGCTTTTCCCAGAGGAAGTCTAGCTTATAATGGCATACTAGGAACTTTTGCTTCAAAACTAAAAATTTTTTAATGAAAAATACACATCCATAATGAATAATTTCATTATTAAACACCTCTTTAAAAAATAAAGATGAAAAGGAGCATATGCGACCTGGAAGTCAAAACCAATCTCTGTAGAATAGTATTTTATCAGGTAGCATGTGATTTTACTGTTATTTACCATGCTGTAATGAAGTCATTAATTTTAATTGCCTACCGTTTATAAAACCTTCCATTTTACAATGACTTATGAACTTCCAGTCAGCCGCTCACTGCGGTTACTACATTAAATGTCCTTGGTAACAGTCTTGCCAAATTACCTGTGTCAAATGACCGCCCAATTCCAAATCAAAAGAATGTTTTATTGTCTGGAACTTTTTATACTTATCGAAGTGTCCTCATTCGGACCATCCAAACTTCTCTTGGTACCCTAGATTTAAGTACCGATACAGCGTGCTATTTGGAAATCGAGATCACCATTATTTTAGACACACGCCTGCATTCCTTCCACACAGCCCCTTCTCCTGCATTAGTTTTTCTGCGAGGGTCTGAATTGTAACCTCCTCTTAGCTCCTGGGGCCTCCAACTGCCTAGGCTGAAGGAAACACCTGACTTCCCTGATCGCAGGTCTCTAAAACCGAGGATCCCGTCAAACCACCGGTGCAGAGGCTCTAAACTCACAATCTCTACTGAAAACATAAGCTCCCATTCCAGAACATCCAGAAGAGTTCTCTCTTGCTTTTGAATCCCCTCTGCCTACGACTGGTAAACACGGGGTATTTTGCTTTATCACAGTTTCTTTCAGAGGCAGAGACCATCTTGTTTTTATTGACCCAAGAAAGAAAAAAGGAAAAAGAAAAAAAAAAAAAAAGTCTTGCCCCGGGAAACTACGGGAGAAAAAGTCTGGGAAGTGCTGATAACTGTAGTCTAGAAAACACGTGAAAGACTTTACCTTTAGCTGGCCAGTGATGTCGCGGCAGCTGACTGTCTTACCATGCAAGAGACTAAGGTTCAGGGTCAGACCAACGGTTCTGACGGGCTGGACACATGGCTGAAGTCAGACACCAAGGAAGAGACGGCCAGCCCAACCCCTCACACAGCATCCCTTCCTGGTTAATCCATGGGGTGATAATGACACTGACTGGCCTCGTCCTGCCAACGAAGGGCAAGGCACTGCAGTGACGGCGCCTAGAAATGAATAGGAGTGATTGGGGGTAAAAGGGGGAGGGGGAAAGGTGGCCAGGATGAAGAAATGAATAAAACTCCAAATTTTTGTTACAACTCACTGTCATACCTATTACTCTAGTATCTAATGACAGGGGGGAATGGAAAAGAAAAAAAAAAAAAGAAAGAAAAAAAGAAACAAAGAAAAAAAAAAGAAAAGCTGCTACCTATTTACATTTATGCAGCATTCTAAGAATTTAGGTTTGTATCCTACAACAGGACTACATATAACTAGAGCAAGAGGTTGACTCAATTTAGTTCAAAAACCTATTGCAAAGAAAAGAGTTTTCTTTTTTTTTTTAATCATCGGTGTTTCTAAGTTCTGACAATTTAGTTTTTATTACGACAAAAACTCAATCCACGCTACTGAAACAGACCCTACTTACCAAACAATTCCTTGGGCTCCAGAGCCGATTGGCTTCAACTGCTGGTAACGTTTGAGGACCGTGAAGGTTGAGTCTGCCACCTGTACACTGTAAAACTGACTGTCACATTTACTGTCACTCATGATGTAGTATCATAGAATATTCCAGAAAGTTGGTACGGTCGTCGGGCTCCTTAAAAGAAAAACAGAATGAACATGCATTCTGAGATTACACGTGTGTGGCTCACTCGAGAGTGTTGCGAATTGACTGGCGTGTGAGACAAGGGGGCTGTAGGCTGATAAACTCGGTTGCACCAAGTTCTGAACTTCAGCAACATGCAAAAGAAAAAAAAAAAAAGGCAACAACATTTCACAGGTACCGAGCCCACCCAGAAGGAAGGAATGCTGAGGCCCGGCATGACCACGTTTTAAGGGAACGGACGAGAAATAACAGCCTTTCTTGTACGTGTGCAGTTTGCCAGCCAGGACGAGATTATGTCACCATGGGGCTCTCAGCTCGCCTCCTGTCGGACCGGCGTATCCCAGGCTGTCTCAGGGATGAAGGCACTCGGGAGAGGTTTCAAAGGGATCCTGTCTACGATTCCTGCAAAAACCGCAAAGGGCCAGTCTTCTTCTAAGTCCACAAGTTCAGGTAAAGCAATGAAGCAGAAAGCAAGTCCTAGGCCAAAGTGACTGCAAACAGGGGAAGTTACAGAACGACAGGGTGCTGGGCCTGGTGACGTAGGTGTGTGTGTGCACGCCCGTGCGTGTCCTGGAGCTGGCCTGCGTTCCCCAAACCCCACATCCCTCTCAGGCTCAATAACCAGCTCTAGACGGAGAACCGTGGTAACCTACAGTCAATGACACGGATGCTCTGACATTTATTCATGATAAATTAGTTCAAACTGGCAGTCCCAAGCAGCCTTTTGGTGTTTAGGCAGTAGGCTGAGATCCCCACCCTGAGGAGCCTGTATGATTTTATACAGAAAACAAGCAAACCGAAACCAGCAGGCAGCTACATTGACTGGGTTCCCTGGCTCTTGGCTGAAGACATTTATTTAAAAGTCAGCAAGCTATTTATTTTGCTCTTTTTTAAAAAAACTAAAAAGCCAACAATCAAATCCTAGAGGTAAACACTATACGGTTTAAAAACCAGGAATTTAAAATTTTATTGCCCAGCTCCCACAAATTCTTGTTTGTTCTACCATCTAATATTTGATGGCAACCCGCTGAGTTTTCTGGAGTGATAATTTGTATTTTGATACAGTGATGCCTGGAATTTCCATTAAACATGGAAATAAGTCGATTAATAACAAGCCTAAACAAAGAATTTAAATCAAGTGAATAGTTTCTCTAACTGACCACTCCTTCACTCCTCCCTCCCAGTTTTTTTTTTTTTACACCAATTCTCAGGGCAGCGGCTGAGACCCATTGCACACTGGCCAGGCGGGGAGGACCTCCGGCCTGCACTAGACGAACCGACCCACTGCTCATGACAACCCACAGCAGGATTACCAGCTCCTGGTACACTTTGAGCTACACGGCCTGGCCATGCCGTGCTGTGGTGAGGAAGGGGCCCTAAGCTCCAGGAGGGTGGGGACCGGTCTGTCTTGCTTCCTGTGGCATCTCACACTGCTGGGACGGAACGACAGCAGAAGCATTCAAAAAGTTTACTGATAGATAAATAAGTAGACAAAGATACTGCTCCGACAGTATCTGATGATTCCCTCATGACGCTGCTGCATTTTACTGACATCTGAAGGAATATCCATTTCTAAAGATTAATTTTTGTATAGTTTTTAGGAGGCTGAGACAATTCAACTCAACACCTACGGGGTGCCTTCGTACAAGACAGTGTTAAGTGATATAGGTGATAGAGCAAGATCAGCTAATTTTTTTTTTAAGATTTAATTTATTTTGAGAGGGAGAGAGAGAGAGCAAGTGTGGGGAGGGGGCAGAGGGAGAGAGACAATGTCAAGCGGACCCCCCACTGAGCGTGGAGCCCAATAGGGCTCTGGGTAACAGAGTCAGACGCTTAACCGACCGAGCCACCCAAGCACCCCAAAATCAGCTAGTCTCAAAGCCGCATATAATTCACTAGTTGAGGGAAGAAGTGTGAGGAATGACTCTGTTATCTATATTATAACACATGTTACAATACCATAAGGGCATAAGCAAAAAGGAAACCAAATCAAAAGGCAAAAGAGGCCCTACGCACTGGCGGGGGTGCAGAGGACAAGGAGAACTTCCTGGAGGAGGTGGTATCTGCCCTGGACTCTTGCCAGACGGACAGCAGAGGCTCAGAGCTCGAGCTGACTGTGCTCAGACCTGGTGACTTGCTCAAATTGGCTATTGGGGGGCAAA
Source organism: Leptonychotes weddellii (assembly GCF_054177405.1). Classification (NCBI taxonomy): domain Eukaryota; kingdom Metazoa; phylum Chordata; class Mammalia; order Carnivora; family Phocidae; genus Leptonychotes; species Leptonychotes weddellii. Next base: position 132,260,642 of record NC_138375.1, on the reverse strand, counting down.
TGCAAAGGATCAGAGACAGACTCGGGGAAAAGGCAGGGAGCACTACAACCTACTGTTTCTCAGCCCTACTGGTCATTCGAAAAGCACTTCCTGACACAGCGTGGACAGTCCTTGCCTGCCCTCGGTGAGCTGCCACTGTGGGCCGCTCAGGAAGAGCCCCAGCACAAGGGGACCCCTAGACCCAGAGGACAGAGAAGGCCCTGGGCCACAGGGAAGGAAGGAAGCATGTGCAGAGAGGCGGAGCATGACCAGTCACTGGAGATTTAGTTTTGCTGGACAGTGGGGGAACGAAGCTGGAGAGAGAAAAGCAGGCCAGATCACCACGGGCCCTGGAAGCCGCCGGGAGCCGTCTGGGCCCGGGCCTGGGGGCCGCCGAGCCATGGAGGCAGAGAGGCATGTGCTCCGACGTGCTGTTCAGAGTGGTCATTTGGGAAGCTGAGAGAGGGATGGCTCAGGGGGCGCAGGGCTGAAGACAGGGAGACCTGGCAGAACAGGGCAGGGGTGCGGCGGGTGTGGGCGAGAAGGGGACGCACGGCTCAGAGGAAGCATGTACACGAGCTGGAGAACATGAGGGGAAATCCGGTGAAGCAGCTGGGCCGGGGGCCCGCACGCACGCGCACTCTGCGAGTCTGGCTTCCGCCGGGCGCCTCCGCAGGGCCTGAGGGGCGGGCAGTATGACAGCCACAGGCCGCCGCCGAACTCCAGGACCCACTCCTCTGTCCTTCTGCTGAGGCCCAGACAGATGGCTGCCCAGCCCCAGATGAGGTCGGACTGCGTTCCTGGCAGCCAGGTGTGGCCACACGACCAGCTTGTGGCGGCTGAGCTGTGAGCAGAGCGATGACCGCTACTTCAACAGCAGCTTTTCTTTTTTTCTTTCTTTCTTCTTTCTTTCTTTCTCTTTTTTCTTTCTTTCTTTTCTTTCTTTTTTTTTTTCTTTCTTTTCTTTCTTTCTTTTTCTCTTTTTTTCTTTCTTCTTTCTTTCTTTTTCTCTTTTTTCTTTCTTTTCTTTCTTCTTTCTTTCTTTTCTTTCTTTCTTTCTTTCTTTCTTTCTTTCTTTCTTTCTTTCTTTCTTTCTCTTCCTTCCTTCTTTCTTCCTTTCTTTCTCTCTCTCTCTTTTTTTTAAAGAAAGCTGCTTGCTGTCCAAAGCATCTTTCTCCCTTGCTGATGGCTGGGGGACAGCTGTTGTAGACCCAGAGATGGCAGTCACGTGAAGAGGGTAGAGCCGCCCACCAGCCGGAGTCCTGAATGACCTTGCGGCACCAAGCCGCCCCCCACCCCGGTCCACCTGCCCACGCAGAGGCTGGCGCGAACTAACGTCCCCCTCGTTGAGCGACCCTGAACTCTCTCTGCTACAGTTGCTGGGACCTGTGTTCTGACTGTCACACTGTTAGGTTAGCTTTTGTGGATTTGGGGAGAACATCACGTCATTAGGTTTGAGAACTGACAGATTTCCACCTCAAGATTTAAAATAATTTTTAAATTAAAGGACGTTGCGCTTTGTAGGCAAAAAAAAAAAAAAGAATCACCTAAGAGAGAAGCTGTCAAAGCCACCTTCTCTGTCAACCTTGGGCTTTGTGAGTGTGAGAAAGCACCTCGGGGCAAGCCGAGAAAGCCGGTAATTTAGCTATTAATGAAATCAACTCAGTTGAGATTGTATTTCAACAAAATGGCCGTCACCTGGGTTTTAGAAGACAGTTTACAAACTGGGAAGTGTACGAATTCTTCATACAACCACATTATCAACACACTGAAGGTGCACTCACTGCCTTCACTTTCCTCACCAGGGGGTGCTGGTTCCTCCCCTGGGCTCCCCGCAGTGGGACCCAGTCCCCGCCCGTGTTGCTTCTGCACGGTCACTCAGTTTCTGCAGGTCTGCCTGTGTCTCCTTCCCCCAGCCTGGGAGCACCTCAAAAGCAGGAGGGTCTGTCTTCCCTCTCACACATCGAGAAATTTAAGGAAATGTCCAATGTCTACAATGATCCACTTAAAAAGCTCCTTGGGGGACAAAGGGGACACACCCTGCTCCCTGGGTTCTTCAGACCTGCACACGCTGGGCGGACACCTCAAGGGAAGGAGTCGGCCCAGCCTTTGCTAAAGGCGTCTGGCTCACGTCCATGCCCTTCCCCCTTCACCATGCTGCTTCAGTGAATCCTTGTTGAATGAAATGCTCTGATCTAAAATCCCTATTTGTCTAAGACTGAAGACTCTTGTAGAAACCCTTCTAGGAATTCTGGAGTAAAATCGACCCACTCTACAGATAAACACTGGGTAGGAAGAACATTCCTACTTGTTTAGAGCCTAGAATAGGAAATGCTTAAAAAAAAAAATTCTCTAACTCTAGTATTCTTCTAGATACAAGCAATTCAACTACTGTAAATATGATATTAGTGTCCGAGTCCTATAGGGACATCAGCTACCATTCGCTGAGACTTCCTGACATTTCATGAGGGCCTCCTGCATACCAAGCACAAGGTAAAGGGTGTCAAGAGGGCACTAACCAGATAGTCCCTTCCCTCGAATGGCCAAGAGCATAATCATCACACCACCTAGGAAGTGTCCTAGGGGTAGACGTGGGCCCAAGGGCAGGGGCCCAGCACAGTGGTGTGTTGGGGGGGAGCCAGTGAATGAGGAGAAGGGCGTGTGTGAGTGAGACATGGATATAAAGGAAGGTTTCCAGGAGGAGTCAAGACCTGAGTGCAAGTTTGCTCACAATATCAACCCAGGGGTGCAGGAACAGGCCTTCTCATTCGTGCTGGCAAGCACTGTAAATTGGCGATACATTTTTGGGGAGGAGAATACGTAATATCTAATGAAAAATTTAAAGGCACGTGACTCCGAACCTGGCAACTACCATTCTATAAATGTATCAGACAAACATATATGTATAAATGCTCAAAGATATTCGTGCAAGAATGTTTGTGGCACTTCTGGTGACTGGCAAAACGAGAAATAACCTAAAATGTACACTTGGAATGAGTGAATAAATTATGGCATAAAAGCACAATAAAGCCATTAAAAATAATGCAGGGACTTTGTGTACTGAAAAGGAATGATGTCTAAGATATATAAAGGCAACAAAGCAAGTTGAAGAGAGCATGTAGTAAATGTCAGTCTATGGGAAGGGCCGCTCGCGCGCACACACACAATATGCTAGCAAGTGCAGAGACGCAGGGGGAAATAAGACTTTCACTCTTCCCATTATAACTTTGTTAGTTTTTTTTTTTTACTCATGCACATACTCCACATTAAAAAAAAAAAACAGCCCAAATTAAACCCTTGTAAATGAAAAGCTGAGACCTAACTGTAGGGTAGGTTTGGGGCAGCTGAGACTGGAGGCAGGAGGGTGGGCCCGGCTCTGAGCTGCAGGGTTATAAACGCCCCCCTCACAGCCTATCAGGGGAGCAGTACTGCCCCCACGCTGCAGATGAGGACAAGAGCTAGAAGACAGTCACGGAGCTGTCCAGATCCCCAGCTGGAGGGTGGCACGGCCCGGGTCTCAATTTAGGTGTGTCTGACGACCCTATTCATGTCCTCCCCAATACACCATTCTAATTAATATCTATCACTGTATTTAGAAAGTGAAGTGATGTGGCCAAGGGCTGGTCAGGACCAGGCCAGGAAAAAACACAGGCCTTTACATCTCGTCCTGCTGGCTTCACTCCACCAAGACACTTTCTTCTGATGATGATGATGAGTCAGTCGCCCACAGACTCAGGCCAACCTTCAACCACACGAATGGTTCAGGATACCCAGGACATGCAAAATCTAAATTAACCAACTGCTGCGATTAAAAGCAAATTTTTACAGTCACCCTCTTGGTTTCAATACTTGCTATTGAAGTTTTTAATCAAATTGTTCTTTTTTCCTCCTTTAATTCTTATCAAAAACGGCATAGCACAACAACTCCATCCTTCTTTGATAATCAGGAGCCTTACAGCATCCCAGAGTCATCCTTCTGGACGTCAGTTCTCAAAATACACTACAAACTATGACAGAGGACGACCTCTCATGTTGGGTGATCACAGCACCCACGGCTGGATCCGGAGGAGGGGTCCGTTGAGGACTCCTCCCCACAGGCCCCCTGCAGGTGCCCGGGCCTGTCCGTGCCCCCTCCCTGTGCTCTGGTTAGGGCGTTCTCAGTGCTCCCTCACCATGGCAACCGCCCAAGTGCCTTCCCCGCCTCCATTCCTGCTACCTCTGAACCACTGTACACACGCCATTTAGAAAGGGAGATCTGCCCGCATAAAAAACTACATGGAGGGCGCCTGGGTGGCTCAGTCGGTTAAGCGTCTGCCTTTGGCTCAGGTCATGATCCCGGGGTGGTCCTGGGATCGAGCCCTGAGTTGGGCTCCCTGCTCAGCAGAGAATCTCCTTCTCCCTCTCCCTCCCACCCCTGTTGTGCTCGCTAACAAATAAATAAAATCTTAAAAAAAACCAAAACAAAACTGTACATGGATGCTCACAGCACCTACATTTTTAACAGCTCAACACTGGAAACAATCTAGGTGTCCTTCAGGGGGTGAATGGTTAAGCAAAGTGCTGTCCACCCATACTATGGAACACCAGTCAGCAAGAGAAATGAACCAACCACTGATACCCTCAACACCCCGGGGGGATCTTAAGGACATTATCCTTAAGTGAAAAAGCCAATCTCCAAAGGTCCATACGGTATAATCCCATTTACACAGCACTCTCGGAATGACAGAATTACAGAGCGTGGACCAGATTAGAGGTTGCCAGGGTTATGATGGTGGGGCTGGGTGGGGGGGCGCTCTACAGGGCAGCACAAGGGAGATGTCTGGCATGATGAAACGGTTCGGTATCCTGACTGCGGTGGCGGTCTTTGTACCAACCTCTGCATGTGATAAAATGCCACAGCACTGTACGCACACACCACCCATGCCACGCTCCTGGCCTTGACACTGGGCTGCGGTCAGGGAAATATACAACCAATGCAGGAAACTGGGTGAAGGATGCATGGGAACTCTCTACCATTTTTACAATTCCTTATGAACCTAGAATTATTTCAAAATAAGGAATTAAAAGAGAGAGGGAGAGATTTGTTGAACATGCGCAGTGATCATACTGCTCTCTGGCTTAAATTCCTTTGGTAGTGACCGACTGCCTGGAGAGTAAAGCTCGAATCCTTAGCGCAGCAGAGGAGTTCACAGGACCCGTGGCCCACTCTCAGGCAATACAGAACCACCCGAGACCCCGCTGACGCCCCGGGTCCTGCACATCTTCGGGCCTCTTCCTGAGCTGTTTCATCTGTCTGAAGTGACTCCCCTCCCCATTCTGTTCTCCTGGCCAACCTTCATCCTTCAAAGTCTTGTGCACGCGCCTGCTTCTCTCACAAGCTTTCCTCTGCAGCCTCTCCCTTCCAGCGGTGCTGGGCATGTCCCGGTGTCTGGCACCAAAACCTATATTCCTTTTATATTGCACTGCACGTCTATCTCCACTTTCTGCCCTCCTTAAGGGCAGAAAATGTGTCTGATTCACTTCCTAATCCTCTACTAATTACACAGTGGGTGTCCAGTAAATGTCTGTTAAAGGCAAAACTAAGCGGGAGAAGAAACGTGGTAGGGCAGTGGGTGCTGTGGTTAGCATCGGGGCTCAGGAATCAGAGGGCAGGCTCCTGGGCAGACTCCACTCAAAAACTGTTAGAATAAAACAAATTCTGTAAAGATGCAGGATACACATTCAACGCACAAACATCTTTGGTGTCTCTATACGCTGGTGAACTCTCAGAAAGAGAAATTAAATGATGCTTTGGGTGGTTCAGTCGGTTAAGTGTCTGCCTTCAGCTCAGGTCATGATCCCAGGGTCCTGGGATCAAGTCCCGCATCAGGCTCCCTGCTCAGCTGAGAGTCGGCTTCTCCCTCTGCCTCTCCCCTGCTTGTGCTCTCTCTCTCTCTGTCAAATGAATAAATAAAATCTTTAAAAATAAATAAATAAATGATGCTTTCACAACTGCATCAGAAAGAATAGAATACCCAGGAATAACTTTAAACAAGGAGGTGACAGACCTCTATACTGAAAACTAGAAGACATCAATGGAAAAAATTAAAGACACAAATAAATGAAAAGATATTCTGTGTTTACGGATTAGAAAAAAAATCATTATTGTTAAAATGTCCATACTCCCCAAGGCAATTTAAAGATTCAATACAATTCCTATCAAAATTCCAGTGGCAGGGCGCCCGGGTGGCTCAGTCGTTAAGCGTCTGCCTTCGGCTCGGGTCATGATCCCGGGGTCCTGGGATTGAGCCCCTCATCATGCTCCCTACTCAGCCAGGAGCCTGCTTCTCCCTCTCCCACTCCCCCTGCTTGTGTTCCCTCTCTCGCTGTGTCTCTCTGTCAAATAAATAAATAAAATCTTAAAAAAAAAAAATTCCAGTGGCATTTTCCACAGAAATAGAACAAATAATCCTAAAATTTGTATGGAACTACAGAAAACTCTGAAGAGCCACAGCAATTTTAAGAAAGAAAAACAAAGCTGGAGGCATCATGCTCCCTGATTTCAAAGCTATAGTAATTAAGTATTACAAAGCTATAGTAATTAAGACAGTATGGTACTGGCATAAAAACAGACACACAGATCAATAGAACAGAATAGAAAGCCCAGAAATAAACCCACACATATATGGTTGATTAATTTACGACAAAAGGAGCCGATGATATACAATGGGGAAAGGATAGTCTCTTCCATAAATGGTGCTGGGAAAACTGGACAGCCACATGCAAAAGAATAACTCAACCACTCTTACACTATACACAAAAATTAACTTAAGATTGATTAAAGACTTGAGCATAAATCTTGAAACCACAAAACGCCTAGAAGGAAACATAGGTGGTGAGCTCCTGGACATTGGTCTTGACAATGATCTTTTTAATCTGGCACCAAAAACAAATATAAACAAGTGGAACTACATCAAACTAGAAAGCTTCTGCACAGCAAAGGAAACCATCAACAAAATAAAAGGCAACCTACAGAATGGGAAAAAATATTTGCGAATCATATATCTGATAAAGGGCTAATATTCAAAATATATAAGAAACCCACATAGCTCAATGGCAAAAAACACAAACAATCCGGGGCACCTGTAAATGGGTTGAACGTCCGACTCTTGGTTTTGGCCCAAGTCCTGATCTCAGGGTCGTGGGATTGAGCTCCGAGTGGGGCTCCACGCTCAGCAGGGAATCTGCTTGAGATTCTTTCCCTCTCTCTCTCTCCCCCTCTCTCTCCACTCCTCTTTCCCACCCTTGCTCAAGTGCTCTCTCTCTCTCTCAAATAAATCTTTAAAAAAAAAACCACGAAAAAAACCACAATCTGACTTAAAAAATGGGCAGAAGATCTGAATAGTTTTCCAAAGAAGACATGCAGATGGCCTGCAGGTACATAAAAGATGCTCAACATCACCAATCATCAGGGAAACGCAAATCAAAATCACAGTGAGATATCATCTCAGGCCCACTAGAATGGATAATATCAAAAAGACAAGAAATGACAAGTGTCAGCGAGGAAGTGGAGAAAAGGGAACCCTTGTCTCTGTTGGTGGGAATGCAAGCTGGGGCAGCTCCTATGGAAAACAGTATGGAGGTTCCTCAAAAAATTAAAAATAGAACTACCATTTGATCCAGCAATTCTGCTTCTGGATATTTATCCAAAGAAAACAAAATCACTAACTTGAAAAGATACCTGCACCCCCATGTTCACTGCAGCATTATTTACAACTGCCAAGATGCAGAAAACTGCCAAGATGCCTAGTGTCCATCAATGGGTGAGTGGATAAAGAAGATGCTGTTGCTACTGGGTATTTACCCCAAAGATACAAATGTAGGGATCTGAAGGGGTACGTGCACCCCAATGTTTATAGCAGCAATGTCCACAATAGCCAAACTATGGAAAGAGCCAAGATGTCCATCAACAGATGAATGGATAAAGATGTG
>NC_138375.1:132207947-132252192 GCF_054177405.1 Leptonychotes weddellii | reverse complement strand
GGGTTAGCCTGGTGATGGGTATTAAAGAGGGCACGTATTGAATGGAGCACTGGGTGTTATACGCAAACAATGAAACATGGAACACTACATCAAAAACTAATGATGTAATGTCTGGTGATTAACATAACATAATAAAATAAAATAAAAAAAGATATGGTTGACATACACAACCGAGTATTACATAAAAGAAGGAAATTTGCCATTTGTGACAATATGGACAGACCTCAAGGGTATTAGGCTAAGTGAAAGAAGTCAGACAGAGAAAGACAAATACTGGGGCCCCTGAGTGGCTCAGTCGGTTAAGTATCTGCCTGCAGCTAGGGTCATGATCCCAGGGTCCTGGGATCGAGTCCCGCGCCCAGCTCCCCGCTCAGTGAGGAGTCGGCTTCACCCTCTCCTTCTGGCCCTCCCTCCACTCGTGTTCTCTCTCTCTCTCAAATAAATAAAATCTTAAAAAAAAAGACAAATACTGTATGATCTCTCTTATATGTGGGATCTAAAAAACAAAACGAAACGAAAACCACCAACCTTATAAAGAGAACAGATTGATGGTTGCCAGAGGAGGGGTTGGGGCAGGAGAAATGGGTGAAGGGGGCCAAAAAGTAAAAAGAAAAAACATGTATTACTCTCTTCTAAATTATAGCATACAGACTTAAGATCTAGAATCAATATGTCTTATAAGAATTGTCAAAATAGCTGTCCAAATTGGGATTTCTAGATTTCTCTTTAGATACTTAATTGTGACACATAATTGCACAATAAAGATAACTTTAAAAAAACAGATTGGAAATCTGGGGTCAGAGGGCAATGGGCCTGCCACTTAGCCGGACAATCCTAGACTACACTCAGGGATGTAAAACAGGGATGAGCATTGAATCAACCTCAGGGGACAGTGAGCACAGTGCCCAGCACAGGGCAAAGTCTCAAAGTCAGCTGACATTAGGACAGAATCACCACACCCATTCTATTTACTGCTCCCCCAGACAAACATCTGCATTCTGAAAATGTGAACCAAAGTCTGCTAAGGGGGAAAGCTGATGACATGGCCATTACTGGGTTAGCATCTCGGGCAGAGACAACAGACAGAAGGCAATGCACAGGATTTACTTTTCATTCGAGGTTGTGCCCAGCAGGTGATGTTTAAGGACATCTGTTGAAGACATCTGCTTCATAAGAGATGCTGTGTTTTAACTAGAGAGTCTAGTTAAGAGTTGGTGAAAGAGATTTTGATTTTAGAATCAGAGCTGGTGGATTTATTACCTGGGTTGCACCCTTAGCCTTAGATATGCTAAAATCAAACTAGTAGCAGCCTTGATTGAGATACAACTTAAACAGTCTAATGAATTAAATCGCTTACAGATCCATACAAGTACATATATACACGCACATATACATAGTTTTTTAAAGGAAGTTCTTTTGAAAGCAGTCATTATTTCTCATTCTTTCTCTTAGCATCATTGTGGGGGAGGGAGGATAAAATTGTTTTTTTAAACAAATCCCCAAGTTTTTCCTATCCTGGCCTATGGAAAGACAGACGTTTGGCATACCACTAAAAGGCGTTCACACTGTTCATTCTCCTCACAGCCAAAAAATTCACTTATAGAAATGCTTCAAATTGCAACTTCAGAATAGGCAAGAACCCATTTAACATAAAGGTAGTTAATGCCTCATTTTTAAGAAAAAGGTAACAATCTCATGTCACCCATGTATCCTTGGAATCCAATTTTACTATTTCTGAAAAGTTTCAGAGTGTGTAGTCTTTGCTTAAGAAAGATACTAAAGTAAAATTAGCAGAGGGCAGAGAGGGAGAGTGGAATATTTTACGGGACCAAAAAACAAAAACAAACGAAAAACCCCAAATGCATTAAATAAAATCAAATTTGTTGAAATTCACCTTCAAATCTTTAGCTATAAGGAAGTCCTATGTTAAAATGGTGACTACTCTTGCTCATTATTTTTCTATTAATTTATACCCCAATGTTTTCCAAGGAGGATTTGAGGTATTGATTAAAAATAATTTAACTGGCAATTCAAAGGCCAATATAAAATCTAAAACAATGAGTTTTTGTTGTGCAAAAAGATATATAAACTTGCCTCCCAAGTAATACAACCCTTAATGAATCAATGGGTCTAGGCACTGAGCATCAACAGTTTGCTAACATCACAGCATGGGCCTACCTGCCTCTAGATGGAAGAGAGCACCCCACCTAGGGCATCCTGAATCTGACCAAGCCGCATCTACATTCAACTACGAATTTTCAGGAAATACAGAGAAACATGTCAAACTACATTGCAGAGATGCAGTCAGGAAAACCCCAACCATGGCAATGCTACAGAACAACCAATTGCTTTAACAAATAAACTACAAGGAAAACAAAAAAGAAATAGGGGGGAATCTACAGATTAAAAGAAACTTAGGAGATGTATCAACCAATCACAATGTATGGGCCTCATCTAGATCCTGATTCCGATAAACAAATTGTTAAAGAACCATAAAATGTATGGGACAACTGGAAATTTGAATACTGACCATTTGCTTATATTAAGGAATTATTGCATTTCCAAGTTTAAAAGAGTCCTATCTTTTAGACATATATACTGAGATATTCATGGATGAAATGACATGACATTTAGGTTTCGCTTCAAAATAATATGGGGGGGTGAGGGTGTAAACAGATGAGCTGGGAGTGAAACAAGATGGGGGGGGAGTTGATAACTGGAAGCTGGATACTATCGTTTAATTTTGTCTATGTTTGAAAGTTCTCATAAAAAACAGTTAAGATGAAGACCGACCTTGAAACTAGTTCACACAATCACAAAGGCCAAGTACATATTTAATTACTCTTCAAGAAAATGATGTAAAAAAAAAAAAGTCCTCTTCTTAATCAGTGGAGAAGTATAGCTACATATTTAAACCACAAATAGCTGCCCTACTGCCAAATCAAGTGTTAAGAAAATGTGGTTTCTGTTTTACCTTATGCATTACAAAAACAACTGCTTTCCTCGCTGTTAATTGCTTCATCTGGCACTTTTCTTTATCCAGAAAATTAAGAACATTTTATCTTAAATAGACAAATTGAATATGCCCTCCAACACTTATTTTAAACACATTTTAATCTGTCCTGGCATCCCAAAAATTAAATCCTCAGCAATATCAAAGCTCTCCAGAGAAGACTATGCCAAAATAGGATTATTTTTAACCCTGTAGGATCCTTTTGAAAAAAAAAAAAAGGGGGGGGGCTACATGGAGGCAAACATCTAGATTGGATGTTGTTCTTTCAGAACAAATTAAAAGCCAAAAGAGAACAGTCGGAGCTGAGGCACCCGGGAAAGGATGCTTATCTGGGGGGAGACCTGGGTTCCAATTTCACTTTCCGAGCTGCCTGCTGTGAAGCCGACTGCTGACACTCTGTGAGCCTGCGTGTCCTCCTCTTCAGAAATGGGTTTCGCAGCTGCCACTCACGGGGTTTCCAGCGAAAATTAAGTGAGAGTACCCGGATAAACAGGGCCCCGCTCCCCTGGCCTTGGGCTACCTTTCCAGCCCTTCGCTGCTCTTCCCTTCTACATACCCTGCCCTGGAGATCCGACAGTCCTGCAACCAAGCTAAGTGAATTTTGCATGGCTCAGAGCATTTAAAAAATTTTAAAATTAGCTACTGCCAACACTTGAGAATCTGGAGCATAGAAATACAATGCAGAGTTCTGACTCCTTTTTTAAGATTGCAGGGTGAGGTTTGGTTTTCCAGGGTCCCCACCACCTTGCAGGCTGATTCCTGACCCCACACTGGCCTCATGTCCTTCCTTTCCCCTGCCCTTTCGCCCCCTTCCGTGCCTCTCTCTGCCTGGCGAATTTCTCACCACCCTTCAAGGCCCAACTCTAGCACCACCTGTCACCTCCTCCACATTTCCACAGCACAGCCCCTCCACTACACTCCATCACACTGTCCTGGAACTAACCTGTCTGCCGCGTCTACTGGGCTCTCCAGCTCTCTGGAGGAAGGGACCCTGTTGCTATTGCCTTTGTGTCCCCAGGGCAGAGCAGAAAGCCTGACCTAGATAATGCAAAATTCAGTAACTGCCTCCTGAATGTGTGGAAGGAAATTAGAGCTAAAATATTACAAAAATGTAAAATTTTATATCACAGCTTGTTCTGACAGTTACCAAATAAAGGGGTCAAGGACATTAAAATGTTTTGCAAAATGAGAACAAGCTTCCATCTGCTTACATATTTCACAAGTTAGTCAGAAGTCACTAAATAAACCGACAGAGCAGAAGCAACAGCAGGCAGGGTCATTCATTCGTTCACTGCACTGATACCACTGAATACTTACTGTGTGCCTTCTAAGCACTGGGGATAACGCAGTGGACAAATCAGACAACTACCTGTTTTCAAAAAGCTACATCCTACTAGGGGAAACAAAATCAACAGACAAACAGAGTCGTTTCAAACCAGAGGGGATGCTAGGAAGAAAATTAAACAAAATAATGACATAGAATGACTAAGGGGAGAAAGAGAGTGGTCAAGTGGTCAATTTTCCTCGTGGAAAATGAGACATCTGACCAGAAAGAGCCAGCTGTGCAAAGATACCGGAGACAGCTCCAAGCATTGGAAATGAAAGTGCAAACGTCCTGAGGTAAACGGGGCTGCACCGTCAAGGTAGGAGAGAAGATGGGTGGTACTGGGGAGCAGGGCTCTGGGTGGTGGGAGTGGTAGGGGAGGTGGGCAGGGCCCGCTCTGGCATTGCTAGGCACTGAATGTGCAATGACTAGGCACTGGAGGAGCGCGGGGATGGGGGTCTCTGGGCGGATGGGGAGGGGGTTCCTGCCCTACTCACACCAGCATGGGGCAGGATCCCGCCCAAGCCCGGGCTCCTGCCCAGGCGCTTTCACACACATTCACACAGCCTGACAACAATCCTGTCCAAAAGGGTGGACATTTCCCCACTTTCCCTAGGGGAAACCAGAGGTACAGCGAGGGTCAGTGCCTTGGCCAAGGTCGCAGGAACCAGACTCGGGATCCTGAGCATCCCGGCGCGGGTATGCAACTGCGTGCCCCTCAATCCGGAGGGATGGCGTCCACAGACTCCACGGCACGTCTGCCCGAGCCAGGCCAGGGAGCGGGCCCGCAGCCCCTGGCTGCTGACAGCCGGGCGGGAGGCGGCGACTGCGGCAGCCCGGAGGGCAGGGGCGGCGGCCGGGGCCGCCTGCGCCCCCACAGAGCCCCGCCCGCTCCGCAGCCCCCGGCCCCGCGGCCCCGCGCCTCCCCAGCCCTGCAGACCGCGGCCGCGCGGCCCTCCCGCCGCCCCTCGCCGGCGGGGCCCGTTCGAGCAGCCCCCGCCAGGCCTCGCCCGCCCGCCCGCCCTGCTCACCTCGCCTCCCAGCCGCCGCGCCAGGGGGAGAGGGTGGGCGGGCGGACTGGCGGCGCTGCGCACTGGCCGCTCGCGGCTCCGCTGCCCGGGACTCGGCCGGCCGCCCCGCCCCGCTCCGCCCCGCCGCCTCCGCAGTGGGTGTGAGGGGCGCCGGGGCGCTTCGACCCTTCCGGTCCGGCTCCCTTCTCCTCCTCCGCCGCCGCCGCCGCCGTCGCCGCCGCCGCCGCGGCGCCCGGCCTGACCGACCCGCGCGCCCACCAATCAGCGCGCGCAGAGCCGGGCAGGCGCGGCCAATCGCGCCGGGGGGCGGGTCGTGACGGGCGGGGCGGGCGGGGCGGCGGGCGGAGCCGGAGTCTCCGTGCGGGGTTCGGCCGGGCTCGGCGCTCCGCGGCCGCGCAGCTGCTCCTTCCTGTGCGGGGCGCCCTCCGGGCTGGGGACGCAGGCCCGGCTCCGTACGCGCACTGAGTCTGCCATCCCCATCACCGGGCCCGCGGGGCAGCGGCCGGACGCGGAGCCGGGAGGCGGCGGAGAGGGCCGACGGGCGGACCGAGAGCCGGGCCCTCTGGGCTGCAGGTGCAGGGTGGCAGCGGAGAGGCGGCCAGTAGGGGAATGGAGCCCGGCGCGTTTGGGGGAGAGCTCGGGGCGAGGACGAGGGGAGACCGGGGCGTGGTGTGGCCCCCGGAACGACGTGGAGACTCAGGCGGCGAGGGAGTGGGGAGGAGAGGCAGGGGTCTTGGACTCTGCGGCTTGCTATGAAAGGCCAGAAGTCGGGGAGCGGAGTGCGAGGAGGTGGCCGCGTGCAAGGCTGGTGTCCCCGCGGGTCCACGACAGAATGGAGGAGGGGACAGGCTGGTGTATTCGGGGCCTGGGGTCAAACCTCTGACTCAGAGAAAGGCAAGGTCTTAAATGGGAATGCAGTGCTGAGGTCCCCCTAGGGCCTGGGGTCCATTGACACTTACCTTCTTTTGAGCCAACTCTTGAAACCCTCCGGCCCCTCGTTGGCTTCCAGCAGGCCTGGGTCGTGTGAAATGATGGGAGAGGCCAGGGGATTGCCTGTTGCCAGATTTGCGTTTGAATAAGCAAAGCTGAAAGTGAAGCGAGGAAGCTGGACGTATTGAAAAAAGATCAGAGGTCCGTGGATAGAGTGGGGGGCGGTGCACACTTTGGTCCCCAAAGTGACCGGGATAGTGGGGGACTGTGGAGGAGGAACAGCCTTCACAGGATGCCAGAGCCAACTGGGTGATCAGGGCAGGGGATACATTGGGAGGAAGAAGCAGGACCCTACAGAGGGGGAGGTCAAGGGGCTGGGGGGCATGGAGGGTGGTGGCAGCATTTGGGGAGGATGGCAAGCCTGAGGGGATGCAGGGTCAGGCTGAGGGCACCGGGGCCTCAGAGGAGGAGTTGGGGTAGAGGACTGGATCCAGCCATGGTGTGGTCTTCCCTTAGGCCACCCGATACCTTGGCCACCAGAGGGAGTTTTCTAAAACAAAGTATGGCCCATCCTAGCTTGAAATTGTTAGCTCCTGAGTGTGATCTGAGTGAAGGACGGCCCATCAGGTGGGTTCCTGCCCACACTGGTCCTCACATCAGCCTCATCTGCCACCTGCCCCAGGTGTGCAAGAGAAAACAGGAAGCCAGAAATTGCCATCATCAAGGATTATGGGAGACTAGTAAAGCCTGGCTGTCAGAGCTGTCTTTTCACTAAGGAGCACTCATGGGTGCTTCCCCTTAGATTAGGAAAGGGCACCCATTCCTACACACTTCCGCCAAGTTTACAACACTCACCCCATGAAAAGTGAGTACCTAAAGTCATTGTGCACGTGTGCGCACATGCACACACACACATACACACACACATCTATAGTTTTCTAAAAGGATTCTGCCTTTTCTGGTTTATGAAATACAGTGAACATTTATGGACACAGAGCTGAGGTGATGAGGTGGGGGAAGGGTCTAGTCCATGCTTGGAAGAATGCACAGAATTTTAGTGGAGGCCAAGTGAGATGGGGGAGGGGGAAGGTGTTGCACACATGAGTATGACTGACCACTGACCTAGCCTGCTGGGTGTGGAGAAATAGTTGAGGAAGGCATCCTGGATAGGAGGAATCCCCAGCTGAAGCTGGAAAGCTAGCAGGAATGTGCTAGGCCAGTGGTTTAGGCAGAAAGGGCACTGGGACCCAAAAGAAGTAAGCACCTACATGCTGTGTTCAGGAAATCCAAGGTCACCTGGTCTTGCTGGAGATGGGGAGAAGTGGACTGGAGGGTTAGTAGGGCCTTGAGGTGGACTGGGGCTGCAGACTGGAGATCCATGGACTCGCTTCAATTCACTGATATGTCTTGTTTAGCCCAGCTTTGTTTGTTTTTTTAAAATTGACTTAGTTGCCAACATTTGAAAATTGGGAGCTTTCACTTGAAAAATCTCAATTGCTGGTTTCTCTTGAGTAGTTAGAAGCTCTGGCACCATGGGACCTGCATTCCCATAAGGAACTGAGTGGTAGCTGCCCTTTTAGGGGAGGCCCCTAGGTCACCATAGTCCCCACCACTCCCTATGACCCATCTCTGGCCATGACTTCATTAGCCCTTACCTGCTGGCCCTTGGGGCATTTCGGGGTAGGTGCCCCATCTGTGGAGGGAGAGGGCAGATGTTGAGGGGTGTTAAGAAAGGAAGTGAATGATGTGCTTAGGTGTTTATTTTGGAAAGATCACTAGAGCCCATGGAGTTTCAGGGATGAGGGACTTATATTCACAAGACCAGTTAGGGAGCTACTGCAAAGGCCCCTGTAAAAGAAGGTGAGGCCTGGCCTGGGGCAGGTGTCAAGAGGAAGGAACTGATTTTAAAACTGTTTCAAGACTTGAGGCCATGAAGAGTCACAGTGACTGCCACTACACAGCCACCAGGATGGCTATAATAAAACAGAGAATATTGTGGCAACGACATGGAGCCACTGGAACTCCCATCCCTGCTGGTGGGAAAGCAGGAGGAGCATGCCCACTTTGGAAAACAGTTTGGCGATGTCTGGTAACATCAGACCTACACCTGTCATACCACCCAGCAGTCCTATTCCCGGATATGTATCCGAGAGAGAGAAAAACGTGTCCACACAAAGAGTTGGACATAAATATAGCAGCTTTATTCCAAACAGTCAAAAACTGGAAACAACCCAAGCCCGTGTGTAGCCTGATGGGTAAACAAACTGTGGTGCATCCATACAGTGGGCTACTACCTGGCGGTAAAAGACACTGACCTGACAGATGCACGACATGGGAAAGTACCCAAAACATCCTGCTAAGTGAAGGAAGCCAAACAAGGCTACATCCTCTATGATTTTAGAACATTCTGGAAAAAGCAAAATTGGGTCTGTGGTTGCCAAAGGTCAAGGTGGGGGTGTGGGGGTGGGCGGGAATGATGACCAGCGGCCACGAGGGAATTTTGGGGGATGATGGGTATACTCTATATTTTAATGCTGATGGTGGTCATATCACAATATGTTTATCCAGTTTCAGAACTGGGCACCTGAAAAGGGGTGACTTTTAACATATGTAAAGTATTCTAAAAAACCTGATGTAAAGAAAAGAAGTCTGTTTAAGAGGTAGAGTAGTCGGTCTTAGAGGTGGGGTTGGGGGTGAAGGAGGAGGAGGAGTCAGAGAGTATGCCATGGTTCCTGGCTTGATTTTTGGAGAGGGGACTTCTGGCCTGGGCCTGCTCACTCACCTGCTGAGAGGAAGGCCTTAGTGAACCTGCATCCGGGCTGCCCACCTGCCGTCTGACACCTCCCCCTTCTCTGTTCCCTTCAGCTCTGCAGCTCTGGCAGTGTACCTTTTGAGCTGAAGGCCACTGGCTCTTCTTCTTCCTGAGACCTCACTGCTCCTCGCTTCCCTGCCTTTGACTTGGCTCCTCGATGGCACAGCCGGCAGACACCGCCCACCTGGCAGACATTGCCCACTTCCCTGCCCCACGTGGGAGAATAGCGCATAGGAGGGAAGGAAGAAGAGCTCAGGCTCCACTCCTTGGCCTGGGAGTGCCGGGGGACACTGGAGGCTGGTCCAGGGGTCACAGTGCTGATGGGTTCCCATGGCTCCAATCTCATCGTCCACTCTTGACTTGCCTTGACCGGGTTCCATTTGGGCTTTTCACTGAGTTGTGCTCTTCTGGGCAAGAGGTTTGCTTCCCCAAGCTTCAATTCCATGGGGAGTGGGCATGGTTGGTGACCCCTGCCTGATGGGGATGCCGTGAGGACTCCAGGAGAGCAGTACCAAGTTCAGGGCATAGACTGTGCACACAGGGACACTGAGTGTCCTTGTGCTGGCCTCCTCTGCTCCCTCCTCACCTTGCCTGCTCTCCCCCCACTCCCTCATTCCCTCCCTATCTCCTCCCCAGCCCTGACCAGGACCCAATGTGCCAGGGGATGCAAGTCAAGACGGTTTCCGTTGTGTGTTTGAGAAAGCCAAACTGCACTTAACCCAGTGGGGACAACTGTTGGGAGGTTCCTGCATTGTAAACCCTGGGAGAGCATGGGTGGAGCTGGCCCTGGGACCACAAGCTAGAGAAATGGGCCAGAGCCTTGGAAGCTATGGGCAAACTCTTCATCACATCCTGTTCTCCTCTGGGTCAGCTTCCTTCTCCCTGTGTCACCTTCTGCTCTTCCATTGCCCAAGGGGGGCAGACCCTCTGTCCCATATCAAGTTTGAAAATCCCCAGAGGAGGACTCTGATGGGCTCCTTGGGCAGGGCCTCCCACTTCTGGGGTGGGCAGTCAGGCTCATGTGAAGACATGGCAGGAGAAAGGGCAGAAACAGTTGGGAAAGGCAGAAGGCTGGGGGCTTATTCTCCGATCATAAGAAAGAGGGCATGGGTGCTATATAACGGAATGCTGAATGCAGTGGCCCTCCGCCCCCCTTTTCCAGGCAGCCCCCAGAACACCAGCAACTGGACCCTTGCTGTCAGGCAAGAGACTGGAAAACTCTTCTCTGGAAGTTGGACCAGCCCTAAAACCTAAAGCAAAGATCTGACCCCTGCGCTCCCCACCCCCTGCCACCGTAGACTCCCCTAGATTACCTAGCAGAGAATCTCAGCATCAACAGGCTTCACTGTGTGTTCAGAACTTTCCTCCCACCTTGAATCTGATCAGACAGCCCAAGGTCATGTGGCAAAAAAAAAAAACAAAAACAAAAAACCCCCACAAAACTAAGACAACCCAAAAAACTATCTTGAAAGAAACAGAGATTATAGTGAAAAAGAAAGGAAATTCTAAAAGGAAAAACATGTTGCCAGCTTCAGAGAGAATGAAAGTCTCGCATCCTTGAAGCCGTTAGAAAGATATTGAGCACACCTATATGTCCTTGCTCTCTCGGCTGAGATGGCCTAGAAGCGGCAACACCCCAGCAGGAAAAGCACACCCGGAGCCCAGGAATTGTTTTCTACTGCCCATTCTCCAACAAAAGAGACCAGGGGTCCCAAATCAGTAATGGCTGATTCTAGGGCTGGGGGAGGGGATACACAAGAGGAGACTGGAGCATCTTGGGGTGCAAGAAAATAAAGAAGGGCTTACAATACACACACATACACACACACACAGAGTTACTTCCTCAGTAAATGGGGAAGAACAGACAAGCCTGTACCGAATCCCAAATAATTTACGTAGACAATCCCCTCTCAGGAAGGCGAAGCATAACTCTCCACTCACTCATTGGGGGGGTGGGATAGTGACTCTCTTCCAAAGAGTTCAGTATGGAAAGGGAGAAAAATGAGACTACTGCACACAGGTGACCAAGAGATCGTAACAATGACAAGACATGTTGATAGCATGTTCCCCTCTGCATATGGAGTAATGAGAATGGCACTTTACTTCTGGGGTCTTCCTCCCCCAAACACGTAACCTCAGTTTACCATGCGAAAAGCATCAGACAAACCCAGTTGGGGAACATTCTAGAAAATACCCACCAGTTATCCTCAAAAATGTCAAGATCATTCAAAACAAAGGAAGTCTGAGAAACGGTCACAGCCAAGAGGAGCCTAAGGAAACATGTAATGTGATGTCAGGAAAAAGCAAGAAAAGGACATTAGGTAAAAACTAAGGAAATGTGAATAAAGTATGGCTGTAGTTAATTTTTTAAAAAATATGCATTATAAATATATATGTATTTATATATTCAGAGCAAAAAAAAAAATAGAGCCCTTGGAAATTAAATCGTATTGGCAGAAATGAAAACTCTTAGTAGTAAACAGATTGGGAGAATAAGTCAAATCTCCCATTAGTAGAGCAAAAAGATAAGATGCACAATAAAAAAAAAAAGACAGGAAATGAGAAGCCTGTCCAGAAGCTTCAACCTCTGAAATAAGAGGGGCCAGGAAAACTAAAGAAATCCACAGAAAAGTAATTCAAGAAGATTCCCCAGAATGGAGGACCAGGAGGTACCAGCCTGAAATCAACACTAAATGAGAAGAGACCCAAGACAGCTCGCTGTGGCATTTGAGAACACAGGGGGAGAAAAAGAGGGAAATACAAAGGTCACCTACATCAGAGTGAGTTTGAAACCCTCAATTGCAAAACCGTGAACAAGATCATGGAGATTTACCTTTACAGTTCTGAAGAAAACATGTTTTGTGACCTAGAATTCTATACGTAGCTAAACCCTCAGTCCCGTGTGAGGCATGAAGTCATTTACTTCTCAAGGTCTCAGAAATTTATCTCCCAGCCTCCTTTACTCAAGAAGGATGTACCCCACCAAGATGACAAAGGAAACTCAGAAGGAAGACATGAGATACTGGAAGCAGGATGAAAGGGACTTCCTTGGAGGATGATGGAGCGCTCCCAGGATGGCAGCTCTGCAGCAGATGTGGAGGGAGCTGAGCCATCCTGCAGCGGGGTGACCCCAGAGATAGCCGGGCATCACAAAGACCCCCCACTTCCATCGGGCCATCTTCTTAAACCAAGGACAGAACGCCTAGGACAGGTTGGCCCGGATTCTCACCAGGACTTGGCTTGTCTTCACCATGTGCCCCCAAGGGTCTCTCCCCTGATGCTCTGCTGAGGGCACGCATATCCCCCATAGAAGTTCTCAGCGTTTCCCTGAGAGCAGGAGGCAGCCCCTTCCCTCTGGCCGTACTCCTGCCACATGTCCGGTGCCTGGTCCACACCTCAGTCTTGCTAAGCGCCCAAGTGTGAAGAGCCCCGTGTTTCCCAAGACTCGCTTGTGAGATGAAATGCATTTCTCTGGTTCTCATCCAGATAAAAATGTTCTGGCTAGTTTGTAAAGTCTCCTAACCTCAGAAGCTGTAATGACCACCACGTCTGGTTAAAAAGACAGAAAGGAGGGGCGCCTGGTTGGCTCAGTCGTTGGGCGTCTGCCTTCGGCTCAAGTCATGATCCCAGGGTCCTGGGATCGAGTCCCACATCGGGCTCCCTCCTTGGGGGGAAGCCTGCTTCTCCCTCTCCCCCTCCCGCTGCTTGTGTTCCTGCTCTCGCTATCTCTGTCTCTGTCAAATAAATAAATAAAATCTTAAAAAAAAAAAAAAAGACAGAAAGGAGGGGCGCCTGGGTGGCTCAGTAGGTTAAGCGGCTGCCTTCGGCTCAGGTCATGATCCCAGGGTCCTGGGATCGAGTCCCACATGGGGCTCCTTGCTCAGCGGAGGGTCTGCTTCTCCCTCTCCCACTCCCCCTGCTTGTGCTCTCTCTCTCTCTCTCTGACAAATAAATAAATAAAATCTTAAAAAAAAAAAAAGACAGAAAGGATTGCCGGTTTTGCCAGCAAGACTTACACACCCTGGTGAATCTGCGGGAAGGGCTGGGGGCCGTGGCTCAGAGGATGTCCCCATGGCTCCTGGGTTCCTGCCAGCCCTTCAGAAGTGGGATTCCGGAGGAGCTACAGGAAACCTCCGTTGGAAGCTGCCATTGCCTGGAGCACAAGGCGGTGGGTGAGTTTTAGGGAGCACTGCCGTAGCATGTGCTTTGCGGCTAAGGGCCATAGAAGGACCTCCTCTCTGCCAAAGCCATGATTCGGTCTGCTTCTGCCCGAGGGGAAAGAAGTAACATGATTTCTCCATAAATAATATGATTTCTAAACTGCCTCCCAGATCTTCCGTGAAGCGTCTCACTGGTGGACTTTTAACTTGGAAATGTAATTCCCAGGTTGCCAAGCCCTGTGACACAGGGGAGGGCATAGGAAAGGATGGAAAAGTTACTGAGTAGCCCACAGGTAATCCTGAACAAAGGTCTGATGGTAAACTAGAGTCACTCACACCAGTTAGTGGTCATGAAGACACTATTCAAGCCATCTGGGATAGCCACTTTCTTTGGGAGCCTGAATTCCGACCCCACAAGCCTTCAGAACTCTGGCCCTGGCTTCTTATATTCCTGCCTGACTGTATTGATAAAATTGGTGACTATGATGGATCCATGGAAATAAAAAGTATGGATTTGAGGGGCGCCTGGGTGGCTCAGTAGGTGAAGCGTCTGCCTTCGGCTCAGGTCATGATCCCAGGGTCCTGGGATCAAGTCCCACATCGAGCCCCACTTTGGGCTCCCTGCTCAGCGGGGAGCCTGCTTCTCCCTCTCTCCCCTGCTCATCCTCTATTTCTCGCTAGCTCGCTCTCTCTCTCTCAAATAAATAAATAAAATCTTAAAAAAGAAAGTACGGATTTGAGAGTTTCACCCCTGCATGTTGCCTTCGGGTTCTGGGCAACCGTCTTAAGCAGCATCACGTGGTTCAACCCCCTCCAACAGCTGTTCAGTGGACTCAGCCAAGAGTTCCAAATATCCTACAGTTTGTTCCCTCCTGTAAAATAAATACTCCTCATTTTCACACTAGAAGTATGCAGGTCACAGGTGTGGACACAGTGCCATTGGCTACTAAGAAACGGGGTTCATTGCCACCAGACCCTGCTGATTTCCTGTTTTGAGAAGCCCTCAAAATCCAAGTACACAAAAAAGAATGAGATTACCAGAAATGTAAACACACAAGCCAAAAAAGAATTGTACTGTCTTTATTGTCTTAAAATTGCATAGTATTTTGATTGTGCACGCTTTTAAACAGAGGGCAAGGTAGCCCACTTGAAACTACTCTCTTGCATGGGATATTTCAAGCTGTTCTACTACAGGTAGGAGCCGGGACCAAAATGCTGCCTGGGCTTAAAAAGAACCATGATCAGATTTAACCGAAGTTGGAGAGTTGGAGGGATTTATAGGAGAAGAAACCGTTGAAGGACATTGAGATTTTGAAGGGATTTACAGGAGGCACCGGAAGGTCGGGGGCGGGTGGGGGCTTCCCTGACGTCAGGGGACAGGATTCAGGGGCAGCCCAGAGAGGACAGGAAAGGAGAAAGGAGTCCAGAGGGGCAATGCCTTGTGCTCAAATCTGAGATGAATGCCCCCCCGCCAGGAGGCTGGGGGGGTACATGGTCTGGGAGTTACCTTGGCTCTAGAAAGCCACATACTAGAAAAATAACTTAAAAGCTATACAGTCATCATTATAAATATTTTGTCTTTTAAAACTAACTAGTGTTGGTTAAAAAAAGGTTCACAGTTACTCTGAAGAGAGCTGTGTCTCTATTGCACAGTAGTGGAAAAGTCCGCTCTGATCCCCATGTGTAAACAATGATTCCTTTCTCCTCTGGCAACTTCGGGACACAGAGAAACAGTATCTGCTGTAAGCGAAGCACTTGGGTACAAGGCACCTGGCAGCTGTCAAGCTCTACTGGGATCTACTCGGAACACACAGAATGCCCACTGTTCTTCCCACTTGGGCGTCCCTGGGACGGGCCTCGAAGCACACACGACAGGTGGCAATGGCCTCCTCAGGCTCTTCCTTGTTCTCTATTCCACGGTTACAGACTTGGCCAGATTTCTGGGGAAGTCGACCTAAAACGAGAGAAAGTAGCTGCTCAGGAGCCCCTAGAGCTCAGCAACGGGCCGTGGCATAAAGCCTGTTATCAGAGTACTAGAAGAAAAGGAGATGGGTGTTCTGGTCACCTTGAACTATGAGCTAGTTCCTGGAGACCAGCATCTTGGAAGTCGTTCCTCATTCCAGAAACGTCACTCAAATATATCATGTTTATTTCATTCAATAAACACTTAGTGTGCACCTGATTCGTGTCATGCTGCGTTAAAACTATTGAAAGGATCCGATTCATGCTGTTAAAACCAGTGAGCTCAGTGTGTCCTGTTAAATATTCACTTTTCTTGGAAGGGTGTACACTCAATCCACAAGATTTGTTAGT
Source organism: Leptonychotes weddellii (assembly GCF_054177405.1). Lineage (NCBI taxonomy): Eukaryota > Metazoa > Chordata > Mammalia > Carnivora > Phocidae > Leptonychotes > Leptonychotes weddellii. Next base: position 132,236,609 of record NC_138375.1, on the reverse strand, counting down.
CCAGGGTGGGGGCTGGGAAGAAAAGGTGACTGGGGATGGTTGATAGAGCAGGCTTCAATTTTATCTACAATGTCTTCTTTTGCTTACAATAATGTTTTTTTAAAAAGAAACAAATATGACAAAACGTTAGCCAATGGCAGTTCTGGATATGTGCACCATTAGGTATTTGTTACATTGTGGGTTTTTGTTTTTTTTTTTTTTTTTTGGTATGGTTATGTATCTTTAAAAGCTTCTCAAAATTAAATTGTAATAAAACTTCTTTTTCTTTACACAGTGAGTTGTATGCTCTTATACACTTTTGCCAGTGGGATTGTAAATTGGTTCTTTTCTGGAACATAAATTGACAATATATGTTGGGAGTCTCAAAATGTTGAATCATTTGCTAGACTGAGGACAAGTTTTAAATGTGGGAGGACGATACATGTGCAGAGATGTTCACTGCATTCTGATTTATGCAGCCATTTCCTCCCAAATTAGCAACAGTTTAAATAACAGAAGACTGGCTAAGTCATTGTTACAATCCATGCTACAAGACTGTGGGAATATTGTACATGTTGCTTGTATAAGTTATTATATTTGGAATACTGTAAATGTTGCTTACAATAAGTTCAAGATGTAAGAAAATGCTTGTAAATATATTTAAAGGGAAGATGTAAAATGTCATCCTCGATATAATCTCAAAAAATGTTCAAAAATTCACACACACAAGGAAAAGACTGGAATGAATTATTAAATTTGCCAATTAGCCTTGCCCCTCTGGGTGATGAGTTTATAGTCTAATATGGTCTTCATAATCTTGCAACTTGTTTTCAAGGGATATAAGTTACTTTAAAAAGAGAGTTGTTTTAAATGAAAAAAATGTCTCCTATGAATATTTACACCCAATAAGCACTCAAGAACAAAATCAAACTCTGGGGTTATGTTTTCCCCCTTTGGGGGGTTCGGCGCGGTTTCAGACGTACGTCATATCCTCGGAGAACAGCCAGATGAAAGGACAGGAGCTGCAGTGGGATCACACTCAGGATGCCCTGGAGGCAGTCCACCGTGTGGGGCAGCTCGATCGTCTTATACGCGAACTTGGAACTCTCAGTGTCGTCCCTGCAGCACAGTATAATCGGGCGACCCTAAAGCGGAGAAATAGGATCACGACATGCAGTCTGTCTCTGAAAGAACAGCCCCTCACCTACAGCAGAGTTTCTGAGATCAACCTCATTGCCATGATCACAGTGGCCTCTTGCTTTTGTTGCAAGTATGGGGGAGGTGCTGTGCATGACTGGTGCGAAGGACAAAGTGTTGGATGCTGTTGGGTGAGTTTCTCTCCCTTCCCTAGCAGGGTGATCGCCAGCCTGTGGCATTCATTTCTAGCACCCATCTGTTGAGTGGCTTCAGTGTGCCTTGCCAAGGGCAGGGCACACGGCACACCTACTCTTCACTCTCAGGGGACTCACAACTGAGGGGTAGAAAACAAAAACAGAAGCAAGCCAACCAATAACTAATGATGAATTCCAGATAAATGCCGCAGAAGCCACAAAACACGGTAATATGATCGGAAGACACTGGTGAGGAAGAGCCAGCGCCAAGGCATAGAGACAGAAATCAGCTCGGCCTGAGTGGGAAACAGAAGGAAGGGGCCAGATAATGCAGGCTTATGGTCACTCTAGTTTTATGGGAAGCCACCGGAAGGCTTTAGGCAAGGAAGTAAAGCGATTTGTGTTTTCTAACTTCTGTTATATAAAACCAGCAGCTGGCTGAAGGGCATTGTTGGATCTCACGTCCCTGTAACTTCATGAGCCCTCCCAGGATGGATCTGTGCTCCCACCTCTGGGCGGCTCCACGCTGGGAATCCGGGACAGCTCGGGCCAATCTGGGTCACAAGGTCTCACTGAGGAGCCGTCGTGCCCATGGCCACAGGCTAGCCAGTCATTTCTGAATGTGTGTGCCACTCATAAGGGGGTCTAGGAGAGAGTGTGTGGTCAAGCCTTCTCAGTGTCAGGACTGCTCATAACCAGTGTATGGGAGAGAACAGGAGAGAGGGGGCCCCAGCCCAGCTGACAGCCCTCACCTGGCGGGCTGTGACCTGCTGCAGGGCATTCTGGCATTTGGCAAAGCAAGGGTCCTTCATGATGACCATGATGACGGGCATCTGCTTGTCAATCAGCGCCAAGGGTCCGTGCTTCAGCTCCCCAGCCAGGATGCCTTCTGAATGCATGTAGGTTATCTCTTTAATTTTCTGGGGAAACACGAGGTGGGGTCCGTGTGATACCGGGCAGACAGGGGGCTGGAGCAGATCAGCCAGAGGGGAGGGAGGGGAGCTGGGGGAGGGATGAATCCAGAAGGCAGGGAGCTGAGGGCTGCAGGGCAGATGAACGAGTGCGTGAAGTGGTCAGCAGCACTGAGGGCAGCTCGCAAGGCCAGGGCCAGGGCAGGCTGGTGTCCAGAGCATGCGCAGAGTCCAGCACGCAGCCTGCGTCCGCAGACCAGCCCCCAGCACAGCCGTCCCCCCTTGGATGGACAAGTCCACACTGATCTGGCTCGCCCTTTCCACCCTCTGTCCGGGCCCCATGGCCTTCCCACAGTTACAGTTTGTAATGATGGCATTGCATTCTGTCTAGATATACCTTCCTTCAGTGATCTGGTTGGTCGGTGCCCCCAATTCTAGACCATTAATAACTTCCAAAGGGTTCCTCCAGCTTACTTAGGAGGCAAAAATCACACACACTGGGCTGTTACTGGAATTCTTCCCTGTGTTTAGGGAGATCCATTTCTATGAGGTTGTCATTAAACCTACGTCACTGAACCGGTGAGTGTCAAATGAAACATTTCTCAACTCCCCTAGAACTATTTATTTTGGTGGGGGGGAAACTGGCAGGAGCATGGCTCCACCCAGATGCTGCAGACAGCTGGAGTGCCGGCCCCCAGGAGACCACAGAGGGGCCATTGATGTGCGCTAGCAGCGGGTGTAAAAGCTTCTTTCTTCCCCCAAAGACTGACTTGGAGACACAGCTGAATATGCATCTTTCACCAGCACACTGGGGCACTGCAGCTGAGCCCCCCCAACCCCCTGCACCAGGCAGCAGAGGCATGGGGGAGCTGCAAGTGGACTCCCCCCAGGCCTTGCTCCTATGGTGCCCCCCCCCCCCAAAGCAGCGTGCCCAGCCCTTCACTTCTTTTGGGAGGGGTCAGAGCCTCAGAGGAAGCCTGTGGAATTTGGAGCTCACTGCCAGTCAGGCAGCTCTGGCTTGTGCAAAGCCTCCCCCCCACTCCCCCCCACCACTTGTAAAACCCTCTGAGTGTTTCTCTCAAGTAGAGGTGACAGGGAAGGAGCAAGGACTTGCTCCTGAGGAAGAGGAGGGGAGCCAAGCTGGGCCAGGGATGATGCCCTTGCTTGGGTCCCGAGCGCGGCCCCACCTGTGCACGGTCTCCCGTTTGCTTTGGTTGAACATTCTCATCCATAAGCAGCAAGCAGAGAGCGGGTTACGCGCTAGCACTAGACTCAGCCCCTGGACAGCACTGCCCCACCCTCTTGGTAGCCCCGTGATCCTGGCACCTGCCCACGCTCCATCAGCTCTCGTTCTAGGGTTGGATCTTTAGGGCCACAACATAGCCAGTTACCAATTTTAAAAAGGCAGGCTGAGGATCCCTAGTAGGGTTGGAAACTCCTTCCGTCAGGATCTCCAGCTCCCCTTGGAAGTCCGAGGACTAACAGGGAAACTGCAGAGCCCTCATGCAGGGGCTGGTGGGGGGTGGTTGGGCAGAGGAGGCTCACCAGGGCTCCTTCCAGGCACGTGGCATAGTTATAGCCCCGTCCCATGACCAGGAGCGACCTCTGCGTGTAGAGCTCCAGGGCCAGGTCGTGAATCTTCTCATCCAGCGACAGCACTTCCTTGATCAGCCCTAAATCGCAAATACAGCAGAGGGGATGCCAGTCATACTAGATTTTATAGCAAGATTCACAAAGAAAAATCATGGTGTAGAGACGAAGTTTTGGGAACTCACACCACTTCATACACTTGGCTTCCTCTCGCATTAGTTTCAAAGGGTTTTAAATGTAGATTATGGGAAATAACTTGGGTGATTAGGCAGGATTTTGTTTATGTTCATACTTTCTCGAGCATGTAAGGTAAGCAGAGAAGTGTTATTTCTAGCTCCATTTTACTGGTAAGGCAACTGAGGCTCAGAGAGGCTAAATCACCAGCTGGTCAGCCACAGGGCTGACACCCCAAATTAATGCCCCATCGCCCCATCCAGCCCACCTGCTGGAGACACCAGTGTAAGTTGGACCAACGCTTCCCAAACCTTTTGGCCTCAAGACTTACTTGCACTCTTAAAAATGATTGTGAATCCTTAAGACACTTTGTTTCTGTTGGTTCTATCAATATTTACCAGATTAGAAACTGACAAAATTAAAGATATTTTTATTCATTCATTTAGAAGTCACAATAAACCCATTATACATTTTTAAAAGTTAGTGAGAATAATAGTGCTGTTTATATTTTTGTAAATCTTTTTAAATGCCTGACTTTGTAATAAAGCCATTTAGATCCTCACATCTGTTTCCTCGTTCAACCTGTTGTGATATGTTCTTTTGGTTGAAGAATAGGGAGAAAATCCAGCCTCACAGAGATTTGTAGTTGGAGAAGGAAGGAACATATAAATAACTTTTTCCAATAATTGTGAATGTTCTTCTCTGATATTACATCAAAGTCAAGAAAAGATAATTTCTTTTTCTTAATTAATTAATTTATTTAACTAATCTCTTCACCCAACATGGGCTCGAACTCACGACCCCGAGATTAAGAGTCACAAGCTCTACTGATTGAGCCATCCAGGCGTCCCAAGAAACAGTAATTTCTTAAAAGAGTAGTTGCAAATGTAGACTCTGAAATCATATCAATAAATTTTCCCACCTTGTGACATTAAAATTTATCTGTCTATCTTGCACTTATTTAAATGGAGGTTTTACGCGTGTATACTTTTGTGACATCACGCATTGGCCATTTGGAAAATATAGGTCCACTGAGTTATACAAATCTTCTAAAAATGGATACATTTCATCATAAAATATGGTTTTTTCAGAAATGACATGTCTTCAAATCACCATGGCCTGATCAGAGATGTCTTTAAGCGGTGGGAATTGGTCAAGCTCACACTCACAAGCTACAGGTTTCCCCAAATCCTAAATTTCACATGAAAGCCTGAAGTTTATCACTGGCAAGAGACAGTCGTTTTTCTTCTTAAGTGTCGGGCTAACTTTGCTCATTTTTGAGAAAATGTCTGCCACGTACTCAAGTCAGCTTGCTACTCTAACAATTCCAGGGTGCTTTTCTTGGAAACAACCTTCACACTCTTCAGTGTGATTTAGGCACACTTCCCATTTTGTCAAACAGAACATTAAAAAGTGTTGCAGTTTACTAAGATTAATGCATTTTCCTGCTTCATGAAGGACATCTTGGAGCCAAGCTAGGTGCGAGGTGGTGTATGCTAAGGCCCCAATGGGGGCACCGCCGCCTTTGCAAATGTCCACACAGCGAAAAAGGCAAACGCATTTATTATAAATAACGTGTTTACTGTGAGACTGGGGACCTGCAGACCACATCTTGAGAACCGCTGACTTAGACATCAGGGTCGAGTACTGTTTTTGCCCCATTCGTATCTAGCTTAAAGTGAAGAATAGTTTTCTCATCCACACATTTTCAGCATGTTGTGTTGGCCAGATGCAGATCTCTGGGCTTTTTATGGTTAGATGGTGGTTCTCCCTCACTGCCTTCTCCGGGGTTTGCCCCTGCCTCCCAGGGAGGACCCAGTCCTTCCCGGTCTCGGGGAGGGGCTGCCCCCCAGCCTCATGACCATCCTGCCCCTGCACTTTCTCCTTGTCAGCCCAGCGGTGAGATCTGTTTCATTTCACGCCCTCAGAGCTGCACAAAGAAAACACAGTAGGTCTCTCTGCTTCCCTGGAGTGCGAGTGTCCGAAGGAAAGGCACTCCCAGGATGGCACACGGGGCAGGAAACACCACTGGGCCCTGATCCCTGTGTGGCGAATGATTGAAACCATGGTCCCCCCTTGCCCCCAAAGAGCTTGTGATTCAGTGTCATAGACGTGGCATCTCACGAACTACAACAGATGGGACCCAGCAGAAGAGTGGAGTTTGGTGAGACAGAAGGAGCAGTCTGGGACAGGAAAAGGCTCAGGGCCATTTACTCCTCCTCAGATATTTGCTGAGCACCTACTGTATACCTACCCTGCCTGGGCACCAGGCATCCAGCAATGATTCTGATAGATAGGGTTGTATGCTCACTGGGCTGACGTGTTAGTTAGGAGACAAGCCAGTATACGGGAGAACAGGTAACTTCAGATCATTGCATGTGCTATAAAGACAAGAAATGGGCTAACATTTTGTAGCTGGGGCAGGGGACTAGTTAGGATGGCCAGGAAGGGTCCCAGGAAGTGACATTTGAACTCAGACTTGAATGATGAGAAGCCATCAGCTGGGGAGCTGGAGGAAGGTTTCTGTAGAGGAAAGGGCCAGTGCAAAGGCCCTGTGGTGGAAAGAGCTTGGCACTGCTGAGGCTCAGAAGGTCATGAGGCAGCCCAAGGAGGAAGGGAGGGAGTGGAATGAGGTCAGAGGAAGCAGGGGCCAAGTGTGCAGGGTTCTAAGGCCTGGTGAAGAGTGCAGACTTTAATCTTGGCCCAGGGGGAGCTTCTGGAGGCATTTAGTGGTGACCACGAAGTTTTGAGGAGGAGGAAGTTATTAACAGCACTGTTTATGGGAGACAGTGATAAGGAAACTTTAGTTCTGGCACATACCAGGTAAAGACCGTAAACCACAGATGATCTCTCGCCTTCTGTTTTGCAGTGAAATTCGGTCTTCAGACATCATCAAACCAAACATCACCAGGGAGATGAACTGACTGGTGTAAGCCTGTGGATAAAACGGTGACTCTGGCAGAGCAGGGGCGAACGTGGGCTTGTGGACCACACGGGAGGAGGCGCATCAGTGGGCCCCCCGGCCCCACAGCCCCCTGTCTGCCCGGCTAGCCGAGGCCCTCCCCCGGGGCACACCTGTCCGCCTGGCCGGCGCACAGGTGGGAGGTGCCTACCTTGGTGCTGGCCACGCCGATCTCTGGCCCCGCGTTGATGTGGACACCGCAGTCGGTCTCTCGGGAGATGGAGCTGCCCACGGTGTTGGTGACACCCACGGTCAGGGCCCGGCGGTCCTTACAGTAGCGTAACGCCAGGAGGGTGTCTGCAGTCTCACCTGCCACATGGGTCCCCCCCCTCAGCCACGTGTTCGCAGGAGTGTGGCTCTGCCAGCTCGAGCCCCCCGGCCCCCCAACTCTTGTACTCTCGCTCTTAGGCGGCAATCAGGGCCTGGACATAGCTGGCATGTTCTCAGAAAGGAAAACCCACATGTGACAATTTTTCCGGTTGATTCTCGGATTCAAGATTTGGCTACTCTTTATGTGCCAAGGACATTTTCATCTATCACTGTTTCTCTGAGCTCTCAAGGCGGCCCCACAGGGGCCATCGTCCCCCTTGAGGATGAGGTCCTCGGAGATGAAGGGCACTGGTGCCTTGCTTCCTCGGGGCCACGCGGCTGTGGGTGACAGACGAGCCAACCCAGGTGTGCCTGGCTCCCAGCGTCCTTGCTAGGACTTTAAGCTGCCTTATTCAGAACGTGCTGAGATTTAATGTTTAAAAAGCAAGAATGCCCCGGAATGGCCATTTCTCAAATCTTGTTTTAAAGCAGAATGCTTCATGCAGCCTGCCAGTGTGAACTCAAAATTATTTTTTATGATAAAGCTACTTAAATTGGTGCGTGAATAAGCCAGCACAGGAGCCCTGTATTTGTAAGTCCTGAAAGCTCAAACTAAATGAAATATGATCCGATCATAGAATTAAACCCATCGAGGGGCGCCTGGGTGGCTCAGTCGGTTAAGCATCTGCCTTCAGCTCAGGTCATGATCCCGGGATCCTGGGATCGAGTCCCGCATCGGGCTCCCTGCTCAGTGGGGAGCCTGCTTCTTCCTCTCCCACTCCCCCTGCTTGTGTTCCCTCTCTTGCTGTGTCTCTCTCTGTCAAATAAATAAATAAAATCTTAAAAAGAAACTCAAGCCCACCGATGTCCTCGTGGCCACGACTTTTCCGCAATACGCGTGTGTCCCCATCTCCTTTTTCTCTTCAGATGTGTGTCTAGGGCACAGACCTTCCTCAGCACCAGTGGGGCTCAGGGCTCGGAGGCAGGGAGCCGGATGGCTCTATCTTCATCAACCCCACCCCCTAGTGTTTGATACAGTATTTTTTTTTTTTTATTTGACAGAGAGAGAGAGACAGCTAGAGAGGGGGAGTGGGAAAGGGAGAAGCAGGCTCCCCCCTGAGCAGGGAGCCCGATGTGGGACTCGATCCCAGGACCCTGGGATCATGACCTGAGCCGAAGGCAGACGCTTAACGACTGAACCACCCAGGCGCCCCTGATAAAGTATTTTTTTAAAAACTTAATGAGAAGGGCTGGACAAAACGAAACTAAATCTTTGCTGTGTAGACACCCGAAGCTGCCACTGCCATTATTTTTACAGTAAATCCGCTCCTTTTCTTTGGTTGACGGCTCCCACCCAATTCAGGAAACATTCTGAGGCTCTGACGGGATTGCAAACCCACAGGCAACGCTGGCATCTCAAGGCCCAGGGCAGCACGTGGCTCCAGGTAGGCAGCCAGACGGTGGGTGTGTCTGCATTCGTTTTTCTGAGTTTGTCGTTGAAATGGAAATGGTCTTAAAAATTCAACTGGGCAGGGGCGCCTGGGTGGCTCAGTCATTAAGCGACTGCCTTCGGCTCAGGTCATGATCCTGGAGTCCAGGATCGAGTCCCACATCGGGCTCCCTGCTCGGCAGGGAGTCTGCTTCTCCCTCTGACCCTCCCCCCTCTCATGTGCTCTCTCTCATTCTCTCTCTCTCAAATAAATAAATAAAATCTTTAAAAAAAAAAAAAAATTCAACTGGGCAGCAGGATTCAAAGTCCCAACGGATATTAGGGCATTGCTGCTAACGTGTTCATGGTGGTAATGACATTGCGGTTATGTTTTTTTTTTTTTTTTCTTTTACCATTTAGAGATGCATTGTGAGGTATTTATGAAGCGACACAATGTCTGGGATTGACTTCAAAATAACCCCGTGGAGGGGACAGGTTAACGTGGATCTGGATGACACCAGCTCTGCTGAGCTAATCATTGCCGAGGACAGGCGACTCCTTACGTGAATCTCTACTTTTACAGAGATTTGGAATTTTCCATAATTAAACTGTTTTTAAAAATCCTTCTAAAGGTCACAGAGAGTCCAAGCATATGGCCATGAATCACCTCCCTGACTCTCTGCCCAGCCCAACTGGAACAAATGCCCAGGCTTAGCGTTTACTGAAGGTGCGGTGAGCCAGACACCTGCGTGCTGTCTCTCTCTGTGTCCCCCTGCTGGGCAGCAGGGGCACTGCAAAGCATGCACATAGTCCTTGAAGTGACTCTCAACCAGCAGAATTTGGAAGAACTTTCACCTCTCTAAATACACCCAGCACACACGAATAAGCCCTTTGGTGAGTGGTCCCTTAAGTCCCGGACTTGGGACGACAGGAGTGGTGAGAAGCCCCGGCTGCACGGCCTCCTCCCCATAACACGGGACAGGAAGTGATGGCTCTGAGGGTTAAGTGACCATAGGCACAGGAGAGTTTGGCATATGCTCAGTGCACAGAGAACTTCACTGCATGAAGGCAGGAGGGAGATACAAGGTGTATTACCAAGAGGACAGAGCCCTGAGGTGAACTAACACAAACCCGTCATCCTTACCTGACTGGCTGATGAAAAAACAAACGTCATCCCTGAACACCGGTGTGTTCCTGTCCAGAAAATCGCTCGCAAGTTCAACCATCACAGGGAGCTCCGTTAGCTCCTCCAGAACTTGCCGCGTCTGCAGCCAACAGGAATGGGGACCAAAGTCAGTCAGAGATGCCACAGAGACACAAGGCAGCTGGGCTCCTGGGGACGGTTTGTGTGGCTGGGGCCAGGTGGTCAGGGAATTTAGGCATGCCCGGCCCCCACCGTGGGAGAAAGGCTTCGGTGCCAACTCTCATGCTGGTTCACGGGCACCGGATTTGGGTCAGACACACCGTAGCGTCTAAGACTATGCTCGGCCCCCGCTCCCTCCCCAGCACCATCACGGGCCCAGTGTGATGCACTTACAGCCACAGCGGCGTGGTAACTGGTTCCACAGCCAATCACGATGAGCCGGCGGCACCGCCGAATCTCCTTCAGGTGGTCCTTCAGGCCGCCCAGGAGCACTGTGGGGCACACACAGCGCGTTAATGCTGACCCCACCCAGGGAGGTGCGTCGGCCCAGGGCACAGACGAGGGATTACCTGTGTTGGTCTCAAAATTCACCCGGCCTCTCATGGTGTTGAAAACGGACTCTGGCTGTTCGAAGATCTCCTTCTGCATAAACGCACTGAAGTTACCTGGTCAAATAAACGTCAACAGAACAGGTCAATTTTAATCTGGTTACATTACCACTGCTTAACTTGCGATCAGGGTGCAAAGCTGTTAAGCAGTTAGTTACAGAGACACATGTGGAGGCCGCTGCAGATTCCCAGGGGCCTCTCGGGGACTGTCCCCCCTCATGCTCATGGTGACAAGTGAGAGGGAAGCAGGCCAGATAAGATTACTACCTTCAGTTGACATATTGGACCCTGCAGCTTGAAGGAGCGAGGGCTATAAGCAGCAAATGTGTGGCTGCTTTTAGCAAAGCCAGAGGAAAGGAAAATGCTTTACTTCCAGAAACCAACCTACTTAGGGAAGTACAAATGAAGTAAGCCCAGAGAAATAGGCAACTGTCTTTTGAACAAATACCCTCCTAGCTTCTGTATTAAAGAAAAACCTTTTCTGGGGCGTTTGGGTGGCTCAGTCGGTGAAGCGTCTGCCTTTGGCTCAGGTCATGATCCCAGAGTCCTGGGATCGAGCCCCTCATCGGGCTCCCTGCTCAGCGGGGAGTCTGCTTCTCCCGCTCCTCCTGCTCATGTTCTCTCTCTCTTTCAAATAAATAAATAAAATCTTTAAAAAAAAGAAAGAAAAGAAAACCTTTTCTGCCACACATGCATTTCTAGGGCTCTGATCTGAATGGAATTGGATGATGTCAAAGGGATGTTCTGGCCGCAGAGGGTTAAGGCCCCTGACAGGTGTTGTGCCTGAAGCTTTGGAGGTGTCCACAGACAGGGTGGGAATGTTCTCTGGGATACACACATGTGTGATGATGCCAAACATGGTAGAGTGCCCGTCTGCCACCTTCAGCTGGGGACTTGCACAAAGGGCACCATGAAGCAAAGAGGGGTAAATGGTCAAAAGGAGCCAGTCAAGAGCAATGATCTCCTGGTGAGCAAGCACTTGGCCGGCCTAAGTCACCGTGAGGTGGCCGGAGAGGTGGGCGGAGCATAGTGGGAAAAGGGTAGAGTGAGGTGGGGCCAGGCTGGGCATTGGGGTATTGTGGGCTATGGCAGGAAGTACGGATTTTCTTCCAAGAACAGCGGGAAGCCATCAGAGAGGGTTTTAAGCAGCGGTGTAAGAGGGTCTGATTCACATTCCTAAGTGTTTACCCAGGCTGCCCTATGCAGAAAGGGGTGGAGGGAGACAGGCTCTCCTCGAAAGGAAGGAGTAGTCCACAGACCCCTGTTTTTGCAGGCTTCTGACCCAGAGAAGAAATGACCTCTGGGTGTCAGTATGTGTCCCAGAGTTGGTAAAGGGAGGCCATGGATGGACTGCTCAGATCGAGCAGGGAGACCTGGCGCCTGGTTCCAGTCAGGAGCTCCCCAATGGCCACGGCAGGCAGGAGGGCTGTGGTGCCCATTCAGGGTAGGACGCAGAGTCTCAGGAGTGCCCCCATAAAGCACCTGTCCCCCAACCCAAGACCGCTGCACACAGACCCTCAGAGGACACCTGCCTTTCATGATTTGCTGCAGTTCCATCTGCAAGGTCTGGATGGCTCGAGATGGGTCATCACTAGCCAAACGCTTGACCCGATGAATGGAGAGTTTCCCATCAGCCACTGCGGCGATGTCATCATCCTCGAGGAAGATGACCCTGTTGGTGTGTTCTATGATGGCGCTGGGGCAAGAGAAACACAGGCGTCACAGATGGTGTCTGAGCTCGACAGTTGCAAGATGGCAGCCCCTGCCTCCCAAGTGTGGGTCCACATCAGTAGCAACGGATGGCATTTTAGGAGGGACAGGGACATCACACTCTAAACATCAATTCACACTTCCTTCCCTGCCCTCAGAATTATTGTGAAGCCAGTCCCAGACTTCCTAACATTTCATCTGTAAATATTTTAGCTTATATCTCTAAAAGGGAAGGATCATTTTTTAACCTTATTAACCTAAAATTAATAAGTTATTATTAAGTTATTCCTTCATCTCATCAAATGTCCAGTCTGTTCAAATTTCCCCAATAATCTCATAGATGTCCTTTTATGATCGCTTTCTTCAAATCAAGATCCAGACAGTGTCACCTTTGGATAATGCTCGGGAACCAACACATTATTCTGAATCGGAACGGGAAAGAATGAAACATTTATCTTGCCTTTCAAAATGATCTGGCTTTCAGAATAAGCACATCGTTTATGAAGGCAAGTTTCTCTTTATGGGAGGAATATAGCTAATGAAGAAGGAATGAGGGCATTAGAATAGTCAATTTGTGAACTCCTAATTATTTTATTTTTATTTTTTAAAAGATTTTATTTATTTATTAGAGAGCATGAGCGGTGGGCGGGGAGGGGAGTAGCTGCAGAGGGAGAGGGAGAAGCAGAGAGCCCGATGCGGGGCTCGATTCCAGGACCCCAAGATCATGACCTGAGCTGAAGGGAGATGCTTAATGACTGAGCCACCCAGGCGCCCCCCCCTTGATCAATCTTAACAGCACTAAAAGACAGATGAGGATATATATATGCCTCCGGATGGAAGGACACACCACCACATATGAAGCAGTTTTGCCAAAAAAATCAAACCTGAAGGAGATCAAGTTTCTAGATACCTGTGAAAGCCAGGGTACAGAAGTATGAGGGGCAGGGGAACGTGTGAAGTGACACCAGGGGGCTTCACTCAGCAAAACCCCGACAGCGGGAAAGTCATCAGGACAAATGACTCAATTTCATAACACAGGCGCACAAACACACACACCCTCCAAGGAAAAAAGGGTGGTTTAGGAGCAAAGTATCAAATATGTCCACCAATGAAATCTGGGGTCACTGTGTTTACTTTTATAAAAACTTTCTCTGCATGGAAAGTAATGATTTTTGTCTTGCAAAATGGCAATACAAAGTTTCTTTTAAAAATAAATCGAGTTAAGGGTGCCTGGGTGGCTCAGTCGGTTGAGCATCTGCCTTTGGCTCAGGTCATGATCCCAGGGTCCTGGGATCGAGTCCCGCATCGGGCTCCCTGCTCAGCAGGGAGCTTGCTTCTCCCTCTGCCTCTGCTGCTCCCCCTGCTTGTGCTCTCTCTGTGTCAAATAAATAAATAAAATATTTAAAAACATAAATTGAGTTAGAAAAGTTGGTAAGCGGGGTGCCTGTGTGGCTCAGTGGTTAAGCGTCTGCCTTTGGCTCAGGTCATGATCCCGGGGTCCTGGGATCGAGCCCCGCATCGGGCTCTCTGCTCCGCAGGAAGCCTGCTTCTCTCTCCCACTCTCCCTGCTTGTGTTCCCTCTCCTGCTGTGTCTCTCTCTGTCATATAAATAAATAAAAATATTAAAAAAAAAGTTGGTAAGTGAAAAAGAAAAGTAATAAACAACACAAGTGGTAAAAAAAAAAAATGCATGAAGGTGTTGCTTATAGGACCATGGGAAGAAAAAAACCCTCATCCTACCCAGTGTCACACCCACACATGCCCCGTGCAGGAATATAAACTTCATAGCTCTTGATGCAAAGTTAGAGAAACGATCATCTGTAAAGTGAGAGATGATCACTGCCCTGTGCCTTCGCTAGAGGTTTGTTGTGTTTATTAAGTGAGATCATCCTGACGCAGCCCCTTCCCATATAAGCTTCGGGACCACAGTAGCGAGTGCGGGGTCGGGGGGAAGGGGATATTTGAAACTCCTGTCATTCTCACTTTGCAATATGTGTTGGCTTTCTGGTCCACACACCACATACTGTAGAATCATCTCTTCAAGTTCCCCAAACCTAAGCAAACAAAGGAATCCTGAGGATTTTAATCACAGCATTGAATTTACCGGGTAATTTAAGGAGAGTCCGTATCTTTAAAAAAATAATTCCTAATTATTAAAATAATTTTAAGCCAATTAATTTTTAAAAAATAATATTCAGCCTTTTTACCCAGGAGTGTGGAGTCTCTCCCTTTATTACAAATCTGTTCTTGCTTCTTGTGGTGAACTTTTACAGGCTTCTCCAAACAGATTCTGGATTATTTTTGTTAAAATTCATCTTAAGGGATTAAAAAAAAGCTTTTCCAGGTCTAGTAAACGATTCCTTTTTATTGTTGTTCCAGAAAGGTTTGCTGAGAGTTGAGTGTGCCAGCCACGTGAGGAGGCACAGGAGGAAACGGGGTCCCACTGCCCCGTTCAGTGGATAGCTTACCACTGGGAGGTCAGATTTCCACGCCTTCATTCTCTGACCAGCCTCTAAGGAGCAGTTTTAACAGGCTTTCAGTTGGATTTTAAAAGCATATGATCTTATTGCCTACACATAATTATTTCAACTCCTTGTAGACTTTCTTTCTTTCTTTCTTTTCTTTTTTAGAAACATTTACTATAATTCATTGAATATAAGGTAACACTGATCTTAGGGATCACAATTATTTTATACACTTCTAAGCCATAGAACCTGCAGCAAATTATAATTGTAAGATGCCACGGACAGATGCTAAAATCTATAAGATAATTGTGTGCCTTAGAATCACTGCAATAGGATTGGCTTGTCATTGAAATGGGTACTCTGAGGAGCACAGTTTGGGGAACACATCGAGTACAATGCTGGCTCTGGGCGGAACCAGACTTCACAGCCAAGGGCTCTAGGTTCCTATGACTCCATAGGAGTCCTGGTGTCCTCCACACTTCCTCCCCGGTCTGGGAAGACCCTCCTGGAGGCTGGCGGGAAGGAGGCATGAGAAGGGTTTGGATGGAGGAAGGAGTGGTGGTGTTTATGGCACTTTTCTACTTCGACGACCAGGAAAGTGTCTCGGTCTTGTCTGAGTAAGTGTGTATGTGTGTGTATAAATTTTTTGTACTAAAATGAGTATGAAGCTGACTTGCTCAAATTTCAGAATTACTTGCTTTGTCTGTTTAATGAGAACATGGACTTTGCAATAATTGGACCAAACCCCTAAGTCTTGGCTCTGTCTTTTATGAGCGGTAAGACGTAGGCAGAGGCAGGCGGGGTACGAGAAGGACCAAGGGGCTGGGGACACCTGCCCCACCTAAAAGGGAGCAGCCTTTGAGTGGCCCCAGACAGCCTGGGCCAGAGGGAGCACAGCCCAGTGTGCTCAGACCTGCTCATTTCCCAGAGAAGCTAGAAATCCAGACATTTACGGGAAATCTCCCACTTTTAAAATGTTGGCAAATAATTCAGGTATTCTGTGCAGACCCAAAACATTGTGTAGGTCCGTGGACTTAGCCTTTGGTCATGAGGTGCTCAGTGCAGAAGGATTCTCAGAGAAGGGTCACAGAGATCTGAAATCTGCCATCATCCCTGTCCCCTTGCCATGCGTGAGAAAACAGCTGAAATGCAGGGATGCGTTAGAAACGGTGGTGTTTAGCCAGTCACGTTTGATTACATAATCCTAGGAAAGAAAGGAAACAAGGTTCAGCTACCTTGCATCAGAAGCAAAGAAGAATTCCACAGCTTTATCGCCAACGGCATGAAGGCAGGTCGAGCTGTCCAGCCTCTTCATCCTCGTTTTGCAGATATTCTTCACATTCTCAAAATTGCCTAGTGAATGAAGGAAAAGATCGCAAGTCCCATTAAACTATTTTGTTTGAATAACATGAAGCAAGGCTCCAGCTTCCCCTTTGAATATGTGTGGGAGAAATTTGCAGTTTTTAGCTTTGGCTGCGTCAGCCAAATCGTGCAAATGATCCCCAAATAGCACAGTATCACTGCAAGAGCATTTAAATGGCTGCAAACAAAACCAAACCCAATCAACACTCATCCCAGAGCACGGACGCCTTTATATAATGGAGCTGCGTGCCGGTCCCTGGACTTGTGTGTGTAGCTGAAAATATCCATAATAAAAAGCTTCTGCAAAAAACGGAGCGAAGGCTCAGCTGCAGGAAAACCTCTCCAACCTGGAGCCGTGTGCAGCCTGTCTCCAAGGGGGGCTGCCTCCACCAGAGCCCCGTTGCCTTGTTCAAGTCCTTTTCGAAACACTTACGTGTCCTATACAAGATGGGGATCTGTTCCGTGGAGAGTTTGTATTTGCTCCGCACCCCAATGAGCAGTGGACTGCCTCTCCTGTAGAGGCAAGAGGGAGTCGAGTTACTCACTGCCTCACCAGGCCGAGGAAGGGCTGGATGGCCTCTGAGCACTGAGGAGGGGTCCCCGCATCCAGCCCTTCTCCCAGGGGAAAGTGTCCTGTTGAGATGCCACTGGATAGAGTCCTTGGCCCCTGGACGATGTTCCAGGGCTCGGAGGCAGGACCAACAGGCTAGCAGGAGAATTCCAGCTTGTTGCCATGGTGCCACCCATCTGCCCAGGGAATCCACACCGGGTTAGGTCACAGAGGCTGAGACATTAGTAGGCCCTGGAAGCGTGTAGGAACATTCGGCTTCTCCAGCCGGCCTCCATGTGTTGCCATCTGCAAAGTGGGATCCCTCGAGGCCCAGGATCTGCCCAAAGATTCTTTCCCTGCCTCCCCCCACCCTTTTGCCTAGCTCAGTTGCTCTCCGGCTTTGGGGGGCATTATAATGACTGGCTTTGGGTCTGCTCAACTTTCTGGGCCGCTTAACCTGCTTTCAAGGGTGCTTTTGCCGGCCCGAGTGACACCTCATGGGGCGAAGTTTCAAATCTCCGACCTGCACAAGGTGGATTCCATTGCAAAGGGGACAGTGCCTTGGCGCACTCTTGTAGCTGACCCAGGTGAGCACCTCGAACTCGAGTTTCCTCTCCCAGCCCCCCTTCTGGCTTCTCCAAGTCTGTGGCTTTGAAGAAGGTGCTGTGAGCACCTTGAATATTTTGGACCATCTTTTATCTTATCTAAAGCAAAGGGGGGATGCCTCAGTGGTGCAGTCGATTAAGCATCTGACTCTTGGTTTCGGCCCAGGTCATGATCTCAGGGTCCTGAGGTCAAGCCCTGCATCAGGCTCCACGCTCAGGGAGGACTCTGCTTGAGATTCTCTCTCTCTTTCTGCCCCTCCCCCCACTCTCATGCAGGTGCACTCTCTCTCTCTCTCTAAAATAAATAAGTTTAAAGCAAAAAGGAGACACGGTTCTGGGCCCAGTGGGGATCCAGCTTAAACAGCCTTTATAATACTGACAATGAGAAAATATTGTGGTTATCTAATTTTCTTGGCAAACGTCTCCCCCAAATTTTATTGTTGTAGATTGAGCTCTATGGTTTCTCTCAACCTTGCCACAAATAATGCTCCCAATACACCCCAAAGATTGCTCTGGAGGTTACGGAGTCACTAGTTATAGACAATTTAGAAAAATAAGGCTTTATTGCATCTTCACACTGCCGCCTTTCTACGTTCATTTAAAATGGTAATACCACGATGATACCAGATCCTAAAAGGGGTTTCTAAATTTGATAGTGATCCAGTGGTCTTTTACAATTCTGCGATTGAAGGAGTTAACTGCTGAAGAGTCCATTAGTTCCTAGCCTAGAAAAGACAATGAAATCATGACACATTCCCATCAGTTCCTGCCTACAGGATATGGCAGTCCGTGCGGGACCACCTCCTCGTTTCTGTGCGTCTCCCAGGGCCACGGGTACATTCTCAATATGGCTTCTCAGAAACTTCGGAGCAAAGTCTGCAGCCCACAGTGCACCAGGGGCCCTGCAGAGCTGGGCCTCCACCCACATCCTCACTCCCCACCAGCCCTTGAAGTTCAAGGGGCAGTGTGCTCATGACCTTGTTCACGGCTGTCTCCCATGCCTGATACACAGCAGGTATCAGTGAGTATGTACTGGAAGATCGGAAAGTCCCACCAGATCCCTGCAGATCCCTGCAGTGCTGAGCTCACTCCGGGCCCCTTGCTTTTGCTCACACTCGTCCTTCTGCCTGACTCCCCTAGGCTGACACCTGCCCCCACTGCATTATCCCCCCAACCCCCAACATAGAGCATCAAGACCTTCTGCCCCACTGTGTCCTCCCGCGCCAATGCTCAGTCCTTAAGGGGAGGATCAGGTTGGATGTCACTAGGTCCTCAGGGCCCAGTACGGAGTAAGTGCTCAACAAATACTCGTTGGATGAATGGAGGGAGGGATGGACAGAGGGACAGATAGATGTGTGC
Source organism: Leptonychotes weddellii (assembly GCF_054177405.1). Classification (NCBI taxonomy): domain Eukaryota; kingdom Metazoa; phylum Chordata; class Mammalia; order Carnivora; family Phocidae; genus Leptonychotes; species Leptonychotes weddellii. The sequence continues at coordinate 132,218,121 of NC_138375.1, read as the reverse complement.
ATGGATGGCCAGACTGATGGTGGATGGACAGATGGATGGATGAACAGATGGATAATGAACTCATCTGAATATAAAAGAACAGGATGGCACTCACACTCCCACTTGAATGAATCCACACAGCACTGGGGGCCATGGGACTCTAACAGAGGGATATGCGGGCTGACCCAGGGCCTCTCAGCTGATTCCTAGAGCCCCTGTTCTGTGAAGGTGATGAGGCTTGAGCTTGGGGCCTTCAAGACCTCTTCTTTACTGGATTCAAATCAATGTTCCCTTGTTCCTAGTTTCATTCTCATAATTTTGCATGCTTTTTCTGAAAAGAACCTCCAATACTGACCTGCAACCTGGATCTGCCCCTCACTATATACAATTTTATTTTTAATTTGAATTTGTTGTCAACTTCTGAAAATATGGAGATTTCAAATAAAAATCCGACTCTCTGGTTTCTCCTTTAAAGATCAGAAGCTCTGATCACAGAGCTGGGTGGGATACCCAAGCCACAGTTGTCCCTTGGAGACGACCTTCCAGATTGCCAGACACCCTACTTCTCCCCTGGGCTGCGAGCTAAGCAATTGCATTTTATTTATTTATTTATTCTTGCAGTGTCAATGTGTTGAGCCTCACCTGGTGGCAACGGCTTCTCCCGGGTACTGGATACTCTTGAAAACCAACGCGAATGCACCTTCCTGCAAACACAGCAAACAAGAGTGAGGGACGATGTGTTTCTGCCCCGGCCAACCTGGCCCACTGCCCCAGACAGGGGCCACTCCTCCTGGTGGGAGGGTCCTGGGGTCCCTCCCTCAGGGGGCTGAGTGCAGGACAGCTCGTGCAGCGTGATGGCAGGAGGAGAAAGTGAAAACAGCCAGTATCACGCTGAAGGACCAAAGCGCAGAACTTGTGGATTTCATGAGGCTCGACAGACACCCCCCACCCTGCCCAGGCCCACAAGGAACGAGTCCCAGCTCCGTGACCATCTGGGTGGGCGGGTGCGGTTAGAGCCTCGGGAAATGAGAACTGGGGCCAGGGGTCTTGCCCTGCGCCTCTGGGATGGCACCTACTCCGGGAGCAACTGTGAGAAGGAAAATTCATGCTGCACGGCAGCGCCTGGGTTCAAACCCCGGCTCCGCCCCTTCACTGGGCAACTGCCCAATTTGTGCCTCGCTGTGACAGAGATGAGAATAGTCCTACCTTGTTTGGCTGCTGTGAGCTCATGCACTTGAAGTCTCAGAACCGTGGTTGCCATATACAAAACCCGACAGAGGCACTAACATGTTAGGGTTGTTATTTCTTTAGCGAGGACTCTCTTTGCCCTCAGTGCTTTAGCTTCTTACGTCGTGCAAACCAGCATGGATCTAGTTCTCCTAACTCAAGACTCCCAGTGCTCTGTTTAACTCCTCGGTGCAAAATTCTCCCCTATATTCTGACCATCCTGTACTAATTTATCATGACCCTGCTAAGATTTGGGTTATGTACGACCAGCTATAAATCAGGTTTTCCGTGTGAAATTCCCCATGCTTTGGAATCCTGGGCAGACCCAAGGCCCCACATGGCCAGTGTGCATTGGCCAGTCTGCCAGCTCAGTCACACAGCCTGAGCGACCCAAAGTCAGTGTCCGCAGGCCTCTAAGGACCTTTCCAACTGCCCGAAATGAAGAGGCTTCAGGCAGATCCCAAGGAGTGAAGGAAGAAGGCAGGGTTGATTTCTTTATACAGGTGGGACCGGTAACTCACCAGCTGCTGAATGACTCTTTCGACCAGTGTTGAAAATGTAATGTCCTCAGTTTCTCTGTTGTCAAACACATACTTAATCAGCTTAGCGATGGTCTCGGTATCTGTTTCTGACTCAAACTCGTAGCCTTTGCTTTCCTGGAATATTTCGTGGGACCGAGTGTCAGATAAGGGGCATTGCGAAACCTCGGTCGCCTGGCCAGCTCCCTGTCCTCCCTCTTGACCCACCCTCGCAGCGACTTAAGATAAGAACAAGGATAAGAACAAGGAAACCGGGGATCAGAAGTGTCTGCCGGAAGCACAGAGCCCAACACAGCTGAGTCATTCCAGTATTCCCTGAGATCATCCCGCCTCAGAAGACTGACCTTGCCGTTAATCTGGACATTGCAAAATAACAGCAGTCGAAATGATCAAGTATGTTGAGTCAAATCCACCCACATCCCAACCAACACCGCAACCTCTTCATATGTTAGAAACTCGCCGTCTGCCTTCCCACCCCACATTCCGTTTGGTGTATGAGCTGATGTGTTTATGTAAACACTTGATTAAAGTGCAGACACCTTAATGAAAGGAAGTTCGTGTTCTTTTGATTATGTGAATCTGCAATAGCACTTGAGGGACGGAAAATGCCCTGCTGTCTTCTCTAGCAAGACATGGGGACGCCGTTTATCCAATGCGGGTGTGTGACTGAGAGCGGGTCTCACTCAGCTCCCGCCTGTTTCCGGCGGGAAACAGCCGGTTGGAAAGTTTCCGGGGAAGACCACTTGACTTACATGTCAACCCAGGGGGAGGATCTTACCAGAAACTTCCTCAGGTCTTTATAATTTGTGATGATCCCGTTATGGATGACCACGAATTCTGGAAAAGAAGTTTGGTGACGACAGAAAGGCTATGAGAAAGTGAAGTTCAAGTCAGAAATGAAGCAGTGATCTGACAGCTTGAAACTCTGCAAGCTCTATTCCCACAGAGTCTGCTGTTTACTGTCTCTTTCGCTGATGAGAGCTGAGGTCTACCATCTACTACGATTACAGTCCAAACCTGAGGAAATACACAGTTCTCTTTGGGTAAAAAGCCCGCCTGACTGCACACGGAGCTCTGACTTGTGGCCTACAGCATCGTCAAACACGCTTTGGTATTTATGTCAAATGGGGCAGGATGAACCCTTCATTACCCAGAAACTAGCCCAGGCATTCCAAAATGGCTTTGGGCTCAATGGGGCCACAAGCTAGCAGTCCACACGCGTGCTTTGTTCGACCCACACTACATTGTAAAAAGAGTTAAGTTTAAAAATTTTGAATTTTCACTTAAAAGTCCTGATTTTCTTGGGTCACCTGGGTGGCTCAGTCGGTTAAGCAGCTGCCTTCGGCTCAGGTCATGATCCCAGGGTCCTGGGATCGAGCCCCACATCGGGCTCCCTGATCTGCGGGGAGTCCGCTTCTCCCTCTGCCTCTCCCCACTGTGCATGTGGGCTCTCTCTCTCTCTCTCAGATAAATAAATAAAATAATAAAATAAAATAAAATAAAATAAAATAAAGTTAAAAATCCCGATTTTCTCATGGGAGGAAAAATCTGCAGAAATTCTGGCATCCCTGGGCTCACCCACATTCCTGTGTGGCCATGACCACTTCTCTCTGCAGGGTCTGCGGGATGGGCTGTGGCTTCTCCCGCCTCCCCAAGCACCAGCAGCAAACCCTGCTCATGTCAGGCTACTCCCTGCATGGGGGACCCCCTGGTCAACCCTGGGAGAGTGAGGGATACATCTGCTTAGTCACCACTGCATTTTCTCAATCAATGGTTGATGAATAACTTGAAGGTCTAAAACCAGCCTGAGGTTTTTTTTTTTCTGGGTAAGTAACCCCCATTCCTCCTGAGCCCAGATGATAGAAAGGCCTTTTATTGACCTTGAGATTGAGTAATTCTACGAGGATGTATCTACATATTATTGTTCAGTGAAACTTCGGCTCTCCAATTCGTTTTTTTTTCAGTACAGGATAGTCCTTTACTCTTTTTCATTATTTTTATCATCATGTCCTCTCTACCTTTTTTTTTTTTTTTACAGCCTATTGTTTACTTTGGGAAGGTCACCCAAAAACTGGGAGGGCTCGAATAGAAAAGCCATTTTGGCCAATGTGCTAGGCACAGCTGAACTCTATTACAGCTTTACAGGTTTGTTTTTGTGGTTTTTGGTTTTTTTTAACTGTTTTATTTCTTCTGTTCTCTTCTTGGGGACATTAGTAATTCACCAGTTGGATCTCTATAAATTCACCTGATGGATCTCCGTATCCACCCCCCTCTTATTTTTCATACCGACTCTGACACGGTGTCTTCAGATTATTTTCTTAACCCTGTCCCATTTTTTCATTTCAGTCAATTGTCTTAACTTCTCCTCAGTAGTTTGTTTCCTAGAATCTGTGTTTTTTTTCTTTTTTTGCTAGAACTCTGTGTAATTTTCTTGTGTAATGCTTTTGCTGGGTGTAAGTCTTCCTTCAAAATATGCTCTTCAGTTATCCCTGATGAGTTGCTAAAGAGATTCTACGAATCTTTGCTTACTTCTCACGTTGTTTTTAATTACTCATCCTGAGTCAGGGCAGGCATTTTCAAGTTTGGGTGTGTGTGTGGGGGGGATCTTCTCGGAACCTCCTTGCTTGGGGGGACACAGAGTCATCGTCAACACTGAAGTGGGGGTTCATCTTATCACCTGGGGTGGTAGCATCTCAGGGTGCATGGTCTGGGGACAGTGTTTTCTCTGGGACCAGCCTCTGTATCTGGCTTGGGATTTGGCGGGATGCACATTCTAGGTCTTCAGCACCATGGGGTCTGCTGTCTGCCTCCTGGATGTGGGGGACCTGCCCCAGTAGTGGGATGTGCCATGGTTCAGGGCATGGACCAGATCCAAGGGTCAGTCCCTAGCAAAAACTCATTACCCAAGACCCCAACTGTTCTGCCGAGCAGGGGGCATCGGGCTCATCCTTCCAAGTTGGGCAGGATGAGCCACTGTTCACAGGGGTAAAGGACATTGAGCCGGGAGGCACAAGTCTCTCCTGTGGCCCAACTTCCATGACGATTAACGGCAGTGAGGCTTGCCAAGCGTGTAGCTACGTGCCTGCCAATAAGCCCTCCTCAACGACTCTGATGTATCTGATTTCTACTCTAATACGGGGCTTGGTAAGAACTTGCATTATGTCTTGGGGTGGGGGTCCCAGCTGACGCCAGAGATCATTCTCTCTGCCCGATACCCTCCCCCATCATGCCCAGGTGTGGGCCATTGGGGGCTTCTGACCTGACCAGGCCTAATCTAGAAGGGAGACCCACTGGGATCTCCAGACCTGCCAGGCCTTCCCCCACGAGAGGGGCCGGGGGCCATTCAGAACTACGGCATGGAGAACTTTCCAGGGGGGCCCAGGCATGTGATGTGGCCCCATGAGCTGGGGCTGGCCCAAGAGGGCGGCTGGGAGAACTGGGGAGCCTGCAGCCCACCAAAGAGGGCCTGGTATCCCTGTGAGTGTCCTGAACAGTCTCCATGTCCCCAGTCTGTGACCCTGGACCGCTTGGCAGTGGAACTCCAAGGTACTGCGAGCCCAGCTACCATACCTTTCAGTTTTTCAAGGGACTTCTAGGTATGATCATTCTCAGGTTTAAAAACCCTGCAGCGAGCCAAGGGGAGGGCTCTGCTGCTTGGAAGGAGTCCCTGGGCTGCCTGTTGCAGCTTCTGCTTCTCCAGATCTCAAGCGTTTGGCAGCCGAGGCGTCACTGCAGGGCCCAGGATTGGAGCGGGCACCTCAGACATGAACCAAGATCAGCACTACCACCCGTCCTGGCTCAAGACCACTCTCCTCGGGGAAAGGAAGCGCATCCCTCCCTGAGGCGCCCAGCCCTCCAGAACACTGTAGTCGCTTGTTGAAGAACAGTGCCCAGACTCTTCGACCCCTCATGCTGCCAAGTCCCGCTCAGGCTGGGTCTCAAGAGCCAGCAGCAGTCACGGGAAGTGCCACAGTTTTCCTCTGGAGGCCTGGAGGGTCAGCCCCGCCCAGGAGCCAGGCTGAGTTTGCTCCTGTCTAGCGCCTGGTGCCACCCCGCGTGGATCCTCAGGGAAGACAGGGAGGGCTGGGAGAGAAGCAACCAGCTGGTGGTGGGTGTGGGTCCACATTGGCACAGACCAGGGCCAGGCGGAACCTTCAGGATGGGGGTGGGGCAGGGGCCGAGGCCGTATTACATACCGTTGCCTTTGTCTGAGCGCTGTGGATGGCTGTTGACGGCGTTGGGGACCCCATGGGTGGCCCAGCGCGTGTGAGCAATGCCAAAGTGGGTCTCAAACTCCACCTTTAAGTCCATGCTGTCTTGTTCTAGATCAAAGAGAAAAAAAAGCATTGACACAGTACCGTTAGGGTGAGGTGACATCATTATATGGACGCACCTCAGCTACGTCAAAAGCACATCCCACCTTCCACTGCAAGGGCCCCACCCCGGGGATTTCTGCCAGATCCCTGCTGTGGTTTACTCAGTACTTACCAGTAACCTAACTCAGTAACTGAAATGAGCTTACTTAAAAAAAAAAAAATTATGGATCGCTACTATAAATGGAAAAGCAGTATCATCTGCCAGAAAAATTAAAATAAATACTTAAGTACTGAAAAATTTAAAAAATGCTCATGCACCACCTCCTAAAAAAAAGAACAAACCCATCCCACACCCTGAGAAACACAGTTTTACAGTGTGGGCTGAACCCGCCTTCCATTTATCCACCATATGAATCCATCCATTCATATTTTTAGTCTTAGGTGCTTCTGGAATGAGAGATTTTAAACTGACCCATGCTGCCTTTATTGCTCTGACTGGGCTTACGTTCCACTTACTATAAAGTTCCTCATCGAGAGCCTTGACGTTCCCTCTTTTCTTGACCAGCTGGATATGTCTTTCTTTGACTTCATTGTTATGTCCATCGATGGCCACACCTGTGGTTTACACATGATACTTTTTTTTTGTATTGGCATTGAAGTTTTGTCTCCCAGCCTTTGTTACAGGGTATGACCCCGGGTGAGGGCTGCACAGCACTGTGGGTCTACTGGATCTTGTTTGCCAGGCTGGTGGCCTGGAAGAGAACTCGATAGCATTCAGGACGCCGACTCAGAAAGAAGAGGCCATGGCCGCCTGATCCGGCGTCTACCCGGGGTGCAGCCCTGGAAAGCTGCCTGCAAGGGAGGCACCTCCAGGCCCACCACTGAGGGCAGCAGGTTTGCCAGAGGGTCTTGTGCACTGTGCACTCTCCTGCTATAACAGGTACCCCCCCCCCGCCCCCGCATCGGCGTTCCTGCGGGCTTTCATCTGACTTGCTCTCTGTGAAGAATTAACAGACATAAAACTGTCTGGCTCCCCCTTTCTCCCCAGACTGCTTAATTTAAAATGGGAAGTGGACCCACCTATCCATCAGAGGAGCGTGCAGCCACCAAGAAAGACCGTCAGGGAGAACAGAAAATGTGGGAGAGAGATGAAAACAGGACATAAAATTACAAATTTGTAGTAATGATCACGTTAAAAACAAAAAAATATCTATGCACGACACCCCCCGCCCCCCAGACCACCCCAGCGTGAGCAGCGACCAGAGCAGGGACACAAAGATATCGACGGGAGTGCTTTGGGTGGAGATTTTTTTTTTTTTACTCTTATTTCTTCTTTTTACTTTTCTCTAGTTTTCGCATTAAATGAACAAATGCTCTGCGTACGCAGTGGCAGCCCACAGGACCCACCTGCCGAGTCATAGCCTCTATACTCAAGCCTCTGCAGGCCCTTAATGAGGGTCTCAAAAATCTCCTTCCTCGTCCGGGGGACTCTGTAGTTCATGTACGCAAAGATTCCTGTGGAAAGACAGGGAGAATCACATGTCTATCAGTAACTCGGTCAGTGTTTGGAAAACACCCGCTCTGGGGACACCCACATGGCTGGCATCGCCCGACGGCTTCTGGGCTGCACGTGTGGCCTTCCTCTGGCGTAAGCGAGAGCCGTGCTCCCCTCCTGCTTCGGGGCGCACGTCACCCACAGCCCAGCCCGTGACAAAAGTCTCAGGGGGCATATGCAGAGCACATCAGACACCCTGGCCTGACAATTGTACTGTGGAGAATGTCTCCTATGGCTGAACATCTGAGACATGGTGTCATTTATAATAGCAAAGACCAAGGGGTGCCTGGGTGGCTCAGTCGGTCAAGCGTCTGCCTTCGGCTCAGGTCATGATCTCAGGGTCCTAGGATCGAGTCCTGTGTCGCGCTCCTTGTTCAGCAGGGAGTCTGCTTCTCCCTCTCCCTCTGTCCGCCCCCCCTTGCGTGATCATGTGTTCTCTCTCACACAGATAAATATTTATTTGACAGATAGAGAGAGCACAAGTAGGCAGAGAGGCAGGCAGACGGAGAAGGAGAAGCAGGCTCCCCGCTGAGCAGGGAGCCCAACACGGGGCTCGATCCCAGGACCTGGAGATTACGACCCTGGGATCTCGACCTGAGCCGAAGGTAGACGCTTAACCAGCTGAGCCACCCAGGTGACCCTAAAAACATAATTTTAATGGCCCGCAATGTGTCATCACAAAAATTAAAAAGTGGAATATACCAGTTTCCATCAAAACTAAGATGTCATCGGGATGCCTGGGTGGCTCAGTTGGTTAAGCATCTGCCTTCGGCTCAGGTCATGATCTCAGGGTCCTGGGATCGAGCCCCGCATCGGGCTCCTTGCTCAGTGAGGAGCCTGCTTCTCCTTCTCTCTCTGCTGCTCCCCCTGCTTATGCTCTCTCTCTCTCTGACAAATAAATAAAATCTTTAAAAAATACATAATAGCAAAGATCAGCAAAACCACCTGGCCACTTGGGGACATCTGGAAGTCCTATGTGGACTCCTTAATCTGCACAGAATTGGCCTGGGAAGAGTCCTCCTACAGCAGGTGAAACAGGGACTGAGGCTTCGACTCATTTCCGCTCGGTCCTATGGCCTAGAGCTTTACATCTGTAAATGCGGCTTTTACAAAGGCAAAAGTAAAACCATCTCTTGGCTCCGGAGAATCCCTATCTTCCAGGGAGATCTGCATGCCCTAAGGTTTTATTGGGCTGTATTTTCTGTATTTGTATTTCAAAATACTATTTTCTCAAATAAGAAGTAACAGTCGTCCTGTTGGTTCTCCCCAAACTCCTCCGCCCCCTCCCTGCTCGAGACTATGGACCCCTGGTCTGTCTCTGTCCCGCCCTGCGAGTTCCCTATTCTCTCATCCCTCTGTTCTTTTGTCCTCCCTGCTCCACTTGGGGGAAACCTGCCCTCCTCAAAGCTCAGCTCCCACTACCTCCCAGGGCTGGCTTGTCCCCTCCCAGGCCCCCCGCCGGATGTGCTCCCCTGCTCTGGGCCACCCCCATGCTCGTGCATCTTGGAATACCTTCATCCCCTGATAAGTACACCGGCTGACACTTCTATCTTTATAGTTCTCACTAGGTCTTGGCACACCATCCTTACTCAATAAATGTATGTGGAGTAGAGTGACTGTAAATCTATTCAGGGAAGCGAGAGCATGGATCGTGAAGAATACTGGCCTTCAGGAATATTCAGAGTAACTCATCTTATTGAGAACTCACTATGTGCCAGGCACTGGGCCAAGAGTTCCCACACAGGTGTGAATCAAAGCTCCCATCAGCCTTCGAGACTGGACCTACCATGACCCCCCTTTACTTTCTGGAACAGAGCCTGGGGGGCTGTGACCGGGAACCAAGGAGATTTGACTTCAGCACTTAAAATGCTCCAAACTACTGGGCAGTGTTGCCTCAGGGACGAATGGGATTAAAAGGTTTATTTCCCCAATATTTTTAAAATTAATTAATTCATTTTTTTAATGTAGTGTTCCATGATTCATTGTTTGCATATAACACCCAGTGCTCCATGCAGTACGTGCCCTCTTTAATACCCATCACCAGGCTAACCCATCCCCCCACCCCCCTCCCCTCTAGAACCCTCAGTTTGTTTCTCGGAGTCCATAGTCTCTCATGGTTCGTCTCCCCCTCCGATTCCCCCCGCTTCATTAGCACTCACCATAGCACATACCCTCCCCAATGTCCATCACCCAGCCACCCCATCCCTCCCACCACCCACCACTCCAGCAACCCTCAGTTTGTTTCCTGAGATTAAGAATTCCTCATATCGGTGAGGTCATATGATACATGTCTTTCTTTGATTGACTTATTTCACTTAGCCTAATACCCTCTAGTTCCATCCACGTTGTTGCAAATGGCAAGATATCGTTTTTTTTGATGGCTGAATAATAATCCATTATATATATACCACATCTTCTTTATCCATTCATCTGTTGATGGACATCTAGGCTCTTTCCATAGTTTGGCTATTGTGGACATTGCTGCTATAAACATTGGGGTGCATGTACCCCTTTGTATCTTTGGGGTAAATACCTAGTAGTACAATTGCTGGGTTGTA
>NC_138375.1:132049684-132207847 GCF_054177405.1 Leptonychotes weddellii | reverse complement strand
GACCTGAGCCGAAGGCAGTCGCTCAACCAACTGAGCCACCCAGGCGCCCCCTCCATACTGTTTTCCAGAGTGGCTGCACCGGCTTGCATTCCCACCAACAGTGTAGGAGCGTTCCCCTTTCTTCACATCCCCGCCAACATCTGTCATTTCCTGACTTGTTAATTTTAGCCATTCTGACTGGTGTGAGGTGGTATCTCATTGAGGCTTTGATTTGGGTTTCCCTGATGCTGAGCAATGTTGAGTACTTATTCATGTGTCTGTTGGCCATTTGGATGTCTCTTTTGCAGAAATGTCTGTTCATGTCTTCTGCCCATTTCTTGATTTTATTTCCCCAATTTTAATGATTTTATTTCCCCAATTTTAATGATTTTATTTTAATTTTTAATTTTCCCACTGTTTTCCTGGGATGACAGAATTGTCATTATCCTGTCTGACCAGGATTAAAAATTTTCCAGATATCCGCACCCCCGTGTTCACTACAGCATTATTTACAATAGTCGAGACATGAAAACAAGCTAAGTGTCCATCCACAGATGAATGGATCAAAAAATTATAGTATATGTTTACAATGGAATATGACTCAGCCATAAAAAAGAAGGAAATCCTGCCATTTGCATGGCATGGAACATGAGGGTGTTATGCTAAGTGAAGTAAGTCAGACAGAGGAAGATGAATACTGTATGATCTCATATATGGAATCTAAAAAAACCCAAACTCATAGATACAGAGATCAGATTGGTGGTTGACAGAGGTGGGGAGCAGGAGATGGGGTAACCAGGTAAAGAAGGTCAAAGGGTACAAACTTCTAGTTATAAGATAAGTAAATCCTGGGGATATAATACAGCATGGGGACTACAGTTAAGAATACTCTATTGTACATCTGAAAGTTGCTAAGAGAGTAGCTCTTTAGAGTTCTCCTCACAAGGAAAAAATGTTAACTATGTGAGGGGATAGATGATCGCTAATCTTATTATGGTGATTATTTCATAATATATACACTTAAAGACTGAGCCACCCAGGTGCCCATCAATACAGTGTTTCTGAAGGAGTGATTGGACGTCCCTTAAAGGGATGTGAATATGGTCATAGCAGACGAACATTTAACTTGCTAAAATTCATTCTAGGTGCATGGTTCGTCTCCCCCTCCGATTCCCCCTGCTTCATCAGCACTCACCATAGCACATACCCTCCCCAATGTCCATCACCCAGCCACCCCATCCCCAGTCGAAAGTGAGGCGATAAGATTAAACAGCGCTAAAAATGATATTTTGCATTCTTATGTCCTGTATGTTACTGTACACAGGATACATTTGCACACGAGTATGAAAGTGCAGAATTTCTATATAAAAACATGCCCCCCATGCTTTCTGAGCAGGGACAGACGCTTTCTTTTTAACATGGCTGAGGGTAATTTTGGCGGTCAGCTATTTTTGCCTTCCTGGCTGAGTCCAGGTCAGGTGAGAGCCGCTGAGTCTGAGGCCCCGTGTGCAGTTTGGGCAACCCCCCCTGCCCCCGCCGGGCAAAGGTGCTGAGTGTCTGGGTCACACAGGAGCTCACAACTTACAGACTTCAACACGTGTGGGCAAAGGATGTATTTTTGTCCCCTTACACATTAAAAACAAACAAACCAACAAACCAATAGCTATCTTCTAATGGAAACATTAAAAAATTTTGAGCAGCTTTATTGGGATATAAGTCCCATACCATAATATTCTGCCATTTAAAGTGTATAATTCAATGGTTTTCAAGACAGTTGCCCCTTGAACAACATGGGATTGACTGCCAGGGTCCACTTTCATTTATTTATTTATTTTTGATGCCTGCAGTGCTGTACTATAAATATATTTTCTCTTCCTTACAATTTTCTTTTTTTTAAAAAAAAGATTTTTATTTATTTATTTATTTGTCAGAGAGAGAGCACAAGCAGGGGGAGCGGCAGGCAGAGGGAGAAGCAGAACTCGATCCCAGGACCCTGGGATCATGACCTGAGCCAAAGGCAGGCGCCCCTCTCCCTTAGGATTTTCTTAATAACATTTGCTTTCCTCTAGCTTACTTAATATGGGAATACAGTATATGCTCCATATAACATACAATATATGTGTTAATGCTTCTGGGTGAGGCTTCTGGTCAACGGTAGCTGAATTTTGGGGGAGTCAGAGTTACACGCAAGATTTTCGATGGCACGGGGTGCTGGCACCCCTAACGCCCCCACTGTTCAAGGGTCAACTTGACCCACCACCACCACAATCTAATGTTCGGGTGAAATTTTCATAACATTATTCTGCAAAATATCAGGAAGTTCCCCAGGGGTGGGGTGGGGACGTGGGCACATTCCAGGTACTGTAAAGACCACGGAGGCATGGGAGACAATTATGTGAAGGGGGGAGCTGCTCACAGATCATTTTTGGAGTCTTCCCTGGCATCCCGGGAATCCTTCTAGAATTACAGCGGTACCTCACGAAGGGGAGCAGACACTCTGCAGATGACTCAAAGGCTCAGATCCCAACTCGGGAAAGGTTGGAAATCTGAAATGCCTTCACGAGAGTGCTCTAGGGCTCTGCTCTCTAATTCTCCCCTGCGATTCCCCTTCCTCTGGGCCAAAGTGCACTTATGAAGTCCTTCTGTCAGGCACGTATGTTCTTGGAGGTGCCTCTGGCCCTGAGATCCGAGCAGCCTTCTTGGTGGGGAGCTGGGGGTGCTGCCTCCAGAGCCCCAGGAGGGGCAGCGAGGCTGGTTAAAGCGTCCTTGTCCTCAGGACCACCAGCTGCGTCCACACCCAGCCAGGAGGCTCCCAGCCGCTCATGCACAGTTTGGGAGAACCCTGTGGTGAGGGGGGCTGCCAAGGAGTGGTTTTCAAGGTCTTTGCGCAAGAAAGCGTAAATCCAATTTCAACATAAAACCTCCTGCATGCAGACATCTATTCAGTAAGCTCTTTCATTAACTAAGCGCCATCCCTCCTTTCTTGCAGCTCTCTCTTGGCAGGCTTCTCTCTGCACTCTCTCGAGATGAAGTGGAAAAACAAACCAACCAACCAACAAACAAAAAAAAACCCACCCAGCTTTGACACCAGGCTCTTACCATTTTAGAAAAATAAAGAAATGGAATAAAGTTGCTCTCCCAGGCATTTTTCTTGCCATTCACATCAGAATGCCCTTCTGGAATCCCTACCATCCCTCTCAAAAGCTCCACCGAGACTCCATTTTTTACCTATGAGATCAGCGACAATCAAACAGTTTGACAATCAAGCGAGAGTTTAAATTTGCGCACCCTTTCTGGAAGGCAATTTGGCAATCTTTCAAAATTAAAAATGTACACATCTGTTGACCAGAGCGGTTGCCAGGCATGGATCCAACAGATAGCTGTGCAGAGGGGCGTGTGTGCACGAGGACGGTTGCTCAGCGCTGCTTGCGGTCGTTGAAGACAGGGGACAGCAGGGACCCGGTAAGTGACCATAGCGCAGCCACTTGGCGGGGCCACCGTGGGACCACGGGCAGGTGGTCTTCCACAGAGAACAAGGTGAGGCTCTGTGTTCTCTTGGAAAACAAGCTACATCTCCAAGATGTGTCAAGGGAAAAAGCAGCTCGCAGAACATGATTAAGTTATGCAGGGAAGGGTGGGGAGACACATAGTATTTCTGGAAGGGCATCCAAGACCCGGGGGTTCAGGGGGGTGCAGTGGTTGCCTTGGAGGAAGGTACTGGATATAGGACAGAAATTCCCTTTCTACTGCCCGTGGGTGCTTTGTATGGTCACAATATTTCCCCACGTCCCATATACACCATCTTACCATGTGCTGCTATATGCATTAGATATTGGTAGGCATGGGATTGTCATCCAGAGCAATCTGACTTCACTGACTTCTCCATGGCTCCCCCATCCCGCTCACCCAGAAGAACCAGGGCCACAAGAAGGAGAAAGCTCTGTCTGAGCACACCTTCCAGTGCGTAAAAGGACGGGACCAGGGTCCCCCAAGGGTCTTCCCGCTCCTGGGGAGTGTGAGATGCCAAGTAGCAGGTGCACGGGGCACCCAGGAAGCCAATATTTTCAGGACCGACTCATCTGATCCTCTCCGGGTCCTGGGCCAAGGACCCAGACAGGGCACCTCTGACTCCAAGGCCAAAGACCTGAGTAAGTCACAGCCGGCTGCTATCCGAGTGATGGCACGGGGTCTCCTGTTGCCCCCCCAAATCAGCATAAGCCCTTACAATCCTACCCCAAGGGGTGAGAAGTAGCTCACATAGAGAGAGATAGCTCACACCTATGGACAGATGCCTACCTCACCCCTGATGAGAAGACTTCCCACTCCCCGCCCACCCCCCGTGGGGTCCGGGGCCATGTTGACATCAGGAAACTCCTCTTGGCCCCCAACAGACGTTGCTGCTTCTGACTCCACTTTCTCTGTCCATCCAGGCCGTGGCAACAATAGTAAGTCTTGGCCCCCCTCTATCCCTCCCTCCCTTGCACAGGCAGGATGGTGAAATCTTCCCGAGGTGGCTTCGAGAAATGTCTGGCCCTGGGACAGAGGCTGCTGTGGCCTAACCACCCCAGCTCAGCGCATGCCCCATGCCCACACCCCACCCTGGCATCCAGAGCTTCCAAACAGCTTTTCAGGGCCCTACTCTTAAATCTGAGGGGGAAAGTGAGTGAACAAAGGTTCTAGATGGAGAAAAGCTGAGATAAACTCCAGAAAAGGCTCCAGATGAGAAGCAGGATGGAGACTAGCCCTTTGAAAGGGGACTGCGGCCCCTCTGCCTGGCTTGCCTTGGGGGTCTGGGGGTTCTAACAACCCTTCTGCAAAATGGCTTGAGAGCTCATACAGGCGACTCAGGACCAAAGGCACCAGGACGAGGTTCTTCCACACACGCAGGGGACGCTCAACCTCCAAGAGACAGACAATGACAATGACCAGATCGAGAGGCAACGTTCCCTGGACACATGGCTAGAACTAGGAGCACTGAACGCCTGGAGTCTTTATAACCTCTGGAATACCTGGGGTGGTGGAGGGGAGCAGGGGTTGTCTGAGGTCTAGAGGACAAGGGGAGAGGTCAAATTCACCGTGGGCAGGCTGGGGTCTGTGTTCTGAAAATGTGGCTGTAGTTTTGGAAAATCTCTCCCTCTCTCCAAGCATCAGCTTCACCATGAAAGCCCTGCCCTCACTGTGAGGGATCCAGCCTGCGCCCCACCAGGCTAGGGGCTTTCTCCGTGGGTCCAGCCAAACTGGGACCACCCCCCTCCCCTGACTAAGGGTGCTCCTTCCACCACCATCCCATGCTTCTCAGCCTGCACCCCACAGGGCTAGGGGCTCACTCCGTGGGCCCAGCCTGACTGGGACCACCCCCGTCCTTACTCGTAAAGGTGCTTCTTCCACCACCATCCCATGCTCCTCAGCAGTGAAGGGGCTGACCTTCTTGAAGTCCACGAGCCTAGTACAGATTAGACATTAGTCCAGTTCTCAGGTTGGGTACTCCCCACCCAGACAGAGGACATGCATGCCAGTTGGACTTCCGCCTCAGAAAATTCCCGAGTAGTGTGCTTGAGAGAGTATGTCTGAGTGTGAGTGTCTGAGCGTCAGGGGTGTGTGTGTGAGTGAGTGAGCCATGTTGCTGTGTGAATACATACGAGTGTGTGTGGTGTGGGAATGTGTAGGAGTGTGAATGTGTGTTTGAGCATCAGACGTGTGCGAGTTTGAGCGTTGGGTACGTGGGAGTGTGTGTCAGTGTGAGCGTGTATGGGCTTGAGAGTGGGTTTGAGGGTTGGGTGTGTGTATGTGGTGTGCTAGGAAAGGGGGGGCAGGTCTACTCTCCTGGGTGAGGTCCCCAGGTCGGGGAGGCCACTGGGCCAACAGGGAGGACTGAGAGGAGGCTGTGGCCTCTCTGGGCAACACCATACTGACGAAATGGGGACAAACGCAGATGCCTCCTCGCAGAAGTGAGAGCAAAGGCAGAGGTCCCACGGCAGGGTTCTCACACAAAGACACAGGGACCCGAGGGCCTGGCTCGGGGTCAGGACAGCCTCCTCCTGCCTCTGGCCTCACTGGGACTCCATGGGTTAAAGTTACCGCACCACAGGAATCCCTGTGATAACAGGAGATTCTGCTTCCTGCCTGCAAGGCATTTCTATTTTTAATAAAAAAGTTTGTGGTGTCCCTGTCATTTTAGGATTTCACAAAGAACAAAGGGAGAAGCAACATATACTCTCAATTGTACTAAAAAATACTTTTAAGAAAGTGTGAGTCTTGTTTAACCTGCCAAAATTTGGCTATTAAAAAAAAAAAGCCAAACTTTTTTTTCGGGGAAAGATTCCCTTTGAAAACGAAAGAGGCAGATGATCAGATGAAATTGCTTATTTTTGCATCAAATTAATCTCCAGAACTTCCTCCTTAGGGTGTTTGACCAGAGGGCTTTTATAAGCAAATTTCACTAAATATAAAAATAATCTTTCAGTTTAAAAGCACTGTCTACTAATGTTACATCACAAAATTTCCAGAAGGTTTCTGTGAACTTGGGAAAGCCCCGATGAATAAGACTGACTGAGGGAGGAATGGCATGATGATGGCAAGGAGGAGGGGGAAGTGGGGAGATCACTTCCAGCGCTGAGCCCCTCTCCAGCTGGTCTCTGCGAAGCCCTCTGTCTGAGAGTGCCCATGGGAGTCTTGCAGGCGGGATGTGAGCTCCTGAGAGCCAAACACACACGTCTCTTCTCAACTCCACGCTTAGGGACCTCACAATGATAACCTGAAATTAGCCATGGCGAGCCACTTGTCAAACATTTATTTGCACATCCCTGAGCAGGGACTCTGTTTTGCAAGGTTCTTGTGGCTTGGAGAGGTGGCAAGGCAAGTGACCTGACCCCAGAGTCTATGCCCCATCAACTCCAGCTTAGTCCCTTTGTGGCAACCCGTCCATGAACTGAACTGTTACAGGGAGGAAAGGGGTGTCAAATATGATGGGGTTCCCAGAGCCGGAAGAAGTCTAGGACGAAAAGGTGAGGTCTCCCCCATGTCATGTAATCTCCCTGGATGGCTGTTTCCTCAGATGAAATGAGAAACAAGCCCCCTAAGCACATGACAAGCTCTCGTGAAGACCACCATGCAAGCGAATAGACCGTGTGTGTGTGTGTGTGTGTGTGTGTGTGTATGTGTGTGTCCTGGCCCCTCTTGATTCTGGGGGAATAAAACCATGCCTGCTTCTTGCAGGGAAGAGATGAGCGGGAAGAGTATGTACGTGCATAGATGGCAGGATGGAGTGAGCGCCATATTTATAGGACGTAGTAAGACCTAACTTCTAGAAAAACTGTGAGAACTCTTCGGTCCAACTGGGTATGTGGCGCCATGCCGGTGAAGGATGGGGTCTTTAACTGATGCCTACATTCACCTTCTGACTATGATGGGTCCAGTCTGCAAGTTCTGGGACCAGGGGACTTGGGTGTGTGCGTTGGGCATAGAGGGTATACTGGTAGCCCTCTGGTCAACGTCCTTGTGGCCATGTCTTGAGCATCTGGGATTAGCAACACAAGGCTATTCTTGGGGAAGGCACCTAAAAGCAAGAGCCTGACTGTAGCAGGATACATAATGGCCATCAAAGATATCATCAGGTCCTAATCCCTAGAATCTGTAAAAATACTTGTATGGAAACAGGTCTTTATAGATACAATTAAATTAAAGATCTGGAGATGGGAGATTCTCCTGGATTAACCAGGTGGGCCCTAGAGGCAATCACAAGTGTTATAAAAGGGAGGCAGAGGGAGATTTGACCTGGAAGAGGGGAAGGGGATGTGACCACAGAGGCACAGACTGGAATAAGGAGACAAAAGCCAAGGAATCTGGCAGGCGCCAGAAGCTGGAAGTGACAAGGAACAGATTCTTCCCTAGAGCGTCCCGAGAAAGTGGGGCCCTTCTGACACCTTGATTTTGGCCCAGTAAAACTGACTTTTGGACTTCTGGTCTCCAAAACTGCGAGAAAATAAATTTGTGTTGTTTTACACCAGCAAGGTTGTGGTAATTTGTTACAGCGGCTGGCGGACACCAATTCACCAACTAAGACAAAAGATAATGAATTCAAAGCGAGGGCTTTAACTTCCAGCAAAAACTAAGAATTCGTTCATTCTCCACAGCCAACTTTTTCACCCAGCCACATAAATTACTAAATGCAGTTGTAAAGGTTAGGGAAACTTTACGATTTCACAACTGCGGAAGTGCAATCCTTTTTTGCCCAGTGACCACGCATGCATGGTCCCTGCTACCATGCACTTGTACATCCTGTGCCCTCAGCCTGGCGCACCTGTCCCCACCCCCCTTCTCTCTGTGAAGCTCCTACTCGAGGCCAGGCTCTTGTGGCACTGTTCCTGGCAAAGTCAGGGCAGCCCGCCTCCACTACGCTGGGGTCTCAAGCTCAGACTGCAATGGGGGCTATTAGGTAACATCAGCGCGTGAGGCACCTGGGCAGGAGAACCAAGGAAGCTTGCACCCATCATCCTAGGGGCCACGGTGCACTCTTCAGATAGACACACTCGGGGTTGCTCATCTTCGGATTTTTTTCAAGAGAAGTCGAAAATCCCACCTACTAACGGGAAACCTTCCAACTGTGTCATTTGGTGGCTGTGAGAAATAGTGTGAGCCCTGTGCACCATACAGACAGACGGGTGCCTACTGGTCTGGGACAGGTCCCCGGGTCCTCCCCGTCTGGCAGCGTTGACCTAATGCATTATCCCACCCCTGCTTGGTGACCACCTCTGCGCCGCCTCTCCAACTTCTGGCCCCTTCTCTGAGGGCAGGATCACCTTGTGGCCCCAGGGCCTGGAGAACACAGGACCTCTCCGGGAGCGGTAAATCACTAGTGGCTGAGCGAAGAAGGAAGGAGAGGAGGAGAGGGAATATGGTAACCTTTCTGTTGGCACAAAGTCAGCAAAATGCTAGCAACTCTCAGATGACAACAGAACCACCTATGAGGACCTATGTGTCCGTTAGCTACGCTCTCAGTGCGCTGCTTAGTGTGCGGAGGATCAGCTAGGCCTGGGTCCAGCTTTCTGCGAGAGACGCCGGGAAGACGATGGGGAGCAAGAACCAATCTGAGCCCGGTCATTATTAGCAACCGCTGACCCCTGTAGGGACTCAGCCCTGGAGATTCAACCTCCGAGGAGGCTTCCAAGTGGCGGATCGCAGTGTGGTCACATCCAGCCCAGAAAGAGGGCCTAAAACAACTCCTCTTCAGACACAGGTGGGTACAGACCTCTTTGCGCCTCAGCGTCCCCACACGGAGAGCGATGAGGGTAAGTGGCTTCTTCTGGGAGCTTCTCCGCAGTTTTCACGTATCCTTGTGCCAAGTATGCAACCATTTCCTGAATGTTTTTTCTATAAAAGTGACTACGTTTTTGAAAGCCTAAATAAATGCACTACAAAAGGACACAACAGTAAAAGGAAAACCAGTGTCACTTGCCAAACATATACAGGCCATCATCCGGGGGGAAAAACACCACAAAAACCCCAGAGCAACGTGTTTAATTCTAGCCAGTGGCTGCTGCGAGGTTTGAGCTCGGGACAGCTTCCTCCCTGTGAGGGGCGTCTGGCCAGTATAACAGAGCTGTAAAAGACACATTAGCATCCAGCTGAGACTTTCTCCTGGCTACTTGCAAAGGAAATAACTTTCCCATGTGGGAATTCCGCAAGGCTCCCTGCCTTCACCGACGCCTGCAGGGTGGGATCCGCCAGGGGGGAGCCTTGATGTGAGCACGTAGGTAGCTGCAGCCCAAAGCTCATCCTTTCCTTAGGGGACAAAACACGTGCAACCCCTTCAGACAGCAGAAAAAACCCCAGATCCGGAGAGTCTGAGCCCATGTCTCTCCACGAGGCTCAAAGCACCACAGAGAAAGCTGGATGCAGGTAGGAAGCAGGAAGGAAGGCTGCGTGCTCGGGGGCGGTGGCACAGGAGGGCACCTGAGAGGAGGAAGGAGGGAGGCTGCCAGGGCCCGAGGGGCCGACCCTCCCAGAGCAAGGGTCTTGGTGGGTCCCCTAGTCTGGCTCTCCAGCCTCCCATCAAGGGCCTTGAATGCCACACCAAGGGGTTTAGAACCCAAAGGGCTTCTGGCAAAACTGCCACCTTTGCCTCGTCTCTCTGCCCAGAAACACCCACAGGCAGCCCCATACATTGTTAATGATGCCCCGCAGCCCTGAGATTTTTGCTGAAGGTCCAGGAATTTAAACTGATGTCTGCTTGGGCTGGCGGGGGCGGGGGGGGGTGGTGGTGCTGGGGCTGCATCCCAAAGCGGGCTGCCGGCTCCTTGGTCAGACGTTCTTTTTCACTTTCGGGATCGGCTGGCCTCGGAAACAAGGCCTGTACAGATCTGGCCCAGGGCTCGCCGCTGGCGCATCCCACCCCACAGCCCTGGGCGAAGTCAGACAGAGGCCTTTCATGGCTTCAAAAGTCCCACCAGGTCCTCCAGCCACAGGAGGCTGGAATGGGTAACTGAATCCTACTCAAGGGGGAAAAAAAAAAAAAGGCACAGTGACCTTTTGTCCCAGCAGAAGTTCCCGGCCCTCTCCCCAGCCGGCGGAGGCGGCCCAGCCAGGAGAGAAAGGAATTGCAGATGTGCGCGCAGGGCCGCCGCGGCCCTCCCCACGGCCCAGCAGCCTCCCCGGACAGCACCGTGTCGCCGCGGAATTCAGGACGCCCGAGCCCAGCCCTGCTCCCCATCCCGGATTCCTTCTCCCAGCTTCGGCTCGAGGCTCGGCGGTCGATGCTGCCTTTCCCCCCAAGCCTCGCAGAGAGCTCTTTCAGCAAAGAGGCGGCAACACGGAATCAACCCTTCCAGGGACAAGAGGTTCATTTTGGGACGCGAGGAGAACGCACAGGCCCTTGCCGAGCGCACGAGGGCTGCTCCCGACGCCAGGGGGGCGAGCCCGGCGGGCTGCCGGGAGGGTGCAGGTGGGGTCGCCTCTCCTCGGTGGGCGCGGTGGGCTGAGAGCCGCGCTGGGCACCCCGTACCCGGGGTTGCGTGAGCTTGCGCGTGGCCGCCTTTGTGGGCGACTTGGGGGCGCTTTCCGTACTGGGATGGGGGGGTGCGGATACTTCTGTATTTGTGAAGGTCCAGGCCCGGGACAGGACCAATTCTGTCTCCTCTGTTGGGGGGCCGGGCCGGGTCGCCCTCACCAAGTCCGAGACCGGGGTTGGGCACCCTCCTCTCCCACACCTCGGTGGAACAGCCACTCGGGGACGGGGTGGGGGGCAGGAGGAGTCAGGCCCGGCCGGTGCAAGCCCCTAGTTCTAGGACGGGGGCAGATCGATGCCCCATCCCGCGCCACCTCCGCGTCCCTGGCGCCGGGTTCTCGGGGCCAGGCGCCGAGAGGCTGGGGGCCGGGAACGCGCGCCCACCACACTCACCGCACATCGTGGTTGCTGCTTGCGCCCTTCGCGGCTCGGGGACTCTGCACGCTCTGGACACTCGGAATTCCGTGCGCGCCTGGCGCTCCGCGGGCCTCGGCTCCCGCCGCCCGGCCTCCGGCCCTTTT
Source organism: Leptonychotes weddellii (assembly GCF_054177405.1). NCBI lineage: Eukaryota > Metazoa > Chordata > Mammalia > Carnivora > Phocidae > Leptonychotes > Leptonychotes weddellii. The sequence goes on along the minus strand of NC_138375.1, from coordinate 132,196,345 downwards.
AGCTCGGAGCCCTCCGCCAGAGGCGGGGCCGGGGCGGGGCCTCCTCCCGCCTGCCTGCTCCCCATTGGTCCCCGGTTGTCGTGACAACGGCGGGGACTGGGCCCCCAGGAGTCAGGGAACTGGGTGAGGGGCGGCTCCCGGCTCCCGGGGCGCGCGGGCGTCGGGTCCTGGAGATGGACTGGGGGCGGCTGACGGGCTGAGGTCAGATCCAGACTCAACACGGTCTAGGCGTGGGCCCTTGGGCGGGGGACTGAGTCGCTCTTTGCTTCAGTTTCCCCGTCTGTAAAATGGGATGACAGTGGAACCTCCCTACCGGGTGCTGGTGAGGATTAAGACAGTCGGTGCAAGGCACAGAGCACAACGTCGGCATGGTGCACGCGCTCCCCTGCGCGCCCCTGTGTGTGCCAGGCCCCTCCGAGGGCGCACGGGAACCCTTCAAGCCTGGTCCGCTCCCTGTGAGGTCAGAACCCTAGAGCCCCACGGATAGATGACAAAGCTGGGGCCCCTCCAAGGTGGGAAGGGGCTTTGCCCAAACGGGGCGGCCAGAATTGGCAGATTCTGGCGGTGGCAGAATTCGAACCCGGGATTTACTGGAGAGCTGGAACTCGAAGGCGGGGATTCCCCAGGTCGTGAGCGGAGCTGGGGTGACCCGGGGAGCCGTCCCCGCCCTGAGCCTCGCTGGCCCATGTGTCCTCAGCGCACTGGCAGAGCCAGCCAGGGGCTTCTCCGCCCGCCCGCCGGCCTGGAGCCCGAATCCGGCCCCGCCGTGAGTCACTGGGACCCGCGTTCCTCCGCCCTGGTTCCTGGCCGTCTCCTCCCCTCCCACTGCGCTCCGGGCTTCGGTCTCCCGAGGAAGGTCACGAGAACTGGCCCAATATTTGCGTACTTTGAAGCCATCTGGTGTTTTTATTTTACTTAAAAAAAAAAAAAAATCTTGAATTCTAAACAGATCCTCCGCAGTCGTGTTAGAGAACAAAACGAAGGTTTTTGCGTCTTGTCTGGGGCATTTTTCCTGATGTAATCTCTCTCTCTCTCTCTCTCTTCACCACAGCCCTGCAGGTCCTACGGGGAGGAGGTGTTTGTTTTACCCATTTGCCCGTTGAGGATACTGAGGCTCAGCGACAGTAGGAAGGGGTTTGGTTGAGTCACCCTGCTGGGAAATAGTGGAGTCGGTCCTGGAGCCTCTGTATCTGCCTCTCACCCTTCACTGTGCAGGGTCGCTTTCATTTCATTTCATTTCATTTCATTCATTCCTAAGCAGCTGCTTCATGCCTCTCCTGATGCTTAAGGGGACTTTATGATGAGTGAGAATAATCCAGCCTGGGCACCTACCTGGCATTTATGGAGTGGTGGGAGGGAAACACTAATCCAGTGTCACACAGAGAGCGAGAAGACCCCCCTACCAGGGTCCAGATCTGCCTCTCCTCCTCCTTGGGGATTCACAGCTCCCCAGTGGGGAGTGGCATGGACGCTAGGACCCCTGTGGAGGTACCTGTATCTGGGTTAGCATTATCCCCCCTGCTTTGGGGACTAGTCATGTGGCCTGGGACTGGCCACCTAGCCACTAGGTCCCCCTGGCCCTGGCATTGGTACAGGGATCAGCATGTGGCCCATGCTGGGTTCTTGACAACCTGTTCAGGGACATGGGGGTAACCAGAAAATCTGAGCCTGGTGGCACAGCTGGCTGGAGGGTAGACTGGTGATGCTGGGGACCCTCTTGTCAACTTTGGGATGGGGTAGGGGAAGGCATGTCTGAGAGTGAGGCAATCCAGAGCAAAACAGATCTCTAGGATAGAGGAAGATGCACATTTTTGGGAGCCCCTGGATTTAGCTGGGGCTGAAGCCAGGATTTACCCCTGGAATTCTCAGTATCAAGGCTCAATAAGTTCCCATCTTCCCTTGAGGCACTCTGAAGTGACTTCTGGCATTGGCAACGGAATAGAGTCCGGACTCCTTCCACCTGCGGGAGCAGTGATCTGAGGTTCATGGGTGCAGTTAGGCAGCTGGTGGTCCCAGCCTATAAGGTGCTGCTGGTTAGAGCCCCTTCCTGCCCTCGGCCTTATCAGGGACATGTCCTGGTGCAACCCAGGAGGCCCCTGGGATTTGGTAAGATTAAGCAATCTGCCCAGCTCGGAAGTAGGGGGCTGGTCTGGATCAGGAGGCCCAGGCTTAGCCGCTGTCAGAGGAAGGAAGATGGAAGACCATGCATGGACACCTCCCCCAGCCTGGCCCCGTACCTGTGCTCCCGGGAGAGTGAGCCTGAGTCGCTAGAGCCAGAAGCCCACAGGGCCTGGCTGATCACCGTGGATGGTTCTGGCCCCACTTTCCAGGAGTGACCTTGACCCCTCTGGCCCGCAGAGTAGGACCACGTGCTAGGATTGCAAAGAGCTGCCACGGACATGGCTTCTTCGCCTGCACTGTTTTTTCAAACCTCAGGTCAGCTTTTATATAGTTGGGGGATTTGTTCATCGACTGGTTTCTCCCAAACAACCCGGAGATCTGCTTCCTCCTCCCACGCAGCCCACTAAGCCCCATGACTGTCCTGGTAGACATGGAATGTGCCTGTTCTCCTCTGACCACAGGCCCTGTTCATCTGCTTTTTTCTGTAATATTTCCACTAGGGCCTGGGGAGGGTTGTGGGATCCATGGTATGATGAGGGCTGCCCTCTAGCTCCTGTGGGAACTCCAGCCCTGCTGGGCTTTCAGCAGCTCCCATGTTGTCATCAGGGTCCTTGCCACCAGTCTCCACTCACCCCAGCTGGGCTGTGGCCGCCGGGTGACCTGGGGTAGTACCCAGTCACTCCTGATCTTCTTGTTGCCCTCTGAGAGCAGAAATGCCAGGCAGACCTCGGTGTCAGCTCCTGTAGCCCGGAGAGACCCAGCCCAGCCCAGAGCTGTGAAGCGCACGGTTTCCCAGGCTTCAGCGGAGGGTCCAGGGAGCTGGGGGTGCAGGGTGCTGAGGCCTGCAGCTGGAGCTCTGAGTTGGATCACTCCATCTGCGGGGGAGCAGGGGAAGCACAAGATTCTAAGGGGGACCTTGAGTGGTACCTATGGCAGCAGACAGGGTTCAGGGAACCCAGGTCAGAAACCCCGGGTATACCGACCTGGGTGGAGATCCTTGCCCTGGGGTAGCTGGTCCTCAGCTGAGACCTGTGGTGGGGAGGAGCACAAAGCAGCGCAAGGAATGAGGCCAGACCTGGGCTTGGGGCAGGAAACCACCTCCCCACTTCCTCTTCCTCCCTCTTCCTTTCTGTGGAATTGGGGACGACGGTGGGGTCGTCTGCAAAAGGCACAGGGCGAGGGAGGGTCTGAGAGACTGGCCTGGGACCAGGGTTTGAGGAATGGCCAGAAGTGGAGAGCTGGATGGGAAACTGAGGCAAGAATTCTCTCAGAGTGTAGGTCTGAAGGGATTAAGGCCTCAGGAGCTTGGCCGGAGCTTGGAAAGGGGGGGAGGGTTGTCTAGCGCAGAGTTGGCCGCCGGCTCCACCCCACTCCCACCCCCCAACGCCAGCGCTGGGGCAAGAGAGCCCCCACATCCCTTCTGACCCTGCTGAGGTGTTCCTTGGAGCCACGGACATGTTCCACCTTCTTCCTCTGTCCGTTCTGCCACGAGCCTCAACTGCCGTATTCTTCTTTGACTGTAAGTTAATTAAAAAAAAAAATAGGACTAATTACAAGTCTTTATAACTTTTTTCTTCCAGAAGAGATGCATAATCATTTTAGGAAATAAAGAATAAAAACATTTTTAAGGGTTAATCGTGTCAACTTTTTACAACCCCCTAAAACATTACTCTTTGCATTGGTAGTCATCATTTATTTATCTTTAAAAAGGATTTATTTATTTATTTTAGAGAGAGAGAGAGAGAGAGCATGAGTGGGAGGGGCAGAGGGAAAGGGAGAGAGAGTCTCAGGCAGATTCCCTGCTGAGCGTGGAGCCTGATGTGGGGCTTGATCCCACGACCCCCAAGATCATGATCTGAGCCAAAACCAAGAGTGTGATGCTCAACCTACCGTGCCACCCAGGTGCCCTGGTAGTCATGACTTAAACAATAATGTGGTTGTACCACAAATATTGCTTCATAGCCAGAGTTTGATTTCTGGTTAGAAAGAATTTCAAATTGGGGCACCTGGGTGGCTCAGTCGGTTAAGCATCTGCCTTCGGCTCACCAGGAGCAGGGAGCCTGTTCTCCGTCTCCCTCTACCCCTCCTCCCTGCTTGTGCTCTCTTGCTCTCTCTGTCGAATAAATAAATAAATCTTTAGAAAAGAACGAAAGAAAGAAGGAATTTCAAATCGTGCTGTGAAGCCCAGATCTGGCCCAGGAATGCCAATGCTGTCCACTTCCGGGGCTATTGCACCCAGGAAAAGCTGGGCTCTGCCCAGCCAGGAGAGGGTGAGGGTCCATGTGGGCGGGCAGAAATCTGGGATTGCGTGCCCTGGCTGTTGGACATTGGTGAGTGGAGAGCAGCAGGGTACCCTGGCCAAGATGCAGGGGCTGGTGATGGTAAGCAGTGTATTATTTCAGGCTCCGTTATTTCAGGCAAGCATCTCCTCTGGGACAAAAAGGCACCAGATCCACTCTTTTACCCCTCCCTGGTTCTGTGCCCTGGGAGACTGGCCTTCCTGGGGGTCCCAGGCCCTCTGGCTTCTGGTTGGCTCTGGCCAGCAGGAGGTCTGGAGAGGGAGGGGGTGCAGTCAAGATATAAATCTTCTCCCTGAGGCCTCGGGTTCGGTCTGGTGGCCTCTCCCACACTGTCCTGTCTGGGTCCTGCCCCTCAGGTTTCTGAGTGGTTATGCTTTGGCTGAGCACCCCTCAAGCTGGCCCAGCCCGGCTGGTTGCCTTAACCTTGCAAGCTGCCTTCCGGAAATGCTCTGTCATCCTGTCTGAGGGTGTAACCCAAGGAGACTAGCTGTCTGACTTTTACTGGGACTGTCCTGGCTTTAGGACTGAGGTTTTTTAGGTCCTGGGCAAACTGGGGCGGCTGGTCACTCTGACTGCCACGGATTTCGGTGGAGACTCTGATACTGCGTTCTTGCTTGCTCACCCTCTTTTCTGCTGAGACGAGATTAAGAAGAGCTCAGTCTGTGTCCTGGGCCTCCAGTTTCTCTGACCAGTTAGAAGAGCTGGCAATTCTGACAATTCCGGTTGCCCAGAGCTGAGTGCAGCTGTGTCCTTAGAGGGGCTTGCCCTTCACGATCTCCCCGTCCTCCCTCCTAGGCTGGGTGCAGCCTTGGTTTCCTGCCTGGCCCCGTAGGCAGCTGAGTGGACTGCTCCATACCACTGCTCATGTCCCGCAGGTTCTAGGGCCGGGTGGAAGAGGGGCTCTCTGAGGGTGGTGGCCTATGTCCCCTCCAAGTTGTCCAGGCTAGCAGTGGTCTTTGGCTATGATTCTTGGAGCCTAGGGCAGGGACAGAGGGTGAAAGTTTGGGGTCCAGGACTCTCCCCGTGTCCCCCTCCATCAGACAGTGGAGAGGGTGTGCTTCTGGGTGGCCCATGTACACAGGGCAGTAGAGGGCATCCCATGCTAGGGTCTGGGCCCCAAAGCAAACCCGAAGCCATTCTTGCTTCCTGCGGTGGCCTGGTTTCCATGTTCGTTGAGGCGGTGGGGACATGAGAACCTTCTGGACCCTGCTGGGACAGGAAGGAGGCTTCAAGGAGGGTCTGCCTGGGTGTTCACTAGGCACGTGGGCGGCTATGACTTTTGGAGTGACCAATGGGTAGGGGGGCATTTGGGCCTGTTTTCCTCCCCTCTGGGACAACAACCTAAATTCCTCTGTGGAATCCACCCCTTCTCTCCTCTCAGCCTGTTGGGTCCCATGTGGCTGGCTTCCCTCCCGGCTGCTGGGGCAGGTGCCTGGCCCAGGCCTAGACAATGAGGGCACCATCCTCGGAACACAGGGGTTGGGTCTGGCCTGGCCAAGGGACCTAAATCGGACTGATAAGAACCAGTGCATGTCACCCAGAGGAGAATTGCAGGACCCATCGGAAAAAAGGAGTTTTCTTTCCAGTGAAGTCACTTAGGAATTAGGATATGGGACTGGGGTGTTCCTTGAGTGCTGGCTTGACCCCAGTGGGGAGAATTCAAGAGTGTAGATAAAACAGAGGAAAGCAGATCCACGTTGGCTCCAGCCCAGCCTGAAGGCGTGCATGCCTGAACTTCTCCGGCATTCTGTCCTTGCTGGGGTGGGGGCCCCGGCTTACCTGGTGAGGTTGACCCTTGTGCTCAGGGACTGATGCACTGTTTGCCCTCCCCACCTCCCAGCCCCTGCCCAGTCGCTGAGCTGGTGGTCATTACCCCCCCCCTGGGCAGTGCGCTGTAGAGGCGAGTCCTTCCTGGGACCAGGTCCTCCAAGCACTGATCTTTGTGAACTCTTGGGAGGCAGGTAGCACCACCTGTTTCTGGGACTTGAGAGCTGGTCATTACGGTAACTCTCACTTTCGGTGGAGCGTGGGCAGATAGGGGGTCTCACAGCTGATGGGGCCTCCCCATTCTGTGGACCCATGAGAGTCTTACACATCTTCTGGAATAATTGGACCTGTCTACAAAACCCATCTTTCTTTTCTTGTCAGTGGCAACCAGAGAGTGCAGTTTTTAAGTTCCTTAGAAATATTATCTTTGGAAAAATCTCTGTGATCTTGGCAAGCATGTATACACACGCACACACCACACACACTTTTTTTTTGTTTTGAAAAATTCCAAAAATCGTCTAATGAATTCCCACGTACGCATCACCCAGATTCAACAATTACTCACGTGTGACTGATTTTGTCTCAACTATCTCTCCAGCTTTTGTTTTGTTGGAATAAGCCCTGATATGATTTGATTCCTTAATAATTCATGATGTGTAAGGCTCTTAAGACTGTAAGACCAGTATCACACCAAACAAAGTTAATAGTAATATATTATGTTATCTAACACTCACCTCGTCTTTAATATTGATATACATTGGGGTATAGTCAATATTCCATGATTGTCTCAAAAATGTCTTTTTATAGTTTATTGGTTTATTTTTTATTTTTATTTTTATTTTTTTTGCTTGTGGGTTTAAATCGGGATACCGACAGCGTTTACCCATCGCCTTTGGCTGGTATGTCTCTAAGACATTTAAATTTAGAATCCGTAAAAACACACAACCTCCCTCCGCCATGTGCGATGGTCTGATATTAGCAAGTGTTTTTACACCCTGCAAGGCTTCGAGCAGGCAGGAGGCTGTGTGCGGGCCACGTGCTGCTGGTAAAGCAGCAGTCCCAGGGCCCAGAGCAGGCGGGAGGCATGGAGACCAGAGAGCAGGCCTCGGGCCCAGAGCTGGGTTGGTCAGGTTTGCACTCTGACTCTCTGCAGCCTTGGGGTATATGGCGTTGAGCAAAGCATTCTCCTCTTCCAGAAAATGGAGGATGGCAGGCTATCATACAGTGTCTGAGAAAGCATCAAGGAGTACAACCTTCTTCCAGAGAGAAATGTGGCGATACGTGTCAACAGGGGCCTGGTGTCATGAAGTGTGAAACATACCGACCAGGAAATGCTTGTGCAACTCTGAGACTCGGGGGGAAGGCATGGGGTGTGTATAGGCTGTATTATTTGGTTTTATATGTAATAGCTTTGCTGAGATAGAATTCACATACCATATAATTCAGCCGTTACAGTGCTCAAGTCAATGGTTTTAAGTCCATTCTCAGATTTGTACATCCATCACCACAATCCGTTTGAGGATATTGTCTTTCTTTTTTTTAAGATTTTATTTATTTATTTTATCAGAGAGAGAGAGAGAGAGCATGAGCAGGGGGAGGGACGGAGGGAGAAGCAGACTCCCAGCTGAGCAAGGAGCCCAATGCAGGACTTGATCCCAGGACCCTGGGATCATGATCTGAGCCGAAGGCAGACGCTTAACTGCCTGAGCCACCCAGGTGTCCCAGTTCGATTGTCATCTTCCCAAAAAAAAAAGAAATCAAGAGCTTCCAACCTGGCAGGAAAGGCTTCTTATCCAAAGGGCATTCATGCTCCTAGCAGAGGGGCCCACCCCAGCCCAGGAAGAACGGGGGGCCTCCTGTCCTGCCTGCAAAGTGACTGGTGGCATGCCTGGGACTCAGGTCCCAGTCAGCCCATGAGGCCAAAGGCTGCGGAGGCACATGCAGGGCTGGTCTCTTGGCACAGCCTGCCTGGCTGGCCTGCTCCTTGGCGAAGGAGCCAGGGCAGGGAGAACAAGGCGCTCTGTGTCCTCTAGGGATGCAAATTGTCCCATGTCATGAAGCTGACCAATCTCAGTCTATGGAGTGAACTACTTTGGATCTTCTTGTGTGTCTGCAGATGTTGGAGAGCAAAAATAACTGAAAACAGGCCAACATCCAGACTCTTGGCCATCCATCCTGGCGTGTCCGTCTGCATGGATACGGTCATGGCAGGGATACTGATAACGAGCAAGTGCAGAACCTTTTCTGGAAGGAATATGCTAACCCCGTCTTGACGCCCACCAACCCTAAACACACAGGCAGCGCATGGTGACTGTCCATTTCAGGGATGCTGGCCACTCTGTACGCCAGGTTACCTTTCACAGCTGGCCCAGTGACAATCATTCCAGATGGGACACTGTGTTCTCTCATTGGCCGTCAAAGATGTCCCTGAGATCCTGTGATGGGGATGCCCCAACGGCCCCTTGTGATAGGACTTCCAAGATCTCCACTGGGCACAGGACTCTGGCCAGGCCCGTCTTCTGCCTTCTGTCCCCTGAACCTGACCTCAGCCACGAGGCTGGCCTGGGGGGGCCGCACGGTTCTGGCCTCAGGCCTCTGCTCGGTTCAGGGAGCAGGAACACACCTCGAACTGGCTGTTTGACTGAATGTTTGTGGCCCCTCAGAATTCATGTGTCGAAACCCTAACTCCCAGTGTAATCGTATTTGGAGGTGAGGCCTTTGGGAGGTGACTACATTTAGATGAGGTCATGGGGGTGGGACGCTGTTGTTGGGATGTGTGTCCTTACAAGAAGAGGAAGAGAGATTGCTCTCTCTCTGCACCCAGGCGCCGAGGGAAGGCCATGTGAAGACACAGCAAGAAAGTCTACGTGCCAGGAAGAGGACTCTCACCAAGAACCCGAAGAACTGAAGCCTCCAGAGCTGTGAGAAATCAATGTCTCTTGTTTGAATCACCTGGTTATTTTGTTATGGTGCTTGAGCTAAGACATCAACTTAAGCAAGAAAAGAAAGGAAATGTTCTGTTCCCAAAAAGTAGATCCAGGGGCTCAAACAGCATCTTCATGGTGCTGTGCCCCACTCACCCCACCTCCCGGTAGTCTTGGGGCTCAGACAGGTGCCCTGTCTGGTGGCCACATCTATACAATGAACCACCCCAGGGAGGGTAGAGAAGTGAGCTCCTTTCCCCAGTCAGGGGGACCAGTCCTGGGAGCTGAGGACAGAGGTTCATCCTGGAACCACCTGGAATGAGAGGTCAAGGGAGGGTCCTCAGATGGGAAAAAGAGAAGATGCTGGTTGGTCCAAGACCACACCCATCCATCACACTCACTGAGTGCCTGAGGGTCATAGGTGGGCTCAGACTGAGAGAGGCTGCAGAAGTAGTGAGAACCTTCCTTTCTCATTGCTTCTCTTTCCCAAGAGGGGAACCATCTCGTCCCTTTCCTGAGAGTATCGGGAAGGAATGCAGCAACACCAAAGGCAAGGATGGGGATCCGCTCAGAAACTTCCTGCATGGCCCCCTCTCCCACCAGGGGATAGAATTCCTTTATCCCTCGGGCACTTCCTGGGCCGGCCATGCTGCAAAGAACAGCCAAAGGCAGCTACCCACTCTTCCCAGAACTGGTCTGGATGGTGTGTAACGGGGAGAAAAAAAAATTTAAACTGGTGCAAGTCAAAAAGGGACTTTACTGGTTCACGTAACTCCATATTGCAGGGGTAGGTCCAGGTACAGCTGGACCCAGGTGCTCAGATCTTGTGCTCCATCTCTCAGCTCTGCTTTGGCTCCAGGTCATCTTCCCTTACCTGCTGGCCCCTGGCAGCCCCAGGCTTATGTCTTACTGACTCAGCAACTCCAGTGGGGCTCTTCCTTCCCCAGAGATTTCCAGCAGAAGTCCTGGGATTTCCTCAGCTTGTCCAGGGAGTCTTGCATTCCTGAGCTAATCACTGTATATGTCATCATCGGTCTAGGTTACACACGCCCTGTGGGGGTGGGGGTGACATCCCCAAGTAAAGTCTGAGCTGCTGTTACCTAACTAAAGTCATGGCTAACGGGCTGTAAAACCCTTTGTCTATCACACATGGGTAGGACAGGGATCAGGCAGAAGAGAAGCATGTGGGGAGCCCACCCAGCCAGAACCTGAGTTCTGTGGTCGGAGGCCCAGTGGTTGTCCTTAAGCAGAAGTGACCTGGTGGGCTTTTCACTCTAGAAAGATCTCTGAGGCAGGAGGAGGCTGGGTGGGTGGGCTTGGGTGCAGGCCTGGCAACAGCAGGGAGCTCTGGGAGGTTGCACAGGCAGAGCTCCAGAGCCATGAGTGAGGGGCAGTGGGGAGGAAGGGAGTCACAGCATGGCCCTCAGTATCCAGCTCTGGGGGCAGCAGGAGAGCCATTCACTGGTCTTTGGAACCAAGATGGCAGCAGGCTGAGGGCGTTGGGGATGACTGATTGGGCCCTGTTGGATCTTAGCTGCCTGTGGACACATCAGACACCCAAACCCCCGCCCCCGGCCCAGTGCAGATGTGAGTCTGGAGCTCAGGGAGGGACTGGGCTGGATGCAGGGCTTCGAGCTGAGGACCTGGATCTGAAAAGATGCAGGGGGATTGGAAATATTGAGGAATCCAAGCCCTGGTGCCCTGTCTTGCTGACCCTGCAAGCCCCTTTGCCTCCAGAGCCTCATCTGCGAAATGGGGCTGAGAAAGCCTAGCTCCCAGGCAGTTATGAAAACAGAGGAGGATGACCTCAGCAAACCGCAAAGCACAGGCTATGTGCTCAGAGGACAGTGGAGGTGGGGGAGGCAGGGGAGGCCACAGAGGGTCTGAGAACTGCAGCCCAGGGAGGGGAAGGGACCATCCATGGAGAGGGACTGCTGGGGCCCCATTAGCTGAGGTTAAGTGGCGGTGGCAAGGACCCGCAGGTGGGGCTCCAGACAGGGCAAGGGAGCTTAATCAGTGGGGGACTCTGCCATGGGGTCACGGCCAAGGACAGCCACAAAGCCACCCTCTTGGCAGCATTCAGACCCTTAATTATTTTCTCCTAAAAACACAGCTGGGAAGTGAATGATCACTGACCTTAGGGACGGGTGTTGCCCAAATGGCCTTTCTGTCACCCCTCCCAGCATAACAGGATTTTTCGAGATCGTCTTGTCATCAGCAGACGAAGAAAATGAGCTGTGTGTTACTTGTTTGCAGAGTGAGTCAGACTGCGGTGGGCTATGGGGATTCTGGGGCCTTCTGGGCCAATCCGCCCATTGGACAGATGGGGAGAGGGGCCAGAGAGGCCCGGTGCATCATGCATTCATCCAGCGGGGCTGGGACCTTCAGGTGGGGCGACCTCCCAGGGTTGGCACATGCTCCATTAACCCCAAAACCTACACATGGTCCATGTTGGTTCAGGATGTTATCAGAAGGGCCCAGCATTCTCTGGGCAGTTGTGTGTGTGGGGTGTGTGTGTGTGTGTGTGTGTGTGTGCGTGCGCACATGTGTGTCAACAAAGAGCAAGTAGGAGGCCAGGAGATAATATGAAAGATTTTGGGTACCATGCTCAGAGGTATGAGCTCCATTCTCTGGTGAGCACAAGAAGTTACCTGTCCCCTCTTCCAGACCCTTGCTGTTCCCTCAGCCTGGAAGCCTTCCCCAAGTCCCAAATTGCCACACAGGACTGGCTCATGTCACCCCTTGGAAAAGCTCCTCTCCCCACTGCCCCTATTGCAAATTGGCCACCTAATGGTCCTGGCTACTTGCCTGACACCCAGCACTTGCCCAGTGTTCCCTGGCTTTGGTCACCCCACCTTGCCTTTGGGACAACAAGGCTGACTGAGCAAGGCTGTAGATAGTTTCCCTGCTGGCATCTTTCTCCCTTTGCTGCACAGAGAGCAGGCCCTGGGCTGCTGCTGGGATCTGAGGCGTGGCTTCTCAGCCTGGCAGAGAGAGACTGCACATCCCCAGCTGGACAGCCTCGTCCCTCAGCTGCAACCCACTGAAAAGATGCAAAACTCAGGATAGGGCTGAGAACAAATGCCCAGCAGGCTCTTTTGGCAGAGAGCCTGTTCCGCTCAGGGCAGGGGAGAGGGTGCTTCTTCCAGCCTGTTAGGTTAGGGTTGAATCCCTACTCTATCCCTCTAGCCCTTTCCGGACTTCTGTTTTCGCATATGTGAAATGGGAATGGTACCCTAGCTGGATGAGCTGTTGTAAGGACTAAATAAGAGAAGGTGTAGGGAACACACATGGAATACCAGTACAACAAAAGCATAGTAAAAAAAAAAAAAATCTTGAAAATAAAAAACAAAACCCTTCTAAATAATCCTAGAGCAGAAGAGGGATTAGAACCGAAGCTGTTTAAGAACATCCACATGAAAACTTGGGGAGTGCATACAAAGTGGTATTCAGAGGAAAGTTCATAGCCTTGAAAACATAATTTAGAATATCAGAAAGAAGAAAAATCCTTGCAAGCAGGGCCTTTTTTCCGTCCTTCCTGTTTTGTTCACTGATAACATCCCAAGAGCCTAGAACAGGAGGCAGAAGAAGCTGAGAGAAAGAGAACAAGGAAGGCTCTGCTGTCAGGAGGGAGGAGGAGGATGCCACTGGAAACTGCAAGGATCGAAATCTCAGGACCACACTAGATAAGGCAGAGTGCGGCTAATGCCAGGTGGAGAGTCTGGACAAAGAATAAGATTGTGCCCTGGGCAGACCCAGCACCTTCTATACAGGGTCACCAAAGCCCTTACTATCTAAACTGGGACTCTGGGAGTGAAAGGGGCACTATTAATAATGATGCTGAGACAACAGGTGTCGACTTGGGACTATCTGCCCCACAAGTCAATCATAGGGTCACTCTATTTCCATACAACCCCAGGGAAAGCAGGGGCAGGTGTCTGTGATACAGGTGAGCGTGAAAGCTTGAATTAATGGAGATTACCAGAAATCTACTAAAATTGAACCCAAACCTGGTGGATTCTAATTAAGTTTAGTTATAGAAAAAAATAAGCCGTTCTTAGCTCAAAACTTCTCCCTGGCCCTAGGTATGCTTTTTCAAATGGTGCTTCTCAAACTGTCTGTGGGGAAAGGTCCAATCCACTGCAGACTGATACTTACGTAAAATACAATAGAAATGATTCACTTTAAAAAATAAATGAAAAAAACAAGACATACAAAGTATTAGATTCAATACATATAAAATTACTTTTCAATAAATATAATTAGAATAAACAGCATGGGAAAAAAACTATTAAAATGACGAAAGCTGTGTATTTCACTGAAAGTATATATAGATGATTAACACAAAGACTCACTAGGGTGCCTGGGTGGCTCAGTTGGTTAAGCGTCTGCCTTTAGCTCAGGTCATGATCTCCGGGTCCTGGGATCGAGTCCCGCATCGAGGCCTGCTTCTCCCTCTCCCTCTGCCTCTCCCCCTGCTCACGCTCTCTCTCTGTATCTCTGTTTCTCAAATGAATACAATCTTTTTTTTTTTAAAGGAGGGCACGTGATGTGATGAGCACTGGGTATTATATAAACTGATGAATCACTAAACTCTACTTCTGAAACTAATAATACACTGCATGCGAACTAAATTGAATTTAAATAAAAAATTTAAAAAGTGCATCTCCAATTCCTCATTAGTAGTAGTCCCAACGATTAACTCTATAGGTTAGAGAACTTAAATTATCTTAGAGAGAAGTGGATTCCACATTTTAAATACTTTCAGGTTAGAGCAAAGACTATAATTGTAACCCCTCACACCCTGTGACACGCCAAGGATGCGCTCGCACCGTGTGACTCTGACAACGTCCAGATTGGTCCTTCTCCCCCGTGCTGTAAGAACACCGCTCACATGCTTGCATGTACTTGGGTGTCGTAGCTGGACCAAAATGCTGCAAAAGCTTCCAAATTTCTGAGCCTATCTCATCTCCGACCAGCAACAAGCAGTCCGTGGATGGCACCAGTCCGTGGACCCGGCCGTGTTTTGACAAATGGTGCTCCAGGGTCCGTACTATTCCTCGGGCTGTGGTTGCTATAGCAACTGGGAGTCACAGCCACCTAATGCTCCAATGCCTTGCCCTCCACCTGTACTTGGGGCATGCCCCACTGGCTTCCTTTGGGGAATCATGACGCCCCTGAATGCCAGATATCCCGTGTCCCCTTTTCTCCTGGCCAGGAGGGGGTGATCAGTGTGTTCCTCAAATAGCTGAATGACAGGATCCCAGAGACCATTCCGGGGGTAGGTTTCCTGAAGTACATTCTTAAAGGAGTTCCGTGGAGGTGTGGAGAGGGGGTTGGACACCCACGAGGGATGGTGCGGTGCCCCAGCTGGTGACAGCCAGGTGCCTTTTGGTGGCAGAGGTGAGGCCATCAGCAGAAGGAAGGGGCTTTGTGGAGGGGCCGCCAATCAGGAGCCAGGAACCGTGCATGACCTCTGGCAAAGGAACACAGCCAGCCCTAGATGACCCTGCAGGGAGGGGACCTTGGGAAGAAACACCTTGACCTCCTTGTTGGAGAAGGCCTGTTGGTTTATGATTTACCCTACAGGTTAGGCACCCGGGGCACAAAACAGGGCATGGAGTGGCTCTTCAGGACACACTGAAGTCACTGGCATTCATTCCTTGCACGTCTGAGTTCACGGCTGGAGATTCCGGTCTCCTACAAAGGGCATCTGGTAAGTTTCTGAACCTGCCACCTCCCCACCCCCATTCCAAGACTGAAACCCTTTCCTCCACCACTGGGCCTGAGGCAGAGACCAACCCCACCCAAGCCGGTGGGGCCACCGGTAACTTAGGGACAAGAGTGTGCCCATGGGGTCATTCCTTTGCATGCTCCCCGTGTCTTAAAAAATTCAAGTCAGACTCATGTGTGCACATGATTTAGAAACCATGCCAAGCAAAATCAATCTGTAACTAAATATTAGTGCACTTCACTCTCTACCTGGACATCTAAAAAAAACCCAATAAAACTGGGCTCATTCCTGGCCTGTACTTGTCCAAGGGAGAAAGCTCATACCAGTTCAGACCATTCATTCCCAGGGGTCCCCTCTGTGGTTGGACCCAGATCCCAGGCTGGTTCCTGTGCCTCCTCCCCATGATTCTCCCCACCCCCCACCCCGGCAAGGGCCCTGCCTGTCCAGATGCGGGCAGTCAAGGTTACCTTCTATGTATGGAAAATGGATTTAGTTTTGTGTTTAACTTAGTGATCTAACATTGCATTTTTAAATGAGTTTACTGATATTAAAACAAGGAGAGACATTAAAACAACACCCAGGTGGTGCGTAAGCACAGCAAACTCTGGGTAGAGGCAGGCCCGATGGACCTGGGAGTCAGTGGGTCGCTGTTTTGGAGTGCCTCCCACGCTGCTCTCCCCATTTCCACGCTGGCTCCCTGCTGTCCTGCATGTGTTTCCCGTGGCGGCCTTAATGAATCACCACAGAACAGGTGACAACACATGGTTCTGGAGGTAAGAAGCCTGAAATCAAGGAGTCGGCCGGACCCTGCTCTCTGTTGAAGGCCTTTGGGTGGGATCCTTCCTCCCCTCTCCTAGTACCTGGTGGCTCCCATGACCTTGGCTGGTGGCCGCGTCATTCCCTCTCTGCCTCTGTGTTCACGCCTCCCTTCGGTGTGTCTGTTATAAGGACACTTGTAATTGCATTGAGGGTCCACCTGGATACCCAGGATGACGTCATCTTGAGATCCTCCATTCATCACGTCGGCAAAGGCTCTTTTTCCAAATAAGGTCTCGTTCACAGGTCCTGGGACGTGGACATACCTTTTTTTGGAGAGGAACGCGCTTCAGATGGTTCCTATACCTCCTCGGCTCTTAGCCCCCTCCCTCCACTTTCTGCCACTTCCCACCCCATCACTTCACTGCCCCCCACACAGAATGGCCAGTCCCCTGAATGTTTCTGGAACATTCTGTTCTTTCTGCCTGGCACCCTCCTCCCTCAGAATCCTGCGGTCTCCTCTCTCATTTCTTCAGATCTTTGCTTTCCTGTCACTTTCTCAATGAACTTTCCCCTGAACATCACGCTTCATGATGCAGCGCCCCACCCACTTCCCGACGAGGTGTCCCTCCCTTCTTCCCTGCTCCAGCTGTCTTCAGAGCAGAGCTCCTGTCAGGCAGGTGACATCCTGCGTATGTGCGCCTTGTCCATCTCCCTCATGAGAACGTCAGCTCCGTGGGGGGGTGGAATCTTTGTCTGTTTTGTCCGCTGCTGTGATCCTGGATTCTAGAACAGTGTCTGACATGTCGTAGCTGCTCAATAAATATGTTGACTGGACAGCGTGTGGAGATGGAATGGGGAATGGGTCTCAGGAACCCCCCCAAAAGCCCTATGGATAGGGGTGGAGACCCGAACCCAGGACCTTCAGAATCTGGTCGGCTGCCAAGTCTAACGGCTCCTGTCCCTGTCTGTCTGTAGCAGGCTCTCTGTTGGTGGACGGAAGAATTCTCAAGAACTGAGTCTTGCTTCTTTTATTTTTCTCACAGTGAAAAAAAGGGCAGATTCTGTTTAGACTTGAAGATACTTCCAAATGGTTTCTCCATATTCCGTCTTAGGCGAATCTCCAAATAACCCAGTCGGGGACTTATCTTTTAAAATAACCGTTTTGCATTTATGTTTTGTGAAAGCATGATTCACGGCCATCAATTAAAGCAATACAATAAAGAATAAATTCACCAAGTACTTTAAAAAGCTCTTTTTCAGAGGAACACCAGTTTCTGCTTCCTGTGTTTCTGTCCTCAGGGCGATCTCTGCAAGAGCTAGGGAAGTAGCTCAGAGAACCCTGGAGCCATCTTGGTGACTCGCGTGAGGCCTCCTGTCCTGGAAACCTGACACCAGGTTCTAATTCTAAGATGAACACAGAGATGAGTTTGAACTCTGAGTCCCTGAAATGGAGGCCAGCCTCTGAGAACGCTGAGCTCTTTTCTTCCCGGTTGAGAATTTGACTGGGCCAAACCCCTCCCCGCACTGGTGAGGAGCCCAGGGTCTGGCCTTCACTCTTCTTGTGGAGGAAGAAAAGAAACTTTGTTCAGCCAAGTTCGCCCACCTGCTCCTTTCAACTTCGAGTCTGCATCCCGTGCCCGTGAACTTGAACAGGAAGGCACTGGGAAAGGTCTGCCTCTGGGGACTGGAACAAGATGCTGCCAAGAATGTGCTGGAGAAATCGGCCAGCACCCTGGGGGTTGGGGGGGTGGGGAGGTGGGAGGGAGGGGGGCTTCCTATGCTGGGATCAAGGCGTCCACTCTGCCACCCTGCAGGCTGAGGTCCTCACTGCCAGGTTCTCAGAGGAGGCTCTGTGGGAACACATCTGCACTGCTCCCCCCACCTTCATTCCCAGGACTGGGGAGCCTGAGGCCCAGGGCCCTGCCGCTGCAGTCCCCAGCTTGTGATCTCACACAGGTGAGCTGGTTTCCTAGTCATAACTTCCCGTCTGTAAAATGGGCTAACGGTACCCCAGGTGCTGCTGACAATTTAGTAAGTCCTGAGTACAAAGGCATCTGCCCCGGGCTGGTCCTCTAGCAGCCCGGTCAGGGCCTCCCTCCTGCCCCATCCCCGCGTATTCTCATAAACGCGAGCTCAGTTTGGCAACCAGACCATCCGCCTTTCTTGTGCAGCAAGGAAGTTCAAGCAGTGCTGTTTCTCAGGGCAGTGAGAGGGTCTGTACCCCGTGGGCCAGCCCTCGGCATTCCTCCCCAGGTCCCTTCCTGGCCTGGCCCTCTGCATCCCACCCCTGCTGACCTCTCCACTGCATCCTCTCAGTGGGTCCCTTCCCCCAGTGGCCAGAGGGGAGTTTCAGGAAGGCCAGCAGAGGCTGCTCCATCCGTTCCCAGGTCCCGCTGGGGAGGCCCGCTGACCTCTCTGAGTCTTTGCCCTCCCCCGAGAGAGGAGAATGGCCGTGCCTACTGCACAGAGCTGGGGCCACGTGAGCCGTGGGTGGCCTGCCCTCCTGCCCACCCGTGCAGAGGTTGGCTCAGGTCTCTCTCTCCTAGGCAGGGATGCCCACATCCCCCAAATCTGCACGTCACCCCAAAGCCCCCTCCTGCTCCACCCTGGCCCCAGGACTGGGGACCCTTTCATCTTCCCACCCCCAGCTCTGTTTGCTTTCCCAGCTGGGTGCAGACAGCAGGAGGGCCCTGCTCGCCACTAATGACTTCCAGACTTTCCTGGTGCACAGCTGAGCAGCAGGACCAAGCAGGGCAGTGGGAGCTACAGTGGGCAGGGGTGGGGGTGGGGTAGGAGAGAGAGACAGGCACCTTGGGAAGGAGGAAAATGATGCCGGAGGGGCCACGTGGTCCGCACACAGCCTCCCGACATGGGGAAAGATCCATATTTGTCCACTGGAGCTGGGTTTGTGCCCTGAGCCCTTCCCTGTGCGGCTCCCCTGCGACACTATCTTTTCTTTCATATGTGGCCCTTGGATGGGCCCAGCCGCCTTGTCTCTGCTGCTCGTCCCTGCCCCTGCATCCCTCCTTTTCAGGTTGTGCCCTCTGTGTGGAACTCCATCCCTCACCCCTCCTTCAGGGACTACTCTGGAATGCCCTCTGTGTCCATGACCATTGGGCCCGCAAGTACTCCCCTCACAGTGCCTTCTGTAGCCTCCTCTCCCAGCCCAGGGCTCCTTTGGGCCAACTGGCTTGTGAGTGGGAACCTCACCCCTCCAATGTCAGTCCTACCCACCCATGCCAGGGGACTCCATGTCCCCAAGGCCTTCCCACCTTTGTAGCCTGAGGTCAGGGAGCAGGAGTGGGCACCCGGGGTCTGGAGCGGGAACAGCGGCTACATACCCTTGGTGCCCAGATCACTTGCTCTTCCCCGTTTGCAAGGTCAGCAAAGGAAAGCCAGGATGACTCTCACCCCAAGGAAGGTGCTATTAAGAGTATTTCATCGAGTTCCCAGGGCAATTGCAATGTGAGCTGTTTGCTGAGATTTCTTGGAGTGCAACCCTTCCTCTCCTTATTGTGGGAACTCTAAAAGAGACGTCTGTGGGGAAAGGATAGGAGTTTAGAACTGGCATATCTGTGTCGTGAGCACGAGAGAAGAGTCTGGAGGCACTGGGGTCACCTGGAGGATGCCATCACCATGGAAGAAAGAGCAGAGATAAAAGAGTTGGGTTCTTGATGATACTGTCTGTGAGGCTAGAGCAAGCCTCAACTGAGGTCCACTCCTGGGCTTTACAGGTACATGATCCACTACATTACCTTTGCTATTTAACTCGGTTTGACATGATTTTACGCCATGAGCATTCCAAAGGTTCCTGAGAGAATCCTGCCCTCCCGAACTGGGAGGCAATTGTGGGCCATGGTGGGAAGTGGGGTGTGCAGGAAGCTGGATGGAAGAGAAGCTCTTTCTAGAAGTGGAGGGCAGGCCCGTGCTGCTGGAAAATACCAGGCAGGGGAGAAGACACCTCTTTGGTGAGAGTCAGTGTCCCCACAGGAAGGGAGTGGTGTCTGCGAGAGTGTAGATTGGGACAAACTCCCAGCCAACAGTGTCTATGAGGCATCTGGGGTTGCAAAAGGATATGGAAGCCCCCAGACCCTCAGACGTTGGGGGAAAAGTGTCTGCGCAGTGGTTTTGAACACCGAACCCGGACACAGGAAATCTGAAGAGCACACGTGAGGCGATCCCACTCTGACCTGTGCTGAGCTTCCTGAGCCCAGCAGCTGTGGCTGCAGGTGGCTAGGTGTCCTCGGTAGGGCCTCCGACTCTGGGTCACCGTGTCCCTGGTGGAGATAGCCACCTCTTTGAAATGAGGCCCAACTTGCAGGTTCCTCCCTGGTCTTGGCTGAGGGGTTAGAAAGCAGGGATTTGAGCACAGGGGAGTTGGGTCTGGATGGATTTGAAGACATCCATGGCTTCTTGGTCCCAAGAAGGCTAGGTTTGGGGTGTATGGTGTAAAGATAAGTAGGTGTCTTGGGTAGCCTGCGGGCTCCCAGAACAGCAGGCTGAGGCTTCATTCATTCTCATGTGGGCTACATGGCTAGATAACACAGGCCCAGGACTCCTCTGCAGCGAGGGGCTGGGTGTGGTGGCTTATTGCCTGTAAGTTTCCACAAGTCCCCTTCTGTTCTTCAGTAAGGTGAACTGGCTGCTTTGTTACTTCTCTCAACTGAGGGAAGAAATGACAGTGGCTTAACAAGGCAGAAATACATTTCTGTCTCATGTTTAAGCAGTCTGGGCCTGTGGAGGCTACAGGTGGGGTGGTGTCACCAGGACCAGCTTCCTTCCACCTTCCTGCTCCACCATTCTCAGCATGGAGCATTCACCCTCAAGGTCACAAAATGGCTGCTGGGCCTCCAGTCATCACACCCAGTGTCTAGGTAGAAAGAAGCAGGAGGAAAGGTAAGGAACAGAACTATAAAAGGGCAGGCTTTCTCAAAGGCCCCCACACACTTCCACCCACAATTCATTGGCCACCTCCATCTGCAGGTGTGGCTGGGAAATGTAGCTTCTCATCTGGGCATATTAGGTAGTGGAGCTGGTATTTAAATTCAGCAAGGCTGCTTCCTAAGTCTGTGCCCTAACCATTACACTGTATAGCCTCCCAAAGGCAATGGTATACAAATAGAATTCAATTTATACTTCCATTTTCTTTTTACTTAATTTTTACTATTATAGTTAGTTTATGGCCAGAGGATAGATAATTGAAACCAATTTATATATATATATACATGATATATATATAAATAGTGATTTATAAATATGTATGATTTATATATAATATATATAATTTATATATAGTAGTGATTATATATATATAGTGAGACATATATATATATAGTGATAAAATAGGGCTTGTTCCAAAAATGGAGAGTTATTCAAGATCTGAGAACATTTACATAAAGGTAAAAAATCATGTGGTTGTATCAAGAAATGTGACAAGGCATTTAATACAATTTTGCAATCATTCCTATTGAAAATTCCAAATGAAATAAGAATGGAAAAAAATGTTAACTAAGACAAACATATTTATTAAAATCAAAGGCAAATATACTAATTACTGCTTGGTTGAAACCATTGTCATTAAAATTACCAGCAAAAAGTATATGCCTGCCATCACCATTAAAGTGAAGACCATTTTAGAGGTTCTAGCTAAAGAAATAATGCAAGAAAAAATAGGTTAATTGGTTACATGTGAGAAGAAAAAGACAGAATTATCTTTATTTGCAAATTAAATTATTGTACATCCAGAAAAGCCAAGACACTCTTGGAAACAGACAATCAGGATTGATAAGAGAATTTAAGGCAGCTGAAAATATGATAGATAAGAAATATCTGTTTTTTTCTCGAAAACAGCTAGACATAAAAACAAGAAGAATGCATTCACAATAACCATAAAATCTCAGAAATAATTTTTAAAAGAAAAATACAGAACCTATATGAGAAAACCTATGAAATTGAATGGAAAGTCTCAAACATTTAACAAATAGACAAAATTTAAATTCTGGATGGGGAAAATGTAATGCCATAAAAATGTAATTTTCCCCAAGTTAGAATATAAATTTAATGTGTTTTGGCTTTGGGGGAGTGAGGGGAAGGAGATGCGATGAAAGATAGGGAGCTGGACAAAGGATTTAAAAGTTTATAGCAAAGAGAAAGTATACAAGGAAATTATTAAAATAAAATGGTTAGGGGGAATTGACCTACCAGATGTTAAATCTTATTTTAAAGTCACTTTAACGAAAACAACATGTTGGGAATGGCTTGTATTTACAGTTTGGCACAGCAAGATGAATGAGGTTCCCATGGCCACTGGATCTCTGGACGGTGGCTGGCCTTGAGTTGCCAAGACCCAAGGGGGTATCTGCAAAGTGAACTTCCAGATCAGGAGCAGGAAGGGTCTTTCACAGCTAACTAAGAAAGTGTTGCCAGTGTAAGGAGGTTCCAAAGGGTCCCTGTCATTGGTTGCTGAGGGACCCCAGAGGTGCTCAGCCAGGGAAAAAATTAGCGTTTGGATATCTGTCCCAACTAGAAGAAATCAACCCTAAGTTAAAACAGTATCTCTCCCCTCCCACCTGTCCAACCCTGGGGGCTAGAAAAATGTGGCACAGAACAGCAAAGGAACTGGCGGAGCCCCCCCCATTTTCTACTACATGAATCCCAGCCTGAGGCGGCCCAATTGCAGTTCAGGGCAAGTCCCCACAACATGGGGGAAACATGTGGTGTGAGAGTGAGGGATGCTTACGGCTGCACCTTCTGCAGGACAGTTGTTTTACTCAAGCAGGTGCTCTAGCTATAACCATCCATCAGTTTAGGGCGGTATTACATATCTATATCTGTATTCATTTCCTAGGGCTGTTGTAACAAATTAACACAATCTGGAAGACTTACAACAACAGAAATGTATTCTCTCATGATTCTGGAAGCCAGAAGTCTGAAATCAAGGTGTCAGCAGAGCTGGTTTCTTTTGGTGGCTGCAAAGGAGAATCCATCCCATGCCTCTTCCAGCTTCTGGTAGCTGTGGGGCAATCCTTGGTGTTGTTTGGCTTGTGGATACATCACTCCAATCTCTACCTCCATCTTCACACCACTTTCTCCCCTCTAAGTCTCTCCGGGTCTCTTCTCTTTCTCTGTCTTTTGTAAGGACACCTGCCTTGGATTTTGGGCCCATCCTAATCTAGGATGATGTCATCTTAAGAGCTTTACCTTAATTACGTATGGTAAGGCTTTTATTTCAATTGAGGCCCCATTCTAAGGTTCCAGGCAGATATATCTTTTGGAGGTGGGGGGGGGGCGGGCAGCTCTCCCCGACAGAACTGTGACATGTCGGTCATGGTAGCTGCCACACATGATCCTTCCTTCCTGTGAAAAAAACATTGCATCTGATGTTTTCTGCTCAGGAAAGGAGTATGTTGTGCTTGGTAATGGGATCAGGTTGGTGGTGCCCAGAATCAAAGGAGATTATACCTAGGAAGACTGTGGTTTTGAATAGGCCAGTCAGACTGGCTCCTTTCAAAATTTGCACTGAGAACATGTACGCAATAGTTGAGAGAGAGAGAGAGGAACCTATGAGAATTACCATTCCAAGACACCAAAGTGGTATAAAAGTACTATATACAATAGAATCAAAAATTCTAATTTTAATGAGAGACGTCTATGATCTTTACACTACAAACTATAAAACATTGCTGAAGGAAATTAATAAAAATCTAAATAATGGGGAGGTATACCATGTTCATGGATTGTTAACACTCAATATGGTTAAGATGTCAATTCTCTTTAAATTGGTTCAATGCTATTCATATGAAAATTTCAGCAAGCTTTCTTTATAGAGGTCCACAAAACTGATTCTAAAATATATCTGGAAATATAAAAAGCCAAGACAAACTTGGCTGGAGAATTTACACCATGTGAATCAAGATTATTATAAAGCCAAAATAAGGACACACAGATCAGTGGAAAGGATCCAGAATCCAGAAATAGTTTCACACACATGCAGTCACATGATTTTCCATGAAGTCTCCAGTGCAATTTAGTGGAGAAAGGAAGATATTTTCAGTAAATGGAGCTGGATCAACTGGAAATCCATACGAAACAGGGAACCTTGATCCCTTACCTTACACCATACAGAAAAATTATTCTGAAATGAATCCTAGACCTAAATGTGAAAGATAAAACAATAAGGTTTCCAGAAGAAAACAGGAAAATATCTTTGTGATCTCAGAGTAGACAAACATTTTTTAAACAGGATGTAAAAAACCATTAATCATAAGAGAAAAAAGTGATAAATCTGACTTCAATAAAATTGAAAACTTTTGCTTACCCACAAACACCATCAAGAAAGCAAAAAGGCAAGCTACAGGCTGGGAGAAAATATTCATAGTACAAATACCTGACAGAGAAATATATAGAATAGCTAGAACATATAAAGAGCTCCTACTCAACAAAAAGGAAAATGATAAAACACAACATACACACAAAACTGGAAAAAAAAAAGTCAAAAGGCACATCACAAAAGAGGAAATCCAAATGACCAATAAGCATAGGAAAGGGTGCTTAGCTTCACTAGTCATTAGGAAAATACAAATTAAAATCACAGTGAACATACTACTACCCACCCCCTTGTGTGGCAAAACTTAGAAGACTGATAATACCAAGTGTTGATGAAGAGAAGGGGTGAGTGGAACTCACCCGCATCGCTGGTGGGAAAGTAAAGTGGTCCCGCTGCTTTGGAACTGCTTGGCAGTTTCTGATAAAGTTGAACATACTGCTACTTTATGACCCAGCAATCTTAGGTAAATCCAGGCATTTACCAAAGAGAAACCAAACCATAAGTTTACACAGTGTTGTATAAGAAGGTTTACACAGTATGATTCAACTTATATGAAGTTTCAGAACAATTGAAAGTAATGTATAATGATAGAAATCAGAACAGGGGTCATCTCTGGGGAGCTGTGGGTTTAAGTGACTGGGGTGGGGCCCAAGAGGACTTTCTGGGGTGATGGAAATGTTCTTTATGTTCATCTGGGTGGAGGTTATGTGGGTGTAGGCACAGACAAAAACCTACCACCCGTGTACTTAAGATGTGTGCATTTTACTCTATGGAAACCCTACCTCAATAAGGAAATAATAAGAAAGCAGGAGCCAGAGAATAGCTAGACTACCCCTCCCGATGCTCTCTTTACAATAAATTCCTTGTTTTTCCACATGGCTTGACCTAGTGTCTGACCCTTGAAGACAAAAGAACTCACTCTCAAGTTGTGAGGACCTGTCAGACTTCTTGCCAGGAACCACCAGGTAACGGTGCCAAATGGGGCAGAGCGTGTGCACATGCATTGTGTGTGTGTGCATACGTGCACATGTATACGTGTGAGTGTGTGTGTTTCCATTTTGGCCAGCAAGGTGTTGTTTTGTTTTGTTTTTAATAGAAACATCACTTTTTGATAAGTTAGGGCCACAATAGACAGCTTCCAGAACAGAAATAAGGCAGTCCCAAGACAACGGAGTGTAAAATTGTAGCAAATAGGTTAATTACTCTTCACCCGCATCCTCTCCCTCGGCATTATCCACTCCAACCTCCTCATAATCCTTCTCAAGGGCAGCCCTGTCCTCACAGCCTCCATGCCCCGACCCACATACCAGCCAACAAAGGCAAGCTCGGAATACATCAATTCTAACCTTCATGAACGTGAATACCTTTAGGGAAGGCAGGCACCCTGGTCTATGAGGTCTGTATCCCTCTCCATTGTCTGGACTGTGAGGGCATTTGCCTCAGGGACCAGGACTTGGGGGATGGAGTGAAATTGAGGATCCCTCCCATTCTCAAGAGAAACTCCGGGGCCTGCTTGCTCCCCCTCATCCCTGGTGCTGGCCGCTGCCAGCCCTTTGTCTCCACCTGAGCCATGTGGGTCCCTCTCTCCCTCCCTCTTTCTGAGACCCTTATGACTCTTCCCCAGTAGCCTTTTCTTGGGACTCTATCTCTGGGCCCTGCAGATCCTTTTCTGGGAGGTCCAGGGGCAGAAAGGCAGGATAGGGCACAGGGCTGGCCATCCCCTTCTCCACCCCTGTGGTCATTCCTTTCCAGGAGCTCCCACCTGGGGCCCCAGCCCTGCCGGCTCTGCGACCCTCACAGAGATGCCAAGCTGCAGCTGGGCACCTCATAGCTCATGCCCTGTACGGGCCCAAGTAGACAGCTGCTGGGAGGGTCTGTCATCCTGAGGCCAGAGCGCTTTCCTGATGCTCATTATCCAAACTGCAGACCAACAGCTCGGATCCTGTCATCCCTGCTGAAATGAGCTGCAGGAGTGACAGCGTGTGATGCCCGAGGATAAGTCAGAGGCTGGCTGAGTAGGGAAAGAGCTGTGTGGCCCGGCAGATAGGAAATGACGGGTGCTGTGTCAGAGCCTCATAAACAAGCATGACTTCACGCACGTCCCCCTCGTCCCCGCACACACCCCTCTGAGGTCATGCAGACTCCTCCCGTCCCCAGGGCCTGCTGCACATAGGCCCTGACGCCATGGGGCACGCACTTCTGGGGCTGGGCCTAGGGCTTGCGCAAGAACCACAGGCACATGGGCTGCCCCGGCCCCGCCGCATGAACCATGGAGGCACCAGGCACCTCTCTGTTCCAGGCCTTGGCCCGGGTACCAGGGACACAGAAAGTGGCCCTTGGCCCCCAGCTCTCAGGGACTGGTGGGGAACAGGGCCATGTGACTATCCCATCACAATAGGATAATGGGGCCAAGTCCAAGGCCCTGAGGACAGCCAGCAGAAAGATGGATTTCTTCTGCCCTGGGTCAGAAAAAGCTTCTGGGAGGAGGAAGCTTTGCAAATGTGTCCTGATGTAACTTGCCAAAGAAAGCAAAGGAAAAAGACTCCAGGCAGGGAGGCCAGGGAGGGCTGCCCAGAGGAGGGAAGCCAAGTGCAGGGACCAGAGAGGACTGCTGACCCACCAGCCCCTGGTTTCCTGCATTCTGCCTCCCAGAGCTGCCACGGGAGCCACACAGACTCAGAGCAGCCCAGCAGTCCTGGTTTGGGGCGAACTCCAACACCCCCAGAGCAAGGAGAACACACAGGGATGGCAGACAGGGTTTCCTGAGATGTCCCCTACCCCCTCCCGGAGGGCCCTGAGGCCCAGCGGTCCTAGCAGTTACAAAGGCCTGCCTGCAGCAGCATCCCTGCTCCATGTGAGTTCTGGCCCGGAACCCCCACCCAGACCCGCAGAGCTCCCCCAGCCATCCGTATCTCCCCTCCCCCCAGTCTGTAATTTCCAAGTGCTCCCACCCACCAGGTGGCAGGTGGCCAACCTCCCTCTGGTCGCCAGGGTTCAGGCGCTGATGTGGCTTCAGGTTCTGTGCCTGGACCCGAAGGAGAAGGCTGAGCCCCAGCGGTGCATGCAGCCCCCACTCTGGGCCTCTGCTGTCACCCCTCACCCCACCCCTAGTCCTCCTGTACATGTCCACAGCTGGCCGGCAGGAAGTGTGCCTTCCCCGTGCAGGACTGGCGACGGACCCTCCTTGGGGCCACAGCTGGGACACGCTGGAGCCAGGGCTAGAGCTCAGAACCCAGCCGGGGGACGCGTCGGTCTGGTGGGGCGTGCCTGGCACTTCTGGGCAGCGTCCCCCGGAGGCCTGTGCCACGAAGTCGGCAGGCCCAGACGCAGCTGTCTGCCCCGGGAAACGAGTAGCTGACCTGCTGCCAACCGGAGAGGGGAAGGAGGCCCTCGTAGGAAGGCGGGGCTGGTGCCCAGCTCCTGTGGGCGGGGCTTCGGGTCACGTGGGGTCAGGACGCAGCCCCCTCCCGGCTTTAAAGAGGAGCTTCTGTCTTCTGACGTTAACAGGCTGGCGAGGAGCTGGAAATGCTCAGATGATCTGTGCGGCTCAGATCCCACGCATCTGGCACGGGCGTGGGTGGCCCGCGTGCGCGCTAAATCACGTGACCTTTCACTACCCTGTTGTGCCCAGTTGATACACAGATCCTCCGGAGACTTGCGGTGACTTCCTACAGGGGGCCAAGCCGGGTGGCAACCTGCCACGGCCAGCCAGGCTATGCGTTCGCCACCAACCCCTGCACCTCTCCCCAGGCTGGCTGCCTCCCTGAAGGCTTGATGGTGGCCACAACCCAGGCTGGTCCGCGCTGCCGCTGGCCGGGGCTTGGTGCGTGCTGCAGGGAGGACCTTGTCGGAGTCTTGCCCCCAGGGGAGGCTTTCAAAGCTCAGGCTGGGGCCTCGCAACAGTCTGTAGACCTTGGGGATTGATTCCTCTGCTGTGCAGAGAACATGCTGCCGGGGGAGCTGGGGTTCCTCGGCCCAGACGCTACACATGCAGGCTGAGCTCCATCAGGCTGTTTTCCCCTCACAGGCTGCCCCATAGAACCGTTTCAGAGGCTGGCATGCCGGAGACGGGCCCCACAGCCTGCACCTGTCTCAAGAAGGCTGCCACCATTACCTTTCCAGGTCCTTCCCATCTGCTGCTCCCCTGGGGAGCCCAAAGGCCCCCGTGCCGCCCGGCCCATCTGAGGCAGCCCCCTTGGAGTAAAGGCGCATCTCTTGCACCTCTTTTCCCTAGAGCTGTTTTTGTGCTTCTGGCTGGAATCAGGTAAGCCATTCCACCTCCTCATGGCCACAGAAATCCCGAGAGCTCATATTCACGCATCGCTCACAGTGCGCTACGAGCCATGCTAAGCGGTTCCGCGGTATTATTTCACGCATTCCTAGGAACAGTCCTCCGAGACCATTATTTTATTTTTGCTACACAGGTGAAATTGCTTGTGACAATCCTGGAATTTAGTGGCAGAACCAACACTAGGATACAGACCTATCAGGCCTCGGAGTCCTTGCCTTTTTTTTTTTTTTTAAAGATTTATTTGAGAGAGAGAGGAGGGGCAGAGGGAGAAGGAGAGAGAATCTCAAGCAGACTCCACGCTGAGCATGGACCCTAACATGGGGCTCGAGCTCACGACCCTGAGACCAGGACCTGAGCTCAAACCAAGAGTTGGACACTCAACCCACTGAGCCACCCCAAGGACCCGTTGGAGTCCAAGCACCTGTTGGAGTCCTTGCTTTTAATCAGTGTGCGCCTTCCCTCCTCCACAGTCGTGGGTTCTGAGTCCCTGCCCCGACCTGTCACTTTGTATCCCTGAGCCATGGTTTCCTCATCTGTAAATAGGTTAGCAATGCTCACGTGCAAGCTCGTTATAAGGCTGGGAGGAAAGAAAGAACACAGTAGGTCTGGTTGCCCATCGTTCATGTCCGGGAGCCTGGAACCAAGATTAATGCTTGGCCAGTTCCTGGGATTGTGACCCTCAGAATCTTTTTGCTACTGATGGATGACATTGTGTATCCCCAGATCAGTGGGGCATCGCTGAGAAGTAGCAGCTTCTCAGGACTTGTCAGGATTGTTTCCTGCAAACATCAAGATTGCTGATACATCTAGTTTCACCCTTGGGACCCTGAGATTTGGTTACTATAGCAGGATGTGCCTATGTGACCAGCTGTCTGGAAGACCCTGAGATCCTGGGACTTGAGTAGGCTTCCCTGGACAGACATTTCATGTGTGTCCCTATAGTTCTCTGATGCAGAGAACAGTGTGTCCTGTGTGGCCCCTATGAAGGCAGGGCTTGGGAGTCTGTGCCTGACCTTTCAGGACCTTTCCCGACCTTTCTGGACCTCGCCCAATACATATCTTTTTCCTATTGCTTTTGCTCTGTGTCCTTTCCTCTAATAAACTTTAACCATGGATATAACCTGGCATTGAGTGTTGTGAGTTCTGGTGAATCCTCCAACTTGAAGATGGTCTTGAGACCCCCCAAAATAGCAGCTTAGAGGGAAATCATATAAAGCTTCTGCCTATGGCTGGCACATGAAGTGGGCCTCAGCAATGGTGGCCAGAATTACCACCTCTGGGGCTTCAGCCTGTTGCTGGCTTTTCCCCATAGACCCCGTCCCCCCTCCTGACTGGTGGTGGGGTTTCACATTGACCCTTAGTTCTGCTCTTTGCCTCCCTAACTGGAGACAGCATTCATTCACCCCCGCCTTCTTCAGAGCCGCCCTCCTCCTAGAACATCCCAGATCAGGCTGGGCCCTGTCCCTGGCTGGGGACATGAAGTGAGGGGCTGACTCATGCATGACCTGATGGGCAAGTCAAGTCAATTCCACATCCAGCCCACCCTGAGAGGCGATAAGCTGACCCGCAGTCTGGCTCAGCTGCAGTCATACTTCTAAAGTCTGTGGCAGTTGGACCCATTCAAACTGCAGCACCAGCAGATGAGTGAGGAAGACATTCTGGACATCTGGCCTCGGCAGATGTCATATGGAGCAGACGCGAGACATTGACTGTGCTCGGTTTCAACTGCTGACCCTCTTCACCTTTACTTCCCTTTGATGAAGATGTGGAAACAACATTTTCCTGTATCTTAACATTCTCTTAACTCCCTCTTACTCTACCATAAGAAATGGTGGAAATGCAGGGGCTCCTGGGAGGCTCAGTCGGTGAAACATCTGCCTTCGGCCCCGGTCATGATCTCCGGGTCCTGGGATCAAGCCCCGCATCCAGCCCTGCATCAGGCTCCACACTCAGCGGGGAGTCTGCTTGTCCTTCTGCCCCTCCCCCTGCTCATACTATCTCTCTCTCTCTCTCTTCTCAAATAAGTAATTAAATAAAATCTTAAAAAAAACTGGTGGAAATGCAGTGATAAATTGCCGCTGACACTTGGCCTGAGAAATGGGGACAGTAAGGAGTCGTGCGTTTTATGACAGTCTCCTCCATGCCCCAGCGAAGCAGAGTGCTGCTCAGTTTCAGCTGTCAGTCACCAGGCAGGAATGAGGACCACAGCTGCCCAGCTTCCAATCTGTCCAGAGAGGTCAGTGATGTGTGTGTGAAATCTACCAAGTTTTAAACGCTGACTCAAAATGTTTTTTAAACACTGTGTAGATACCTCCCCTCCACACAAAAGGCAGGGATGGGGGGGAACCAAAAAGCAAAATCTGCAAGCTAATTTTAGCTTGTGGTTTATCATTTTGTAACTCTCATCTAGAGCAATGCTGCTCAACACTTTTACTATCTATTAGAAAGTATTTTCCTTAAAAAAAGACAAACAAGCATTTTATACTCACTGAGTAGTAGGAGCTCTTCTTAGTTATCTGTTGCTGTGTAACAAATCAGCCCACAGTTCAGTGGCTTAAAACAACACCTATGTATTATCCCATAGTTATTGCGGGTCAAGAATCAAGTGTGGCTTATCTGGGGGTCACTTATGAAGCAGCAATCAAGGTGTCTGAAGGCTCAACCGGAGAAGGGTCCACCTCCATGCTCTTGCACATGGTTGTTGGTAGAACGTGAGGACTGTTAGACTGAGGGCCTCAGTTCCTCAATGGCTGTTGGCCCAAAGCCATCCTCAACTGCCTAGCACATCAGCCTCTCCATAGAGCAGCTCACTACAGAGAAGCTGTCTTCACCAAAGAGAGCAGGTGAGAGAGCACCAGCAAGAGAACGCGTACGAGCAAGACAGAGTCACTGTCTCTCGCAGCCTAACTTCAGAGGAGATATCCATCACTGTTGCCATGTTCCATGTTTTAGGAGCAATCACTATGTCCAGCAGTCCCATGAGGTGAGCTGCAGGTCGAGACAAAAATCAAAGGTGGCAGCAACCGGTAGCCACTGCCCTTTCAGAGAAGGGAAACTGAGCCACAGTTGTTACCAAAACAGGATAGCATGGCAGAGGCTGACACGGTCCCAAAGCACTCTGCCTTTTGGGGGCTGGCCTGCCACCTAGACACAATGTCTACTTGGGCTGTCGCTGGGATTCAAGCCAAGGTCTCTGCCAGCAAGATGGAAGCAAGTAACAATCACAACACAATTACTGTAGTGGGGTGAGGGCACACAGAGACATGGTGGGAGGAGGTGCACATCAACACAACATTTTGGGACGGCAAGACGTATCAAGAGACTTAAGCATGGTCATTCCCTTTGTCCTGTCAATTCCCCCTCTATGAGTCTTGAGCATGAGAACAAATCAGAAAATCATACAACTGTATATATTTTAAATGATCCCACTGTTGTTTAGAAATAAATGTGTATACTTAGGTATAGCCATATGATTAATCTCTAGTAAGTAGAATTGCGGGGAAATTTACTTCTTTTCTTTATCTACATATTCTGTGATGAAAATGAGTTACTTTTGTACTAAGATATTATTTTATGAATATGCGTAGATTGCAGCAGTTACTTAAACAGTGCAAATTGGCAGCATTCAAAATGTTCGAGACTTGGGGTGAGTGTATATGATATAACCACACAAGAAACCTTTATGTGGTCATTAAAATTATGCTTGTAAAGTTTTAGCAATACACGCAAAAATCTTTAATCAATAAGTTTAAAATAAAAAATAGACATTCATAAAAAATCCACACTTATATATTAGGATTTGGTTCCATTTCCAGCATATGGAGGGCGGGTGTTTCCCCCACTACCACGCTATTCTCCAATAGCTGCTGTGTGTCCTACAATTCAACTCAATTCTGACACTATGAACTCAGAGACAGCATCAGATTCTACGGGTTGAGGGCTCAGTCCTATAAGACTGCCTTCCACTTCAGATGCCAATCCCAAGTAGAGGGATTCTGTATTTTTGACTGACTGGCATAAATCAGAGATACCCACAACCCAGTCCTTGGGTTCAATCAATTTGCTAGAGTGGCTCACAGAACTCAGGAAACTCATGTACTCACTAGGTTACTGATTTATTACAAAGGATATTAAAGGAGATGGGCCAACAGCCAAATAAAGAGATACAGAGGGTGAGATCCCCCCACAAAAGCACTTCTGTTCCCGTGGAGTTTGGGCCCAGCATGGTGGCACGTGGAGGCGTTTACCAACCTGGAAATTCTCTGGACCCCCATGTTCTGGGTTTTTATGGAAGCTTCATTTCATATGTATAATCGGTTGAATCATTGTCCATTGGTGACCTATTCAACCTCCAGCCCCTCTCTCCTCCGTGGAAATCAGGGGGTGGGACTGAGAGTTCCAACCTTCTATTCATGGTTGGTTCCCTTGGCAACCAGCCCCACCCTTAGGTGCTTTCCAAAGTCACCTTATTAACATAAACCCAGTTGTGGTGGAAAGGAGCATGAAACCAAGATGCCCATTTCACCTTTATGACAGTGAAGTGTTTTCAAGAACAGAGGACAGGTGACCCAGTATAACAAAATATGTTCCCATTACTTTTATCACTCAAAAACTTCAGAGGGTTTTGAGAGCTGTGAGCCAGGAACCATGGACAAATATGTTTTGGTCATCTGATTTACCATATTTCTTTTTTTTTAAGTTTTTTTATTTTGATTCCAGTAGAGTTAACACACTGTTATATTAGTTTCAGGTGTACAATATGGTGATTCAAGAATTCCATACATCATCCTGTGCTCATCATGGTAAGTATACTCTTAATCCCCATCACCTATTCACCCTCACCCCCCCCAACCTCCTCTCTGGTAACCACCAGTTTGTTCTCTATAGTTTATATTTAAGTTACAATATTGTACAAATGAAGTCAGTTGGACTCAATTTATGTAATCCAATCAACATGATTCAGTCCACCAATACCAATATCTAACATACATTAGGCACTCCACCACCGTGGTGCCAATTAATCTGGTTCTCCAGTCGAATCAATTAACTGATCTGGTTTGGGAGTTTGGGTTTGGCTGGGGGAGGCTGACCGAATCCTTTGGTTGGGGTTTGATATACCGATTGTTAAGAGTACCTGGGTTGGATTGCTTTTATTTCACTATTTTGAGTGATTTTTATGTAAATGGCAATTAGACAGGAATGTTAGTTTACACATGCTTAGGAGCATATCCTGAAAGAAATCCACCAAGAGGGTGACAGTGGTTATCTCTGGGTTGATGGAATTGTGGTAATTATATTTTATTTTTTCATGCTTGTCGTAGATACTGTTTTGTTTTTCATTTTTGCTCTCCCCTTCCGGTGAGACCTCTCTGCCCATTGCCCGTGACTCAGAGGGCCTCCGTCTGAAGGGAGCATACTACCCTGCTCCATGGACATTGGGCTTGGCCAATGACGTGCTCAGACAACAGGATATGGGCAGAAGTGATATACACGATGTTGGAGCAGAAGCTTTAAAAACTCATTGTAGGTTCAGCCAGTTCCATTTTCCTTGCTACGAGAACAACACATCCCAAGGGGGCTGATTCTGCAGCCTGTGTCTTGGAGTGGAGACACAGAACAGAGCCTGGCTGATCCACAGCCAGTATAAAACACGAGGGAGAAATAAACCTTTGTTGCTGTAAGCCACTGAGATTTGGGTAATCATTTGTAGCATAAAGCTGACTAATACTTTTCTTATTTTCCAAGTTTTCTACAAGTAATATGCATGAGTTTTAGAATCAGTTTCTAAAATGTATTAAGATACATATGACTCTCTGGGTATTCACTTTAAAGCTTTTTATCTGTCCAGAGTCTGTTATAAAAAACAAGGCTTGAATATTCTCACTAAATTAGATTTTGAGGGACCACAAGGTTCTGAAAGTTATTTGAGAGTAATTTAAGTAAGATCAAAGTTGTTCTGGACCCCTTTGCCAGCCTGACCCTGCAGAGGATGCTCAGTAGTCTGCTGGTCCTGGGAGGAGGGTCAAGAAACAATAACCAGGGGTTACAGGTGAGCATTAACTCTGCTTGCCCAGCACCCATCTCCCCTTCTGGTGATAGCACCCTGGATCCCCCCCAGGGAAGCAGGCCTCTCCCACAGCCAGCAAAGGATGTTTGAAGGGCTGACCCACTCCCCCTAACTTTAGGGGTGTGTGTGCAACCTGGCCTGGCCAATCAGAGCAGTGAGACTTCCTGGCCTCGGTGAATAGCCCAGAGAGTCATAAAACCCACAGCAAGCTACAATACTACCATTTTACAAAGTACTTTATTCTCCTTCTGCACCGGCCTTGGCCAGTGGAATATGGGCAGAAGTGATGCATGCCACTTTCAGGTCTGTAACTTAACATGTCTTCTATGTGGAATATTCTTTTTCCTTTCCCCGATTGAAGCTTCGCACCGAAGATGATCACAAAATGGGAGGAGCCTGGACACCTTGGTGACTACTTGGAGAAAAGCCTCCACATCCCAAACACATTGGACTGTGATGTGAGTAAGCAGTAAGAGATTTGAGGATTTACGTGTTACCGCAGCAAAGTCTAGCCCACTCTGACAAATATATGACCCAAACCCAAGCCGGACTAATTACAGTCATCCCTGAGGACTTTGGTTTGGAAGGAGTTACTCTCTTTTTCCTGGAATTGCTAAGCTCAGAGGATGTAAACCGGGAGTGCTAGGCCTATCATCCGTTTATTCCTTTATTCATTCCACAAGTATTTATTGAACCCTTACGATATTCCTAGCACTGGCCTAGGCTCATGGGCCAGGGCTGTGTGGTGGGGAACAGGCAGTCTGACAACGAGGCTTAGCAGAGGAAAGCCAAGCTGAGAAATGGAGCATTGGGTTACATTGCTGGATCCAGCCATACCTGAGATCATTTGTACTCTATTCTGTAAACCATTTGAGTGGGGTTTCTGACACTTGCATACAACAAGTCATAACCTGACATTGATTTTCTTTTGATTCAAGGGAAAGCCTGAAATGAAAGCAAAGTCCCAGGTTTGTGTTGTTATCTCGATGGGCTGATTAGAAACAGAGCGCACATATTAGCCCAGATAGAGCTTGCCAGAGCAGAGCAAGTGGACAGAAATGACAAGGTGCAGGATTGGGCATGTCCTGGGTCATTGGGACACAGCCCTAAAGACAGGGCAGTGAAGAGCAGCCCTGGCACCAAACCTACCACCAAGACTGTGCTCTGACTGCTCGGATCAGATCCACCAGCAACAACCTCGCTCCTGACCTCAGGCATTCAGGCTGCCCTGTCCTGGGCTTTGTCTTGCTCTAGGCTTGGATTTGACAAAAAACTGTAAGTCAAAACTAGGAGAAACAAAAAATGAATGTCAATTTGATGTTTATAGTGATCCTCCTGTGTTCCATTTTCAGTGCTGGTTCAGAAAAACTGTCTTGAACACTTTCTACACACCAAGAACTTTATCTTTCCTCCCTCCTTCCCTTCCTGCCCCCTTCCCTTCCTCCTTTCCTCCTGCCCTTCCTTCTTCCTTCTCTTGTTCCCTTCCTTCCCTCCTTCCCTCCTTCCTTTTATTCAACAGTAATTGAACATAATCTCAGCCAGACCCTGTAGTGGGCAGTGATCACTGAAAAATCAGTGGAATGAGGGGCTGTTTGGACTCACAGAAAGTGTGTGCTAGTCGTTAACGCTGTTTGCTAAATAGTTTTAGCTCTCCCCTTTCTGGGTGGATGGTAGGATCACACTTCCTGCACTCCTCGTTTGGGTGGGTTTGAATGACTCATGAATCAGACAAATGAGTTGGTGTGTTTTAATTGCTTGTGCAGGATCTGCCAAAGCTCTCTTTCTCTCTGCCCTGGTGACTATTCATGTTTCAAATGGTGGCTGCTGCTTCAGCCTGGGTCATGGAGATAGGAAATAGGGAGCAGAACCTGTGCATGAGCCGTTATAAACATGTCACATGAGGAAGAAGTCAACTTTGATGTTACAGTTCACTAAGAGCTGAAGGTTCTTTGTTGTTGCAGCATGCCCTCTGCTATGCTGACTGAGGCCTGCATTTGCCGAGGCTGTAACGCTGAGCAACCTTCACTATTTCATTCAGAGACACTTCACTAGGGTAGCCCCACAGGCATCCCAAGAATCCCTTCTTAGAGGACACTGGGTTCCTCCCTGGTTATAAGTCTTCTACTAGGGCTTCTGCCTGCACACATTGGATTGTAACTGACTTTTCATCGGTCTGCCTGAGGTCTGACTTCTGGACTGAGCCAGCCTGGGCAGCATGACCTGTCAGCAGTCTGGCCTCTCTGAAGCTATATTCGTTTCCTAGGGCTGCTGTAACAAACTGCCACAGATCTGATGGCTTCACACAACAGAAATGTATTCTCTCCCAGTCCTGGAGGCCGGAAGTCCAAGGTATCGGCAGGGCCACACTCCCTCCTGAGTTTCCAGAGGAGAATCTCTCCTTTGCCTCTTCTAACTTTTGGTGGTTGCCATCTTCTTCGCTTGAGCCCATGCCACTCCCATATCTACCTTCGTGTTCACATCACCTTCTCCTTCGACTCTGTCTCCTCTGCCTCCTCTGCCCTGTGTCTCTTACAAGGTCGCTTGTCATTGGATTTAGGGCCCATCCAGATAATCCAGAACGATCTCCTCATCTCATGGTTCTTAACTTAATTACATCTGCAAAGACTCTTGTTTCCAAATGAGGTAACAGTCACAGGTTCCAGGAACTTGGACACACCTTTTTGTGGGCCACCAATCAAGGGCTATATGTGTCTTCGGGGCCAAGGAGTGGGGTGAGGGTTCAGGACTCCTCAGAGCAATGCTGGTGACTCTTTTGTTTGTTCTTTACATTTTTATTTTAACAGAATGTTTAGGCAATATAAAATAGACAATAAAAAGTAAAATAAACAGAGCTCCAGGGCCCTGTTGTTTGAAAGACTCTGGACTAGCATCTGTTCTCTTCCTTCTACATAAGCAGATGTGGTGTCCAGCGCTGGAATGAGAATGCTCACATTGTTTAGGCCGTGCCTTTCTCCCCAAGCAGCACTTCATGCGAACTCTCCATCTGTCCGTATAGTCCACAACATATGCCTTAGAAATTATTCTGACCACCAAATGTGAGTTCACCATGCCTGGGTTATTTTAAGAGGGTTTCATAATTTCTTTTTCTAATTATGTAATAATGTGCATTAGAGAAAAGTTGGAAATGACCATAAAGTGAGTAAGAAACCCTTCCAAATTGTCCTACCCAGAAATAACTTGTAAGATTTTGTTAAATATCCTCTCGGTTTTATCTTCAACCATATATTTATTGCATTTTGTTCCAAAAGGTAGAGTTCCTGTCTGTCCCACTGAATGCAATTGAGACCCTTGGACAGAATGTGTGGAAAAGCTATCTGGTAACTCTGAAAAATAAATGAGATGTCCAGCTTCCAGTCTACCATATAAGGACCTTGGAAATCATCACTCCACCCTAATAAATAAAAAGCTAAGCAGACTGAAAAATCAACAACTCTTCTTAGATCTGTCAGAGCAGTGACTTAATAGGGCAAATCACTGTTTCCAAAATTGGACACACAGATGGATACAGAGAATCACAAGTTAACAGAGTGGAAAGAGGGGAACAGAAAACTCCCTAGGAACCAGTGCAGGAGTAGAAAAACTTGACCTGCAATCCACCAATTGGAAGCTTGGTGTGGACAAGTCTGAGAGTTAAAAATTCCAGAAGGACCCAGTCAGGGGGACCCCCCCCACTCTTGTGAGTGAGATTTACCCCCAGGAATGCCAGCAGGTCCTCACAGTGACCACTAGAGAAAATCCCCTTGTGCTGCCCATAGAGACAGGGAAAAGGAGCCTTTCTGAAATACACCAGAGCACTCTGTGCTTTAAGAGTCCTGTCCTCAAGAGAAACTGTTTCACCAAAGCCTAACCCAATGGAGTTTTAGCAGGCTCTGACTGACCGGAGGAAGGAAAATACTTACCACCAGCCCCCACTAGCTGTCTACCTAGGGGAGGGAAAAAACCCAATTCCAATCCCTTCTATCCATCCTGTCCCACCTAACAGTGTGAAAAACTGAGAGGTACTTCTGTAGTTTACAGTCCAGGGGCCCAGGCTCACTAAAAGACTGGGACCTAGCTATAAGACTGTGGAACATTTTTCCCCTCACACCTTACTGCTAAATCACTGACGGTCCATTTACTGGAGTTCTTTTTACACAGCACATCATATCCTGCTTTCAACAAAAAAATTACAAGGCATACTTAAAGGCAAAAACCCACATTTTTAAGAGATAAAACAATCATCAGACTCAGATATGGCAGGGATGTTGGGATTATCAGACTGAGAATTTAGAGCAATTATGATTAGTATGCTAAGGACTCTATAGAGTCAAAATATACACCATAGAGTAGATGTAAGCAGGGAGATGGAAATCCTAAAAAAGAATTAAAAAGAAATGCCAGAGATGAAAATCTCTATACCAAAAATGAAAAATACCTGATGAGCTCATTAGTAGACTTGACATGACTGAAGAATCTCTGAGCTTGATGAAATGTCAGCAGAAACTTCCAAAACTGAAAAACAAAGAGAAAAAAAGGCTGAAAAAAAAAAGTGAAATACAAAATCCCAAAATGGTGATACAACCACAAAAGATGTCACATATGTTTATCAAGAATATCAGAAGGAAAGGAAAGAGCAAATGGAATGCGAGAAAGATTTGAAGCAGCAATGACTACAAATTCCCCCAAATTAATGTCAGAAACAATCATAGGTCCAGGAAGCTAGGGGAACACATAGCAGGAAAAATGTCAAACAAAAAACTACACTTTTACTATTCACACTGCAGAAAATCAAAGATCTTGAGAGAAACCAGAAGAAAAAACACTTTACCTATAGATAAAGATAAGACCTACATCTGACTTCCTAGAAACCATGCAAGCAAGAAGAGTAGAGGGAAATACTTAAAGTGTTGAGGGAAAAAAAAAAACCCACCCATCTAGAATTTTATATTCCGCAAGATAATCTTCCAAAAGTGAAAGTGAAATAAAGACTTTCTGGGACAAACAAGAAAATGGAGAATTTGTTGCCAAGGAGAATTTGTTGCCCAGGTCCGGACCTGGGACTTCAGGGGCCTGGCACCTGGAAGCACCCAAAGAGGGGCAGTGTGAGGCTGAGCTGGAGAGAGAGGACTTGACTTGCACTTGTCCCACTCTGCTCTGAGCTCCTTGTCACCTGGCTTCACATGGCTCCCTTAATGAAAGGTGGCAAGAAGGACTGTTCTGCCATCAGCGAGGTAGTGACCAGGGAATACACCATCAATATTCACAAGCACATCCATGGAGTGGGTTTCAAGAAGTGTGCCCCTCGTGCACTCAAAGAGATCTGGAAATTTGCCATGAAGGAGATGGAAACTCCAGATGTACACATTGACGCCATGCTCAACAAAGCTGTCTGGGCCAAAGGAATAAGGAACGTCCCACTCTGTATCCAAGTGTAGTTGTTTAGAAAAGTTAATGAGGATGATGAAAACTCACCAAACAAGCTCTATACATTGGTTACCTATGTACTTGTCACCACTTTCAAAAATATACCACAGTTAACATAGATGGGAATTAAACACTGATTGTCAAATAAAGGTAGAAAACCACCAAAAAAGCCCCAAAATGAAATGTTAAAATAAGTGCTTCAGAAAAAAAGGAAAATGATATAGATCAGAAATTCACATCTATATGAAAAAAGGAAGAGCATTAGAGAAGAAATAAGTAAAGGTAAAATAAAAACTTTTACTTTTCTTATTCTTAACTGATCTAACAGATAATAATTTGTTCAAAATCAGAATAGCAACAATGTATTCAAGGATAAGCAAAATGAATGACAGCAATGATACAAGGGATTGGAGGGAGGAATTAGGAATATTTTATTTTTGTTAGGTATTTATACTATCCATGAAGAGGCATAGTGTTATTTGAAAGTGAATTTGGATTAGTTGTAAATGTATAATGCAAACTCTAGTGAAAATGAAAAAAAAAAAAAGAAGTATCATATCAATAGATGCAGGAAAAGGGTAAGACAAAATCCACCACACATTCATGATAAAAACTCTCAGTAAACTAGGACTAGCAGGGAACTACCTCAATTTGATGAAGAATATATACAAAAAACCTACAGCCAATACCATACTTTATGGTGAGGAACTCGAAACTTTTCCATTAAGATCAGGAATAAGGTAAGGATGTCCCCTCTCAAGACTGCCTTTCAACATCATAGCAGAAGTCCTAGCTAATGCAATAAGACAAGAAAAGGAAATAAAGGGTACACAGATTGATAAGGAAAAAATAAAATTGTCTCTATTCACAGATGACATGATCATGTTATATAGAAAATCCAAAAGAACTAACAAAAATACTCCTGGAACTAATAAGTAATTAAAGGAAGATTGTAATATACCAGGTTAATATACAAAAATCAATCACTTTCCAATATACCTGTAAAGAACAAGTGCAATTTGAAATTAAAAACATAGTACCACTTACATTACACTTCCCCAAAATGAAATACTTAGGTATAGTCTAACAAAATATGTACAGGATCTCTATAAGGAAAAGTACAAAACTCTGATGAAAGAAATCAAAGAACTAAATAAATGGAAAGATATTCCATGCTAGGAGATAGGAAGACAATATTTTCAAGATGGCAGTTCTTCCCAACTTGATCTATAGATTCAATGCAATCCGAACCAAAATTCCAGCAAGTTATTTTGTTAGTATCAACAAGCTGATTCTAAAGTTTATGTGAGAAGCAAGAAGACCCAGTATATCCAACATCATATCGGAAGAGAAAAAAAGTTGGAGCACTGTCAGTACTCTATTTCAAGACTTACTATAAAAATACAGTAATCAAGGGGTGCCTGGGTGGCTCAGTCAGTTAAGCGTCTGACTTCAGCTCAGGTCATGATCCTGGGGCCCTGGGGTTGAGCCCCCCGCCATCAGGCTCCCTGCTCAATGGGGAGCCTGCTTCTCTCTTTGCCCCTCCCCCTGCTCATGCTCTCTCTTCACATGCTCTCTCTCAAATAAATAAATAAATAAATAAATAAAATCTTTTTTAAAAAAAGATACAGTAAGAAGACAGTGTGGCATTAGTGAACAAATAGACAAATAGATCACTGGAACAATATAGAAAGCCCTGAAATAGACCCACAGAAATACAGTCAACAGATCTTTGACAAAGAAGTAAAAGTAATGCGGTAGAGAAACAATAGGTTTTCAACAAATGGTTTTGGAACAACCGGACATCTACATGCAATAAAAATGGATCTAAGCACAGACCCTACACCCTTTACAAAAAATTAACTCAAAATGAGTCATAGATCTAAATGTAAAATGCAAAATTATAAAAATGATCTAAATGTAAAATGCAAAACAATAAAAATCCTTGAAGGTAGCATAGGAGAAAATCTACATGACTTTGGATATGGCAATAACTTTTTAGATGCAACACCAGAGACATAATCCCTGAAAGAAATAATTGATAAACTGGACTTTATTAAAATTAAAAGCTTTGGTTCTGTGAAAGACACTGTAGGGAGAATGAGAAGAAAAGTCACAGACTGGAAGAAATGTTTGCAAAAGAAATAAAGGACTGTTATCCAAAAAACTCTTAAAACTCAACAGTAAGAAAATGAACAATCCAATTTTAAAAATAGTCAAAAGACCTGAACAGGGGGTACTTGGTTCGCTCAGTTGGTGGAGCATGCAACTCTTTACCTTGGGGTTGTGAGTTTGAGCCCCACATTAGAGACAGACTTTACTTAAAAAAACAAAACAAAACACTTTGAAAAAAAAGACCTGAATAGACACCTTGCCAAAGAAGATAAACAAATGGCAAATAAGCATATGAAAAGATGCTCCACATCACATGTCGTCAGGG
This sequence comes from Leptonychotes weddellii, assembly GCF_054177405.1. Classification (NCBI taxonomy): domain Eukaryota; kingdom Metazoa; phylum Chordata; class Mammalia; order Carnivora; family Phocidae; genus Leptonychotes; species Leptonychotes weddellii. The sequence continues at coordinate 132,154,192 of NC_138375.1, read as the reverse complement.
AAATACAAATTAAAAAAACAGTAAGATACACTGGACACACATTAGAATGGTCAAAATCCAAAACACCACCAACACCAAATGCTGGTCAGGATATAGAGCAACAGGGACTCTCATTCATTGATGGTGGGAATGCAAAATGGTACAGCCACATTGGAAAACAGTTTGGCAATTTCTAACAAAACTAAACGTAGTCTTACCATACAATCCAGCAACCACATTCCTTAGTATTTACCCAAAGGAGTTGAAAACTTACACAAAAACCTGCACATGGGCATTTATAGGAGCTTTATTCAGAATTTGCAAATTTGGAAGCAACCAAGATGTCCTTCAGTAAATAAATGAGTAAAAGTATGGTGCCTCTATACAATGGAATATTATTCAGTGATCAAAAGAAATGAGTTATCAAGCCATGAAAGACATAGAGAAACCTTAATTCATATTGCTAAGAAAAAAAAAGCCTATCTGAGAAGACTATATGCTGCACGATTCCAACTATGTGACATTCTGGAAAAGGCAAAACTATGGAGATGGCACAAAGATTAGTGGTAACTAAGAGTTTGGGGGGATGAGGAGGGATGAATAAGAGGATCACAGAAAATTTTTAGGGCAGTAAGACTATTCTGTATGATACTATAATGGTGGGTACATATTACACGTTTGTCAAAATAAAACACCCAACAACCCTTAAATGTACAACACCAAGAGTGAATCCTAATGTAAACTATGGACTTTGGGTGATAATGACATGCCAGTGTAGGTTCATTGATTGCAACAAATGTACCACTCTGGTGTGGGCTGTTGATAATGGGGAGGGTGTGGTATTGGTCGGATAGGGAATATACGGGAACTCTCTGTACTTTCCCTTCAATTTTGCTGTGAATCTAAAACTGCTTAAAAAAAAAAATAAAGTCCATTTTTTTAAAAACTAGAGCAGATGAATTGGGAATGAGAACATACCTCTATATACAACTGAACCACCATGAGTTTCCCATTTTTCCTTTGGTATTACCTGGCTTAGACTCAAGTGAGGCTGAAACCCAGATGTATGCACTGGTGTGAATAAAAACAGATCTAAGAGAAACGCTTGATTCAAAGGGTGGATTAAAGAAATTCCCTGACTAGAAAAGGAGTCACTGAACCTGATGATAATTCAATAAAATTTATCCCAACAGAACAACAGAGAGAAAAAAAATGTAGAAAAAATGGACAGAGCCTCAGGAACTTGTGGGAGTAATACTAAAAGGGTCTAACATCAATAGAGAGTGAAGGAAATCTATTTTTTTCCTGTCTTGCCCATACCCCTACCCCAGGCAATCCTCATAGACGTAGAGCAGCAGTGGCTGCTGGGAAGGTACCTAAAACTCTGAGTTCCTTTTCTGACTAAAGGAACTGTGGGCTCAAGAGTGTAGGGGTAATACCCATGGCTTTTGTTTTCTCTATGCTCTCACTGCTTGGTCCCAGAGGCAGACACAGTTACAGGAAGTACATGACAGAGCAGGAAAACTAAAGTCTCAGTGTTCTAGTTAGAAACCCAGGTAGTGTGCAAGGTGGGAGTAGAAGCAGAAAAGTGTTGGGGAGATTGCTTAGGAGAAAAAGCTCAAAATAAAGTTGGTCATAAACTCCTGGACTCACCTCTGAGCTGTGTCTGCATGCATGGATCTGACCCTAAGTAGCAAATCAATGCCTTTGAGATCTGAACTATAGGGTGGGCCACCATTCAGGTCCCAAATTAGCCACTGGGTAATGCATACACAGGACGGATATAAATACCTCTGCAAAGGCTTTGAAAACTGAACTGAGATTAGAACCACAACCCTCAGGAAACAGGTTGCCTGCTAAAACACACAGATTTTAAAAAATGAACATTCTGTACAGGATTTAAACAAGACCTAGAGTCCCAAAATGTAATGTCCAGAATGTCCAGGAGAAAAAACAAAATTGCTTGACATACGAAGAAGTGGGAAAACATTGACATCATCTCACAAGGGAAAAGACAATCAACAGATGCCAACCCAGGGATGACATGGATACTATTCTGAGAAGACTTTAATGCAACTGTTATATTCATGCTCCAGGAAAAAAAGGTAAACAACTCTTGAAATGGACAGTAAGATAGAAAGTCTCAGTAAACAAATATCAGATACTAAATAGAACTAAGTGGAAATTTTAGATTTGGAAAATACAAAATAAATTCTCTGACTAGAAAAGGAGTCACCGAACCTGACGATAATTTAATAAAATTTATCCAAAATGAACAACAGAGAGGGGGAAAAAAACCGTAGAAAAAATGAACAGAGCCTCAAGAACTTGTTGGGTAATACCAGAAAGGTCTAACATCAAGTCATCAAAGTCTTGAAAGGAGAAGGGAAAGAATGAGATAAGATATAGAAAAAAATACTTGAAAAATAATGGCTGAAAATTCCCCAGTTTTGCCCCCCACCAAATCAAAGTAAAACATAAATTTACAGATTCAAAAAGCTGTGCAAATCCCCAACAGGATAAACTCAAAGAAATCCATGCCCAGATACATCAATCAAACTGATGAAAATTGAAGATAAACATAGATCTTCCTCAACTTATGATGGGGTTATGTACTGAGAAACCCATTGTAAGCTGAAAATAGCATTAAGTTGAAAATTCGTTCTTTTTTTAAAAAATATTTTTATTTATTTATTTATTTATTTATTTATTTATTTATTTATTTATGAGAGAGGAGCAGAGGGAGAGAGACAAGCAGACTCCATGCTGAATATGGAGCCTCATGTAGGGCTCGATCCCTAGACCCTGAGACCATGACCTGAGCCGAAATCAAGAGTCAGATGCTCAACCAATGGAGCCACCCAGGGGCCCCTGAAAATACTTTTAATATGCCTAACCTACTGAACATCATAGCTTAGCCTGGCCTAACTTAAACCTGCTCAGAACCCTTACACTAGCCTACAGTCAGGCAAAATCATGCAACACAAAACCTATTTTATTAATAAAGTGTTGAATATCTTGTATAATTTATTGAATATTGTGCTGAAAGTGTAAAACAGAATGGTCGTATGGGTACAGTATAGTTGTAGGTACATTGGTCGTTTACCTTTGTGATCATATTGATGACTGGGGGCTGGAGCTCAGGGCTGCCACCCAGCATCAAAAAAAAAAATATATCAGACTATACATCACTAGCCCAGGGAAAGATCAAAATTCGGACTTCAAATTGCAGTTTCTACCAAATAGATATTTTTGCACCACTCTAAATTTGAAAAATCGTTAAGTTGAACCATCGTAAGTTGGGGACCATTTGTATATCTTAAAGCAACCAGAGAAAAATGGCACACAATATGTAGGGAAATATCAATTCAGATGACTACAGATGTTACATCAGAAACCATAGAACCCAGAAAGCAATGGAATGATATTTTTAAACTGTTGGAAGAACATGGAATTTCAGATCCAGTAAAAATATCCTTCAGAAATGAGTTGAAATAAAGACCTTCTCAGAGGAAAGAAAACCAGGATAATTTGTTGACAGCCCACTAAAGGAATTGCTAGACAAATTTCTTCAGACAGAAGACGAAACTTGGAAAACTTGGAAAGGAAACTTCGAAAATCAGGAATAAAGGAAGAACAAATGGTAAATATCTCAGTAAATATAATAAGATATTCTCCTCTTAAGTTCTTTAAAACATGTTTGACGTTAAAAGTAAAAATTATAGGGGCATCTGTGTGGCTCAGTCGTTAAGCGGCTGCCTTCAGCTCAGGTCATGATCCCAGGGTCCTGGGATTGAGCCCCACATCGGGCTCCCTGCTCTGCAGGAAGCCTGCTTCTCCCTCTCCCACTCCCCCTGCTTGTGTTCCCTCTCTCGCTGTGTCTCTCTCTGTCAAATAAATAAATAAAATCTTTAAAAAAAAAAGTAAAAATTATAGTATTGTATGATGGGGTTTCTAACATATGTAGATATACATAAAACAACTACAGGGCATAGGAAGAGGGGATGGTGAAGGTGTCTGCATTCTACTGGAAGTTAAAATATTGAGTCTTAGTAGACTGAAAAATTAATTGTTCCTCTCATAATCCCTAGAATGGGCACAAAAAAGTCTATGCAGAGACATACATACATAAATTATATAAATTAATTAAAATGGAATACTAAACATGTTTCAAATAATCCAAAAGATGGAATCTTTAGACCAATATCACACTGTCTTAATTTCTGTAGCTTTAGAATAAATCCTGAAATCAAGTAGGGGTAGCCCATCAACTTTGTTCTTTGTTCCAAAGTTGTTTTGATTATTCTAGGTCCTTTGCATTTCCACGTGAATTTTATTTTTTTTATTTTTTTATTTTTTTAAAGATTTTATTTATTTATTTGAGAGAGAGAGAATGAGAGACAGAGAGCACGAGAGGGAAGAGGGTCAGAGGGAGAAGCAGACCCCCTGCTGAGCAGGGAGCCCGATGCGGGACTCGATCCCGGGACTCCAGGATCATGACCTGAGCCGAAGGCAGTCGCTTAACCAACTGAGCCACCCAGGCGCCCTATTTTTTATTTTTTTAATATTTTATTTATTTGACAGAGAGAGAGCACAAGAAGAGGGAGCGGTAGGCAGAGGGAGAAGCAGCAGCAGACTCCTCGTGGAGCAGAGTCCGATGTGGGGCTCGATTCCAGAACCCCAGGATCATGACCTGAACTGAAGGCAGATGCCAAACCAACTGAGCCACCCAGGCGCCCCCCATGTGAATTTTAGAATCATCTTGTCAATTTCCACAAACAGACCCCCCTCCCCCCCAGAAATATGACTGAGATTGCACTGAATCTCTAGACCAACTTTGGGAGAACTGACATCTTAAGGCTATAAAGTCTTCCAACTGGTGAACAAAGTCTATCTCTCCATTATTTTATTTAGATAATCTTTAATTTCTCAGGAATGTTTTGTAGTGTCAATATACAGGTCTTTTACAACTTTTTTCAGATCTTTATAATGCTGTTGTCAATGATACTTGTTTTTAATTTCAATATCTGATTTTTCAATCCTAGCATATAGAAATAGATTTGATTTTTGTATATTTATTTTGAATTTAGAACCTTGCTAAACTCATGAGCTCTAGTAGCTGTTTTTATAGATTTCATCAGATTTTCTCCATACGGGAAATAAATAAAGTCAGTTTTTCTCCTTCTGTCCCAATATGAATGACTTTTTTTTTCTTTTTCATGCCTGATTGCACTGGCTAGAAACTCCAGTACAATTCTGAATGGAAGTGGTGTGAGTGAACATCCTTGTCATGTTCCTGATCACAGGGGAAAGCACTCAGTCTTTCACCATTCGTGCTGCTAGCTGGAGGGTTTTTTAATCCACATTCACTGGACTGAGGAAGATCCCCCTCTATTCCTAGTTTGCTGAGATGGTTTTTATCAGGAATGGATGTTGGAACTTGTCAATGCTTTTTCTTCATTTATTAAGATGATCACATGTTTGTTTTTGTTTTTGTTTTAGTTACTTAGTATGGTCTAGTAGTTTCCTAGGGTTTGTGTAATAAATTACCACTTAAAAACACAGAAATTTATTCTTGCACAGTTATACAAGCTAGAAGACTGAAAATAAAGTGTCAGCAGGGCCGTGAGCCCTCTAAAGGCTCTAGGGGAGAATCCTTCCTGTATCTTCCAGCTTCTGGTAGTCCCAGGTGTTCCTTGGGTAGGGGCCAGATAACTCCAGTCTCTCTCTACTTTCATCTTCACATAGCCTTCTTCATGTTTGTCTTTGTGACCTCTCCCCTCCTCTTCTTACAAGGATACCAGTCATTGGATTTAGGGCCCATCCTAAACCTACAATGATTTTATCCCAATATCCTTAGCTAATGACATCTACAAAGACTATTTCCAAATAAGGTCATATCCTGAAGTACTGAGAGTACTTGAATCGGGGGCAGGACACTATTTGACCCACTACCTATACTGGGGTCCATTGTGATTTTTTGTTTCTAGAGAATGGGGGAGGGACAGCAGGAGAGGGAGGGAGAATCTTAAGCAGGCTCCATCCCCAGAGCGGAGCCCTACTTTGGGCTCGGTGTCACAACCCTGAGATCATGACCTGAGCTGATATCAAGAGTGGGTTGCTCAACCAACTGAGCCATCCAGGCGCCCCACCATTGTGATTTTTGAATGTTCAATTCAACCCTACCTTCTTGGGAGAAACCCCTATTGGTCATGATGTATTAATCTTTTTATATATTGTTGAATTTGGTTGACTAAGTTTGTGTTTAAATTTTTTCATCTATTTTTATCAGGATTTTTAGTCTGTAGTTTTCTTAGAATGTCTTTGCCTGGTTTCCATACGAGGGTAATGCTGGCCTCATGAAAGTGGCTGGGAAATATTGTCTTCCATGTTATGGAAGAGCTTGTATAAGATTGTTACTATCTCTTCCTTAAATGTTGGGTGAATTCCCTGGTGAAACCATCTGGGCAAGGAGTTCTCTTTGGGGAAATGTTTGTAACTACAAAGTCAATTTCTTTAATGAATATAATGCTATTTATCTATTTCTTCTTGAGTCAACCTCAGTAGTTTGTGGCTTTCAAGGAAATCTGTGCATTTCACCAAGGTTTTCAAATTCATGAACAAAGTTTTGCAGTATATTCTTCTATTGTTTTTTCAAATATCTGTGGAAATCTGTAGTGATGTCACCGCTCTCATTTCTGTTATTGGTAAGTTGTGTTCTCCCAAATTTCAGTGTGGGAGAATGCCAGTTTTATTGGTCTTCTCTATTTTTCTTTCTGGTTTTGGTTTTCCACTTTATTGATTTCCTTTTTGGTTTTTATTATGTCCTTTCTTCTGCTCATGTTGGGTTTAATTTGCTCTCCTGTTTAAGGTTTTCTTTTAGTACAGCTTTACTTGCATTCCATAAGCTCTGATATGCTATGTTTTCATTTTCTTTCAGTCCAAAATACTTTCTATTTTTCCTTTTGATTTATTCTTTCACCTGTGGGTTATTTAGAATTGCATTGTTGAGTGCTCAAATATTTGGATATTTCCCAGGTATCTTTCTTCCATTGATTTCTAATTTAATTCCTGTGGTCACAGAACATGATTTATATGACTTAAATCCTTTTAAATTTATTGAGATGTGACTCTCAAAGACATTATGCTGAATGAAGAGTCAGATTCTAGAAGTTTCATACTTTAATGATTTCATTTACATGACATTCTGGAAAAAACAAAAGTATGGGAAGAAAGAATAGATCAGTGGTGGCCAGGAGCTGAGTATAGGGACTGGGTTTCTGCAAAGGGGTGACATGAGGGAATTCCTTGGGGATGATGAAACTGTTCTGTATTCTAATTGTAATTGTAGCCAGACTTTTCCAAAGCTGGATGCTGGACTCCTTCTGCCAATTACTTAGCCATTCAGTATGCCCTTATTTAGCTTCTATAATGTACAGGGTGGGACACAAGGGAGTTCTACGCCTTGCCAGCTATGGAGCACCAGACACGAGCAAGCATGAGGAGTAGCAAAACATAAACTCCATAGTACCCAAGTGAGATGTGCAAAAGCCACGACTCCACTTCCTATTGTGCCCATGAGGACCACTAGTCATGGGGAGGGAGTGTTACTCAGAGACACAGTCTCCAGCTCAAACATGTAAGATGCTCCTGGAAACCCTCCAAAATGCAGAGGGCTGGGGTTGGAATTTCCATACATGGGAGCCTGGCTTTCTTGACGGGGTGATGGGAAGGCTAAGGGGCAGCCTCAGAGTGAGCAGGATGGGTAGGGACCAAAGCCGGGCAAGAGCAGGAGCCAGGCCAGCTCAAGCAGGAGCTGGGAGGTGGTACCATGGGCAGCCTCTGTTGGGGCACTGGGCCATCTGTCCTCTCTTTACACCCTCAGGATTCACGGTCCAGAAGGGCTGCTCTGGTTGGCCTTGCCTGGTCTTCTCCTCCCAATCAGGACAGGCCTGAGTCCCCATAACGAAGGTGGCACTAAGACTGAGCATGGGGCAGGGGCACCTGGGTGGTTCTGTTGGTTAAGCATCAGACTCTTGGTTTCGGCTCAGGTCATGATCTCAGGGTCATGAGATGGAGCCCTGCATCGGCCTCCATGCTCAGTGTGGAGTCTACTTCAGATCCTCCCTCTCGCTCTGCCCCTCCCACTCATGCTCTCTTTCTCAAATAAATAAATAAATCTTAAAAAAAAAAAAAAAGACTGACCATGGGGCAGACGAAAGTGGAGTGACCACAGCTTCAGCTGTAACCTGAAGCAGGATGAATCGATGCTGGGGAACCAGCACTCACGATTGTGCCCACTTTACAGATGGGGATACTGAGGCACCGAGTGGGGAAGTCACTTGCCAAATGTTGCTGTCTTGTTTGGGTTCTCCAGAAACAGATTCTGAGACAAGGGTTTGTGTGCAAGTAGTGATGCGGGTGCTATGGTAGGTTAGCTGGGTGCAAGTCCCCAGGAAGCATGGTGAGGAAAGGGACATGGGAAGGAAAGCAAGCCCATAAGGACCGTGTTAGTGAGCAGGTTACCACTGGGGCTCAGTCCCCTATAGGACCTCCTGAGAAACTTGGAAGCACACATCTTGGGGAATCCCATTGAGGAGCATGGGGGCTGATGTATTCCCACACCCACGTCCATCTAGGGGCATCAGTCCCCAGCACCTTGGACCTACCCTGCTCATAGCTGGAATAATCGAATGACTGTGGGGAAAGAGACCCAGGAGTACCAAGTGACCTTAGGCAGGTTGGGGCAGCCACTGAACACATCTATACCATTCCACAACCAGAAAGTGGTGGGCAGTGGACCTAAGCAAGGCAATCGGCCTTTTTCCAATATCACCCCCCCTTCCCTCTTCATGACAAAGCTGTCAAGTATCTTAGAACACATGGCTGCTGATGGGGTTCGGCTGGCCCCCCTCTCTGCAGTTTAGCAATGGGCTGCTTTAACTGTAAGGAACAGATGCACCTCCCAAAACCAAGGCTCAAACCACAGTGGAATGGAAATGGAATTTCAGTGTCAAGGCTATCAGGGGCCCCAAGATGCTACTGAATGCCCCAGCTCGCTCTTCTCTCTAACTTTGCAGCTCCATTTGGTCCCCAGCCTACCAGAGCCTTGGGACAGCTTCCAAGCTGGGGTTCAGTGTCCAGAGCATAACTTGGGAGGGAAGTGCCTCTATGTCCCCTTGGCCAGATCTGGGTCTGTTCTGACTGAGGTGGGGATGTTAGCACCTCCTCACCCCCTGACTGCCACCTGGAGGGGCTCTGGACTTGGGGGAGTGACCATAGAGGGCGCCTGGATGACCATAGACTGTCTATGGCAGCCGATGCACCAAAGCGCCCCACCCAAGATCAGTCTCACCTCCAGATCTCTCCGTGTCACAGGTGGACCAGGAATCCATTCTCTGCACATGCTCAGAGTCCTGACCTCCAGGTTCCCTGTTGGTCCCTCTCCCACCCTCAGGAGGAAACCAGGGAGAGTGCCCAGGACAACAGCACCACCTCCTAGCAGGAGGGCCTGCTGCAGGCCTGGCTGGGTGCCAGGAGCTTGGCACATGTCCCCTCCTGCATCCCCCAGTGCCTGGGGTGGTAGCCAGGGGCTGGGCCCCAGGGAGCTGTCCATTTTGCCTTTCCCTGGAGCATCCCCAGCCTTGGCAGCCTCCAGGCTGGATAATAGCCGCCACCACAAAGTCTCTGAGTGGCTTTTCACTTATACTGTTAATTTTAAATACTCAAGTAACAGGTGAATACATTTTTCTTATACAAATGAAATTATTTCAATAAAGCCAAGGATTCCTTGACCATTTGGCCCTCAGTGAATCCCAGGCCCAGATGAACATTGTTTGGATTTGCTGACTCTCCTTGTGAATCTTTTCTATGCATTTATAGACACACCTGTCTGCAGTGTAAATAAAGCATTTGTATGTGTGTTATAAATAGCATAATCAGTCCTTATTGTTCTGCAGCTTGATTTTCTCACCATCGACTGTCTTATTGGGTGGAACATATGTCAGTGCATGGCCCTCTGTCATCCTCTTAATGTGTTTCCCCAGGATGACTAGACTGGCTGGTATAGTCTCATTCCTATTGATGGATATTTGGGATCTGGGTAAGATTTTGCAGTTCCCTTCCTTGGGTTAGATGATTTATCCTCCATTTTTGTGGGGTGTCTCCAAGACCACTTGCCCCCTTACTCTTCACCTGTTCTATGGCTGTCTCCTCCACCACCTTGCCTTAGCTTTTATCTCTTGCCAATGATCCCACATCTCCATCTCCAGTGTGAACCTCATCTGGCCACCTCTACTGGACAGCTCACAGGCATGGCCACCAACAGACTGACCTCTATGTTTCACAAGAGCAGACATTGTGGCCAATAAACATTTGTTGAGCCAGACAGTGTTGGTCATGTTTGAGTCCTTCTAGAAGGATTCTAGAAACCTTAGGTGGACATGCTTACACACTGACCATTTCCTCGATTACCACTGCTTGAAGGCAGCCAATGCCAAGGCCAGCTGTGATTCATGACCTATCCTGAAAGGCAAGGAGGAGACTTGCAGAAGGCAAGAAGCCTGGGCTCACATCCTGCCCTCCCACTTACTGGCTCTGTGCCCTTGGGCCAATGAAGACCACATCTGAGCCTCAATTCCCTCACTGGTAATTTTGATAGTAACAGAGTGTACCTCAAGGGTAGGATTGAATAAAATGAAGCATCCCAAATGCTACTGAATGTTATTTCTGGTATGATCATATCAGTTTTCTTCCTCATCATGTTGCCAAGATTAAATACAATCGAGTACAGCTAGGCACTGAGCACTGTGCCAGCACATTAGTAGGTGCTCACTGAATGCTGGCTTCCTTTATTTCTTTCCACATTTATCTTCAAATGCAAAGAATTAATCAGTGAATGATCGAGTGGCCATCCCCCATGGCACCCAGCTGAAGCGTGGATCCTTGCTGACTGCTAATCAATAGGCATCAGTCAATGCCCAAAATGTTGATGGGATATTTGCCTTGTAGAGACCAATGTTGGAGTCACTAAGAGAGGAGCATCCAGATGTCCTGTGCCTCCAAATGGGATGTGCTGGAAACCCCCAGCCCCACCTCTGAGGTTTCTGCCAAAGAACTGAGCTTGAATCCAGGGAACACCTTTATTTTATTTTATTTTTTTAAGATTTTATTTATTTGACAGAGAGAGTGACAGCAAGAGAGGGAACACAAGCAGGCGGAGTGGGAGAGGGAGAAGCAGGCTTCCTGCTGAGCAGGGAGCCCGATGCGGGGCTCCATCCCAGGACCCCGGGGTCATGATCTGAGCCAAAGGCAGACACTCAACCGACTGAGCCACCCAGGCACCCCTGGGAAACACCTTTAGAACTGACTTCCAGATTAGAGGAGGAAGAGAAGATAGAGGATCCAGTTATAGGACACCACAAGGCAGCCTGGACAAACTGGGGAGGAGGGACACTCTACAGGATGATTGACCTGGCTCGTGCAGCAAGTCAATGGCAAGAAAGGCAAGGTGGGGGGCACTCTAGATTGAAAGAGAACTAAGAAACATAACGTCCACGTATCATCTATGGCCTTTGTATGGATTCTATTTGAACAAGATAAGTGAGAAGAGGCCTTATTTTCGAGACAATGGGGAAATGGGACTATGGACTATACATTTGATAACACCAAAGACTTCTCGGTCATTTAGTGTTATAATGGCATTATGATTATGTAGGGAAATGTGCTTATGAGGTATATAGGGACAAAATAGGATTTGCTTTTTAAGTAAAACTATGATGACGGCAGACCAAAAATTTAGTTATTTTGTGAAAGATGTCTGATTACCAGTGACCTCTCTGTCTATGGTAGAAGAATCTTATGACAAGCAATTCGTACTTCTGAAAATGAAAGAATAAAGGCATTTGCAAAAATTTTGAGAAGTTAAGGATAAGAATCAATGCCAAGAACACTCTAGTGAAACCAGTATATTTGTTTGTTGCTAGTGAGAGTATACAAGCACCAGAAGAAAATGTGGCAATAAGCAGCAAAAGTCTTAAAAGTGTTTGTTCATCTTCTCTAGCCCAGTCATTCACTGCTGGGAATTTACTCTGATGAAATAATCTGCAAGGGGTGGGGGAGCCTCTCACAGCAAGGGCCTGGCTCTTTGACTTACAAACTTTGGCTTGAGAGCTTGGAAAGCAAAGTGCTGAGAGCTGTCGCAACTTAGAGGCCCAGGCAGTGCTTTGGGGACTGCACTGGGATTACACGCACGTAGAGGCCTGTGTGCCTGGGCCCTGGGCAGTAGATGGCCTTGGAGAGGTGAGCTCTGCCCTCTGGGAAGGCACAGCTGGGCCGGCCAGGAAGTGGGGGGCAAGGGTGTTTCCAAGCTGGTACCATGCTGTCTTGGCCATTGATACAACTTCCTTGGGAATGGATTGTGAGCCTGGGTGAGAACTCAGCACTACAGCTTTCTACGGAGCAAAGGGGCACTTTCAGGGCTCCTGAAAAGGCCCTGTCCTCCCCAATTTCTCCCAGGAGCTCCCCTCTCCAGTCCTGGGACTCTGTGCTCATACACAGACAGGCTTCTCCCACTAGGGTGAGATTGTCAAGCCCTTTCCCGAAATCTCGGGTGGAGAAGGGGTGAGGTCATGAAGGCAGAGTATCTGGGAAGGAAGGAGGGCCTGTGCAGGGGAGAGGGAATCGGGTGAAGGAAACTCACTGGTGCTAGGTTCTTGACACACATTTATCGCACTGCCTCAAAACCTTAGGACAAGACATCGTATAAAATGTCTCATCACCGTTTCTTCACCATAGTCCCCAGTAGATATTCTGTCCCCATTTCACTGAGGTTCTGAGGGGCTGGTAATCTCATTAAGGTTACCGGCTTAGGTGTAAAGTTGAGATGCCAACCTTCATGCTAAGCAGGTTGTCTCTTTCTATGGTGTCCCCTGTGACTTCTCAGGACACCAAGGCTGACATTTAGAGGCTTGCACAGGTGAGCTCATTGCCGACCTCCTTGATTCTTTCCCCAGGATCTGATTTCAACCCCCACCCCCAAGGTGCTGGACCCTCATGTCCCATTTAAGTATGGCTTTAAGGCCTCAACCATGACTTGAGCCCAAGCCATTGGAACGGCTGCATCATATGGTAGATATACATTTTACTGTTTTCTTTTTGTGGTAAAATACACATAATGAAATTTGCCATTTAAATCATTTTAATGCATACAATTCAGTATGCTGTAAATACATTTATATTGTTATTCAACCATCCCCACTATCTAGTTCCAGAACTTTCTCATCATCTCAAATGAAAACCCCATACCCCTTAACAGTCATTCCCTGTTCCTCCCTGCCCCCAACCCCTGGCAACCAGTAATCTGTTTCTATAGATCTGCCTATTCCAGACATTTCATGTCAGTGGAATCTTATGATATGTGTGCTTTGTGTCTGGCATGTTTTCCCCAGTCAACCAAGTTGTAGCATGTATCAGCAAGTCATTCCTTTTTTTTAGCCAAATAATAATTCATTGTACAGTTGACCTTTGAGCAACTCAGGGGTTAGGGGCCCCAACTCCCCATGCAGTCAAAAACTCATGTATAACTTTTGATTCCCCCAAAACTTAACTACTAATAGCCTATTGTTGACCAAAAATCTTACCAATAATATTAAACAGTTGACTAACACATATTTTGTATATTAGTTGTATTATATATTATATTCTCACAATAAAGTAAGACAGAAAAAAAATGTTATTAAGAAAATCATAAGAAAGAGAAAATGTATTTACAGAACTGTACTGTATATGAATGGACCCATGCAGTTCAAATCCGTGTTGTTCGAGGGCCAACTGTATTCATATACCACCTTTTGTTTATCCATTCATGTATTGATGGAAATGTGGATTGTTGACACATTTGGGCTCTTATGAATAATGCTGCTATAAAAATTCATGTACAAATATTTATTTGAGTACCTGTTTTCAATTATTTTAGGTATCTACCTAGGAGTGGAATAGCTGGGTCATCTCATAATTCTGTGTTTAACTTACTAAGGAACCACCAAACTTTTCCACAGTGACTGTATTACTTTATAGTCCTACCAGCAATCCACAAGGGTTCCAACTCCACAGCCTCATTGTTGTTATTGCAATCCTGGGGGGTGTGAAGTGGTATCTCACCGTGATTTTGATTTGCATTTCCCTGATAATGAGTGAAGGTGGGTATATTTTCATATGTTTGTTGGACATTTGTATATCTTCTTTGGAGAAATGTCTATCCAAGTCCTTCATCCATTTTATTACTGGATTGTCTTTTTTGTTGGTGAGTTGTGAGAACTCTTTATATATGCTGGATAGTAGACCCTTACCAGATATATGATTTGTAAATACTTTCTCCCATTCTGCCAGTTGTCTTTTTACTCTCTTTTAAAAGTTTAGTTAATTAATTTTTAAGTTGAGGTATATTTGACAATTTTCTATATTTAAGATAATAAATTTAAGTACAATTTGATTCTTTGATATATGTTGCAAAATAATCACCACATTCAAGCTAATTAACATATCCACCTCTTCAGATAGCTACCACTTTGTGTGTGTTTGTGTGTGGGGGCGGTGAGAACACTTAAGATCTACCGTCTTAGCAAATTTCAAGTATTCAAACTAGTGTTGTTAACTATAGTCACATCGCTGTGCCTTAGATCTCCAATACTTGTGCATCTTGCATAACTAAAACCTTGTACTCCTTGACATCTCTCCATTTCCCCCTCTACCCAGCTCCTGGTAACTCCCATTTCACTCACTGCTTCTATGAATTCAACTGTTTTAGATTCCACATGCGAGTGAGATCAGATAGTATTTCTCTTTCTGTGTCTGACTTGTTCACTCAGCATAATGTCCTCCAGGTTCACCTATGTTGTCACAACGCTTTCAAGATTCTGTCTTTATCTTTCAACAGGTTAATTATAATGTGTGTCAGTGTCGGTCTCTGAGTTTATCCCACTTGGAACTTGCTGAGCTTCTTGGATGTGAACTTTCATGTATTTTATCAAATTTGTTAAGTTTCTGGCCATTATTTCTTCAAATATTGTTTTTGTTCCTTTCTCTCTTTTTCTGGGATTCTGTTATGCATGTGTTGGCACACTCAGTGGTGTCCCATGGGTTTCTCAGGCTCTGTTAATTTTTCTTCATTCCTTTTTCTTTGTACTCATGAGACTGGATAATTTAATTTGACCTATTTTTAAGTTCTCTGATTATCCTTCTGCCAGTTCAAATTTGAGTTGGTCCCTGCTAGTGAATTTTTCATTTTAGGTATTGGACTTCTCATTTCTTAGTCCATTAGGGCAGCTGTAACAGAATACCACAGGCCAGATGGCTTATAAACAACAGAAATTTATTTCTCACCGTCCCGAGGCTGAAAGGCCAAGATCAAGGTGTTGGCAGATTTGCTGTCTGGGGAGAGCCCACTTTCTGGTTCATGGGCTGCCATTTTTCACTATAATCTCTCATGGTGGAAGGAGCAAACAGACTCCCTGGGGTCTCTTTTACAAAGACACTAATCCCATTCATGAAGGCCCTCCTCCTCCAAATAGTTTCCTCCAAGGCCCACCTCCAAATATTACCACATTGGGGATTTGATTTCAACATACGAATTTGGGGTGGGGGGACACAAACACAAGTCTATAGCCTTCTTCAAATGTTCCGTTTGGCTCCTCTTTACATTTTCTATTTCCTGATTGATTTCTTTCTCTGTTGAGACATCCTTTTTCTGGTTTCTTTTCATCCTCTGTCCATGGTTTGTTTGTTTTTTTTCCTTTGAGTGTGGTAAAGAGTGTTAAGTTAAAGTCTTTGTCTAGTAATTCCCATGTCACACTTTCTGTTAATTTTTCTTTTCTGTGAATAGGCCATACCTTTTTGCTTCATTGCATGCCTAATACTTTGTTGTTGTTAAACACCGGGCATTTTAAATATTATGCTGTTGTAACCTAGAAATCGGATTCTGACATCTCCTCGGGGTGTATTATTGCTTGCTGTGAGTTGCAGTTACTTGTGTAGTGACTTTTAAAAATGACTTCCATGAAGACTATGCTTTGGGATATGTGGCCCCAATGTCTCTCTTCCTTTAGTTTAGTCATCAGGGAAACCTTGATAGGGATTTCTTGAGATACCATGAGCCAAGAGAGAAAAAAAAAAACAAGAAAAAAGGAACAAAATACCTTTCAGGTCTTTGCGGGTTATCTCTGTGCTGGGACATACCTTCGGTGCTTAACCAGGCCATTTTCAACTCTGCCTGAGACTTCACTCACTGCTTTTCTGAAACCTACAGGTCAGCAAGCGGTAAAAGCTTAGGGTCTTCTCAGGCCTCTTCTGAGCACATGTCCTTCCCTGGCATGCACAAGGCTTTCTAGATCCCTCATTACACGTGGGAGCTTTTCAAAACCTTTAGTCCCCAGTGTATCTCAACCCCTAGCTTTTCTTCCCAGGCTTCTGGCTTGTTTACTTTTTGCTTCAATTGTTATCCAACCACCCCCACCCCACCCCCCACCAACCCCAGGTGACAGGTGCTTATTCTTTGAGCAATATCCTCTGTATAGCCACATCTCCATCCTGAGAAGGTTCCAAGTTGGCAAAACAAAGGCAAGCCCCTTGCATCGATCCTTCAGGAAACCTCAGACAGGACAAAACTAACACAAGTTCTTGGGAACAAAGTCCACTCTGCTCCCAAGTACCCCACTGGGAATGTGGACTGGGAAAAGGGTAAGTTGGCAGCTACAAAGCCCTCCTATCACATTTCAGTGGCCTTTCTTTTTAGTTAAGCTCTTGCTTCCTATAAATCCTTGACTGTTTTCTAGAGTTCTGATAAGTTTGCTTCTGGCAACTTTTGCCAAGGTTTTTCAGTTTTTAGAGAGGGATAAGCCCCCTAGAATTTCCCACTCCATCATTTTCAGTGATATCACCCATATTTTACTTCTTAAGAAACTGCCAAGCTGTTTTCCAAAATTATGGTACCGTTTTAGATTTCTACCAATAGTTTTGAGAGTTCCAGGGTCTTCCCATATCTGCCAACACTTGGTATGGTCAGTCTTTTTCACTTTAGCCGTTTGTTCTGATTGCCTCTTACTCACCTTTTGTTGAGGGAGGGATGGTATGAGATGGCTGAACATGCAACCCTGACACTGGACAGATGAGATAGCCATTTATTAGTCACATATACTCATAGCCCAGGGGAAGAGGACACCATATGCCACGCAGGGCCACATGGAGATTGCACTCAGGAGTGGAGTGAACCTGCAGGGGCTGTGGGAGGCAGGGTTTGTAGTGACAAGAGGGTGGAGTGACCTTTGCTTCCTACAGAAGGATGTGATTGGCTTGTTTGAGTATTTTCATGGGCTACCAGGGAGATGAACTTGTTAGGTTGAAGACTGGGTAGAGTGTTGCTGGACCAGCTGATAGGGGACCTCCTGGGTAAGGAGCCTTTCCCTCTGGTTGGGGGAATACCTGGCAAGACTAAGGGACCCTGAATGAATAGATCATCTTGGGGAAAATTGACATCTTAACAATACCGACTCTTCCAATGCACGAACAAAGTATATGTTCCCGTTTATTTAGGTCTTCAGAAATTTCTCTCAGCAATGTATTATTGTTTTCTTTGTACAGATATTATGCATCTTTTGTTTTATTTATTCAAATTTCATTTTTTTGTTGCCATTAAAAGTGTTAGTTTTTAAATTTCAGTTTCTTTTTATGGAGCTTCCAGCAAGTTCAATAAGGCAAGAAAAAAAAAATGAAATCAAGCCAGACTGGAAAGGAAGGAATACTCTTGATTCTTAGTCCACTTGATGGTCTATGTAAAAATCTAGTGGAATCTACAAAATGCTACTGGAACTAATAAATGAATTTAATAAGTTTTCAGGATACAAGATAAAAGTACAAAAGTCAATTTTATTCCTGTATATTAGCAATGACTTATTTCAAATTAATATAGTAATTCTCCTCAAATTAAACTATAGATTCAATGCAATCCCAATTAAAATCTAGCAGGCTTTTTTGCAGAAGTTGATAAGCTCTTTCTAAAATTTACATAAAAATTAAAAAGCATCTAAAATAGCCAACATAACATTGAAAAAAATAAACAAAATTAGAAGACTAACGCTACCTGATTTTAATACTTTTTATAAAGCTATCTGATCAAAATTGTATGATGTTCACATAATAGAGAAATAGATCAGTGGAACAGAATAGTTGAGAAGTTAGACTCACATATATGGAGAACTAATTTTTGATAAATGTGTGAAGGTAATTCAGTGAAAAGTGGATAATTCCTTTAACAAATGTTGCTGGAAAAATTGGACATATATATGGAAAGGCAAAAACCCCAACATATACCTCACACCTTATACATAAATTAACAAAAAAATAGATCAGAGACCTAAATGTAAAATGCAAACTATAAAACTTCTAGATGAAAACATAGGAGAACATATTTGTGAGCTTGAGTTAGGCCTAAGACTGAGTAATTATGTATTTCCTACTTTTATATATAAATAATTCTGGTTTTTTAGTTAAAGACGGTAGATTGAATTTACACAATAGACCTCTGCTCCATATGGACATCCCACTGAAATTAAAATAAGTATGACTTTAAAACTGCAAAACATAGCAAATTAAACTCAAATAAAATAGAAGGCAGGAAATTATACTGATAGGAACAAGAAATGCACGAATGTAAAAGAAACATACACATAGTGAGAATTTGGAAACTCAAAATATAGCTATTTGGAGATTATGACATTGATAAACCCCCAATGATATTAAGGGGGAAAAAGGGAGGAGACACAAATAACCTGTAATGAAAAAGAAAATGTCACTGTGTATTCTTTTTTTGAAATAAAAATTGTGTGTGCTTAAGGTAAACAATATGACATTTTGATGTACATACACATAGTGAAATGATTACTACAGTCAAGCTCATTAACCTCTCCTCACATGGCTACCATTTTGTGTGTGTGGTGAGAGTACCTGATATCTACTTTGAGCAATTTTCCAGTGTTAACTATAAACACCATGCAGTACATTAGCTCTCTAGACTCATTCATCATATGTAACTGTAATTTGGTACCTTTTAACTAATATCTCCTCATTTCCCCCCACTTCCTTGTCCCTGATAACCACCATCGGACTCTCTTCCTCTATATTTTCGATTTTTTTAGATTCCACATATCAGCGAGTTCATGCAGTATTTTTCTCTCTGTATCTGACTTATTTCACTTAGCATAATTTCCTCCAATTCGTCCACATTGTCACAAATGACAGGATCTCATATTCCTTAGACATTAAAAATATCATCAGATGTTATATAAAATTTATGACAATAAATTGGAAAATATAGACATAATAGATAGATTGCTGGGGGAAAAAAAAAGCAACCTAGCAAAATAGAATGAGGAAGACAGAAAATCTGAAGAATTTAAATATTAAAGCAATTTAACGCATAACTTAAGACCTTCCTACAAAAACACTGAAAGCGTAGATGGCTTTGCTGATGAGATGTCCCAAACATTTAAGGAAGACATTGCAACCATCTCACTAACCCTTCCAGAGGACACAAAAAGAGGGAACATGTTCATGAGAAAAGGTTAACAGCAGGTCTGGACCCTTTCTTCACAGAAGTAAGCCTGACTGGAAAAATGACCTGGGGTTGCCTTCCTTAGAGTGTTTCCTTGGAAGATATGAAGTCAAGATACAAGTGGAATGCAGTGCATGGGGAATTGGTGATGGGCCCTCTTTACTGTGAATCCCCCAGTCTGTGTGACTGTGCCTGGACCCAGAGAGCTGTGAATTGGCATGAAGACCAGGACCCCCGAGTGCCTGGAGGGAAATCAAGGCAGTGGCTTTTCTGTGTTGAAGTGTGGTGGATTTGCATTGTGTCAGGTTAGCTGAGCTAGAACTGTTTCCCAGAGTTCCTGTCCCTGCATAGTTCCAGGTCCACATGGGCCACAGAGACATTTCACAGGAGACTGTGGAGGTGGACGTGGAGCAGGCAACATATTCTTTAATGCAATGCTCCGTTGGGGCCCACACAGCACACTTCCCCGCTGGCCCACTTGGTTGGTGTAGGCAGCGGCTGCTGCCAGATCCTCCTTTGGCTTCTCAGGCTCCTGGGCCAGGTACATGTTCAGCTCACCTGCTTCTCCAGGAGGTCACTTTCATTGTCAAAGCTGGAGGCTTGAAGACTGTGATAGTTCAACATGGGTTCCAGTCTGTTCTCATAGGCTCCAGTTCAAGCCTACAAGTCCCAGCTTGTCTTTGTTTCCCCCTCTTCACACCCAAACATTGTCTTCTGACTGCCCGCTCTGCTGACTTCAGGCTCCGGCAGCAGGCACAGAAGCAAAAGTTCACATAGCTTCTTTAACCAGCTCCCACATTGCATAAGGTCCAACTCCTCCAATAAATCCCTGTAATCGCCTGCAAGTTCTGCTTCTCTGATCAGATCCTGACTGATACACAAAGGCACTTTGATGTCATCTCTGGCAACCACGAATACTTCTGTGGGAGTGTGGGGTGGACAAGAAGCTACATGGACTAGCAGTTGCCGTGTCCTTCCCAGTGCACCCTACCAAGAGGTACATGCTGTTGACCTGTCTCATCACTGCTGATGTCAACCTTGGTCACTTGGTTCAGGTGGTGTCTGCCAATTTTCTCCACTATAAAGTAACTATTTTCATCTTTGTAATTAATGGGCATCCTGTTGGGGGAGACTTCTAGATTACTAATTTTTAGCAACCATTAATGGTTCCTTTCCTGCAACAATTTTTAGAGCAGTGCTTGCCAAGTAGTGATTTTCTATCTCCATCATTCCTTCTACATTTATGAATTAGAACACTGCTATAAGAAAGAGCTTCCCCCATTTAATTATATATTTAAATATTTAAATACTTATATCAGATTCCTGGATATTTATTTGACCATGTGGGTTATAACCCATTGTTTGTTTCTCAAATGTTCCCACATGTGGCCACATTTGGCCATTGGGACCCCTCCTCTGTCATAGGCTGATCTGTTGATTTCCTCTATTGTTTATATATTTGCTGTTTTATTGGCTTCTGGGCCAGTGATGAGCTCCTTTTCCTTCTAAATTATTGCTCTTTTTTTCCACCTAACTTTTGCGGACAGAAACTTACAAAATTGATTTTAAGCTTTCACTCTTGTACAATATAATAATTTAAAGTGTTGGGGAGAGGGATGTGTGGATAGCTCAGTCTGTTGGGCGTCCAACTCTTGATCTCAGCTCAGGTCTTGATCTCAGAATCATGAGTTCAAGCCCTGCATTGGGCTCCATGCTGGGCGTGTAGCCTATTTTAAGTGTCCGGGAGCAAGAATTCCTGTCCCCTTAAAGATCTTCCAGCTGGACTAAGAAATAAATTGGTATGAGTCAGACAAACAGGAGAAAACCAAATTTAATAGGCATACACACAGGGAATCCACGTAGACATAGAAATTCCAAAGACAGGCAAAATGAGGTATATATGTCATTCTGAACTAAGGAAAAGGGGATAGGGATCTGGGACCTAGATGGAAAGGAATGTACTTCACAGGACGATAAGAAGAGCAGGTTTTTGGTAATTAGATGTTTGCCCTACCATACAGATGGGTCACTCAGATAAAATTTACCTTTGTCAATAACTCTTATTCTGGGAAAGACCCCCAATTTAGATTCTTCTGTGTGATTAAAGGAGGATAAAAGTTTCTCTTGAGCTTGCAGGGTCTCAAGCGCCCTCAACTCAAAATAATCCACGTGTCAAAGTGGCACATTTGGGAGGGAGGGGGTCTGCCTTGAACCCCTACAAATGCTACAAATTTCCTTCTAAGCTCTGTTGTAGCTGCATTCCACAGATATTAATATTTTTGTTTTGTTTTGTTTTGTTTTGCTAGCATTCCGTTTAAATACCTTCTGATTTACCACAACATTCTTTCTTTGACCCATTCATTATTTGGAAGTGTTCTGATCAATTTAAAATATTTAAGAATTTTCCAGATTGTTTTTTGTTTTTGAGTTCTAATTTAGTTCCACTATGGCCAGAGAACATGTACTGTATGATTTCAATCATTTTGCATTTGGTAAGATATGTTTTATTGACCAACAAGTGGTCTACTTTGATGAATGTTACATGTACACTTGAAAAGAGTTTATATTCCAAGATTGTTTAGTATAGTGTTCTATAAATATCAGATTAAGTTGGTTGATAGTAATGTTAAAAGTATTCGTTTCTTATTGATTTTTTTTGTCTACTTTTGTTTATATCAATTACTGAGGGAGAGAGTAAAAATTCCTAACTATAATTGTGGATTTGTCTAATTCTCCATTAGATCTGTCAGTTTTTGCTTCCTAAATGTTGAAAGCTCTCTTATTAAGTGTATACACATTTATAAATATTATATCTTCCTGATGAATTGAAGATTTATCATTATGAAATGTCTCCATCTCTGGTAATAGTCCTTGTCCCGAAATTTACTTTGTCTAGCCACTCTAGTTCCTTCCTAGGTTCTTTATTTTTTTAAGACAATTGACTGTTTCAAACAAGTAAAAAAAACAATATAATGTGGAGTTTACAACATATGTGAGTTTTTTTCAAATGTAATAACAATAATATAAAGTATAGAAGAGAGTAAAAGTATACTATTTTAAGTTTCTTGAATTATATATGAAAAAGTGTAACAGTAATTCAAGGTGGCCTGTAATAAGTTGAAGATGACTATTGTAATCTTTAGAACAACAACCAAAAGTTTAAAATAAAGAGGCGCAGCTAAAAATCTAATAAAAGAGATAAAATGGAACTTCTAAAAAAGTTTACACTACTAGTCCAAAAGAAGGCAGGAAAGGAAGAAAAAAGAAACAAAGAATACATTGGACAAATGGAAAGTGAATAGAAAGATGATTTACAATATATACAATGTATACACTATATCAGTGAATGTAAATGAACTAAACACTCGAATGAAATGCAGGGCTTGTCAAACTGAATAAAGCAAGATCCAACTATGTGCTTTAAATATATGGTCTTTGGATATACAGAAGTAAAAAAACATGAGTTTTTTTTAAACGGTTTTTTAAAAAAACATGAAGATTAACTGTATGATGTCACTTATATTTGGAATATTAAAAAGCCCAAACCTAGAGATACCAAGAACAGATTGATCATTGCAGAAGTGAAGGGTGGGCAAAATGGGTGAAGATGGTCAAAAGATACAAACTTCCAGTTATAAGAGAAATAAGTCCTGGGGATGTAATGTACAGCATGGTGACTAAAGTTAACAATACTGTATCTTACATTTGGAAGTTACTAAGAGTAAATCTTAAAAGTTCTCTTGATGAGAAGAAAGTTATAACTACGTAGGGTGACAGATATTAACTAGACTTCTGTGGTGACCATTCTGCAATATATACATATACCAGATCATCACATAGTACACCTAAAAAGCTAATACAATGTTATATGTGTATTATAGCTCAATAAAACTGGGAAAAAAATTAGAAAAAATTTGGCCATTATTCCTTCAAATACTTTGCCCCAATACAACTCTCCTTCTAAAACTCTACTTACGTACATCTTAAGAATGCTAGCTTCAGGTCACTGAAGCTCTACTCTTTTGTTTTTCTCTGTGTACAGAAGTTTGGGTAGTTTTTATTAACCTTCCTTCAAGTTTACTTCAAGTTTACTAATCCTTTCTTCTCTACTGTTTGTTTTCCTATTGAACCCATTCTGTGAATTTTTAACTTCAGGTATTTCATTTTTTAGTTCTAGAATTTTAATCTTTTTCCCTTTTTCATATTTTCATTTCTGTAGTGGGACCCCATCTTTTCCTTGAATTTTTTGTGATTACTTTGTTTGCCAATCCCAGCGTCTTTGTCATATTTGAGTTGGCTTCTGTTGACTTTTCCTCCCTCTTTTTATGGGCTTCTTATGCCTAGTAAATTTTGATAATATGCTGGACATTGTTATGCTACATTATTGTGGGACTAGCTTATGTTGTTTTCCTTTAAAAAGTATTGTGTTTTGTTTATCTTTGTGGTGTCCCATCCAGTTCCTTTTCTTTTGGCTGTTTGGAATTGCAAATCCTTCCAATACTGTATACCTCAGGAATCTCAATACAGCTCAGTTTCCTAATTATTGTTCTCCAAGTGGCCTCACAGAGTCGTACTCTCAGGATGCCAGCTCAGTCTTTGGCTGAAGACTCAAAGGGACCACTATGCAAATTTCTATGTGTTCTTCTCTGCCCACCTCCCTCCTCTCTGTTATTCTGCCCCCACAGATTCTAGCTAGGGTAGCAGCTCTAAACCCAAATTCCCATTTATCCACCCAATAAAACAGTGGCCCCTGTTTCAGCAACGGTTTGTGGTTTGGAAGCTGCTTCCAGACAGAAGGTTGGGATGGATGTAGAGCCTACCATGTTTTCCTGTGTTCGAAGGTCACTTCATATCTCTTCTACAATGTGATAGTTGTCTAGGGGAGGAAGATAAATCCAATACCTGCTTTTTGTCATGCCTGGAACTAATAATCCTCCATTATACTTTTCCCATTTTAAATGTGATTGGAAACTCAGGGACCACCACACATGTGAGTAAATTTTCCTATACTAAGTCAGGATACCAAAACTAACAAGCAAATAAGTAACTTGAAGGAGGCAGAAACCATGCATGGAAAGAAAAACTTTAAAAAAGGAACCATTATTAATATCCTCATCCATGATCCAAGAACAGAATTTTGTATTTTAAAAAGGTGGGAAACCATTTTTCAGAGGAAAAAAACTCTTGCTTTTAGAAAATAAAAATTTGGGACGCCTGGGTGGCTCAGTCAGTGAAGCGTCTGCCTTCGGCTCAGGTCATGATCCCAGGGTCCTGGGATCGAGTCACACATCGGGCTCCTTGCTCATCATGGAGCCTGCTTCTCCCTCTGCCTGCCACTCCCCCTGCTTGTTCTCTTTCTCTCTGACGTATAAATAAATAAAATCTTAAAAAAAAAGAAAGAAAAGAAAAATTTGATCCCAGAAATATAAAGTTCAACAAAGGGATGGAAAATACAAGGAAAAAATTTAAATACATAATCCAGCCCAAGAAGTCTAACGTTTGAATAACAGGAATTTCAGAAAGAGAAAACAAAGGAGAAAGAGAGACCAAAGAAATAATTGAATAAATTTCCCAGAAACACGAGTCTCCAGAAAAATAACACACCTCCCTCATCAGGTACTCTGCATAATTTATGAAAATACACCAACACCAAAATACATCACAATGAAATTTTAGCATACTGAATAAGAGCACATATTTTATAAGATCCCAGACAAGAAGAAAGAAAAAAACAGATTCTGTTAAAAAAAAAAAAAAAGACAATCAATTAGAATGGCTTCAGTTGTCTTGATAATGACTCTGGGAAGGAAACAGACACCATCACAGTAATGGGGGAAAATCTATCCCCAAATTAGATATCTATATCCAACAAAGTTATCAATCATGTGTAAGAGAAAATTAAAGACATTTCAGGCATGCAAGTCCTCCCATGCTTCTGGTTTCTAGAAGCTGCTATAGAATGTGCTGATAGCACAAGGGAAACGATCAGGAAAGAGAACAACATAGGATCTAAGACGATGCTCCAGCCCAGGAGTGAGCAGAGGTGGACCCAGGATGATGGTCAAAGCCACTTGCCAGGTACAGGGGCACCTGTCCAGACTGGAGCGGGCCTGGAGGCTCCAGGAGAGAGCTCTCAAGAAGTTCAGGATGCAAACACATTTAATATGTTTTTTACACAGTCAAAAGGAGATTTACCTAAGTGGAAAAAAAGCTTAGGGATGAAATGAGTGATGAGTATGTAGAGAAATAGATGGCAGTCATTACCGCTAGTGCAAACAAAAGGCTGTTCTAGAAAAGGAAAAGTAATTATGGCACCACATGTTCATCTGTGAATACCATTTACATAGACATAATGATATAACTCCTGAAGAGCAATCTAGCCAGAATGACAATAAAGCTGCATATATGGGGAAGATGAGGGATTATAAGTGGGTATGGGGGCTGGGGAGAGAGAAAGAAGGGACGTGAGCTAAATTTTCATCTTGCACTGTGGAAATGCAATAAAGAACTTAAAATGAAACAGTCCAGAAGTAGCAATATAAATATCCTATTTAAAGATATGAACGTTAATGCCTACAGAATCAACTAGAAAATTTGACCAGGACATGGAAGGACTGCTATTCTTGATATAATTCTTGTACAGTTTCTTACGTCTCTACTCTGAATGCATGCATACCTTTGATGACCAACAATAAATTTAAAACAAATAGCACTGTGATGAGCACTTCTAGGCAGAAATTTTTTTATTTTTAAAGATTACTTCCAAAGGCCAGATTCCTAGAAATGAAAGTATTAGGACAATGGTGTACCCTTTTGGAACTTCTTGCCACATTTTGCCAGACTCTTCTCTAAAGGGCTATACCAGCTCCCTCCCAGATGCATCTCCTCTAACTTGGACTTGCTTGGTGCTCTGGCGTGTTGCTCTGGGCTCTGGGTGACACCGAATGTTGAGCATCTCTGCCCCCAAAGCCTGACGTTTGACAACTAAGCTGTGGATTGCAGGACCCCAGGGGAAAGAGGGAGCCTTCTCAGAGGCTACTTGAAGGAGGCTTCTTAGAGAAGGTGACACTGAAACTGGATCTAAAAGAATAAGGAAGAGTTTCACATGTCGGGGAGTCAGGGAAGGACTTCCGGTGGGAAGTGAGAGAAAGATGTCTCACGGATTTTTTTTACGTGATGGTCGGTCAGGGGTAGCCACAGAGGAGTCCCAGGAGAGGCTCGGGAAAATAAAGTTTATTATACTCACTGGTTCTAGGGACAGGAGGCAGGACACATGGAAAAGATACCAGTGTGGTCAGAAGGCAGAGGACAAGAGTGGGGGGAAGGTCTGGGCCAGAGCCTTTTCTTGGGGTGTCCTCAGGAAATGGTGAACAGTTTAGAATGGGCTGGTTTGGTTCTAAGCTAGAGGGGTGGTCCCTGGTTGTGGATCACCTGGCCTGGGATGATTAAGGCAGATGAACCTTGCCTCCTGGGCTTTGTGGGCCAGGTCGAGAACCTACAGGCTCTGGAACAGTTAGTTTGCAGTTTGCATAACAAAGGCATGCTCTGGCCTGGGCCCTTTGCCATCTCCATGAATTGGCTAGCCCCAGGAGGGTCAGTCTCCCCAGCCAGGAAGATTTTTTTCCCCCCGAAGATGCCAAAACCTCGTAATACACGGAGAATAAAAAAATGTAAATACAGAAGCCAACTCAAATTAGGAAGGACAGAGCAGAGGAGGCTTAAGGAGAAGCCAATGACAGGAACGCCAACTGCCCTCTCTCTCCTCCTCCCCGTCGCCTTCTGAGTGTGTGTTGCCTTCATTCACCCAGACCAGCTTCTCCCCTGGGTGGAGACGTGGCAGCCTCCGCTCCAGGACCAGAGGCAAAGCCAGGTCTCTATGCTCTGGGTAAAAGGAGCTCCCATTTGACCTGGCTCCAGTCAAAGTCCCGCCACACCCCCTTCCCCGTCCCCTCCGCCTGCATGCATGCTTCCAGATCCCTCTGACCAGGGCTGGCTACTGTGATTGAAACAGCAGGTGTCAAAGGCCTAAATCTGTGGCTGGTTGGGGTAACTCAAGGGCATAGCTAAGAACAGACCCCCTTCTAGGTCTTGCCCTTGGCCTTCCTTCTGCATAGAAGGCTCTTCCCCAGACAGAATGGCTCCCTCTCTTGCTCTCCCTAGGTCTCTGCTCAAGTGTCCCCTTCTCAATGGGACCTGTGCTGCAACTGGTGCTCACGGTCCACGGAGCTGGCCTTCTGTTTCTCCACATCTCGCTCCGCCGCCTGGCTCCCATGCCTGTGTGCGTCCCGTCTCCCCCTCCCCGCGCTAGGATACAAGCCCGCCGGGGCAGAGCTTTGGTCCGAGTTGCGGATAGCTGTACCAGCGGTGCCTAGAACGGCGCCTGGTGCGCGGCGGGCGGTCGGCAGGCATGCAGATCTTGTGGCAGAAGGAAGCAGTGTGTATAGGAGAATTTCCTCAAATGAAAGAGAATAGCACAAACTTGGTGCGGGGGTGTCGTGGAAGAAAGGAGATGCCCTGGGGCGCCTGGGTGGCTCAGTCGGTTAAGCGTCTGCCTTCGGCTCAGGTCATGATCCCAGGGTCCTGGGATCGAGTCCCACATCGGGCTCCCTGCTTTGCGTGGAGCCTGCTTCTCCCACTCCCCCTGCTTGTGTTCCCTCTCTCGCTGTGTCTCTCTCCATCAAATAAATAAATAAAATCTTTAAAAAAAAAAAAGAAAGAAAGAAAGGAGATGCCCTGAGTGGTGTCTCCTGGGGCTGGGGGTCTAGGAACGCCACACCCTGAGCTAGTAAATTCTCCTTGGGCTTCAAGGCATGTGCCCTATTGGGAAGGCTCCTTCCACTTACTCCTCCCCTCCCAGGGACAGAAGCCAGTATGGGCACTGGGGACGAGAGGTGGGCAGTAAGGGAAGGGCGGGGGCTGTGCCCATAGAAGCAGTGGATAGCCACCTAGCTGGCCCCTTGCAGGAGTCAGTGGTAAAGCCACATGGATTTCTGGACACCTGTTCTGAGACATTCCTCTCTCATGGACAGAAAGCTGTCTTGGGACCAGCTGCGGATGGGGTCATGGTGGGGAGGATGGTCTCATGTTAGGGCTCAGAGTGCTCCAGACAAGCCCCCGTGCACATGGGAGCAGACTCCACCCTGGCGAAGGGAGGACAGGTAGGAACAAAAGTTAATGAGTGGTATCCCTCCCGGTCCTCTGCCCTTGCTTTGTCCTGCTCGAGAGGTGGGCTTTCATCCCTGCGGCTCCGGTGAAGACACAGAGGAGCTCAATCCTAAACACCCACCCCCTAGAAGCCTAGCTCCAGGGGCTGTAGAGCTCTCTACTTTGTTCACAAACGTGTCCCAAGTGTGTGGCCTGGGGTGGGCCCTTCAGTGATATTTGTGGGACCATGGGAAGCATCTGGGCTTGCTAAGCAACCAATCCGAAAGGAAGGTTGAGTATCCTTTGGGGTGGCCCCCGAGGCCATAACGTGGTCAATGCACCTTCTTTTCAGAAGACCACTTTCCAGCAACAGGGTTGCCGGGGATGGGAGAAGTCACCTTGACAGCGGTCAGACCCTGTCTTTGGGGGTGCTGTGGAGGCCTTTCTACCTTATCTCTGGTGAGCTCCAGGGGCTCTGCTCTCACAGATGCTTCTCTTTCCAGGCTTACCTGTCAAAGTGTGGACACTGCTGCTCACCTGGTCCTGGGGAGGTTCTGTTAGACTCACCCTCCTGCCCCCACCCCAAAGCTCACAGGACCCCCAAGTTCCTGACCTGCAGAGGTGAGAAAGAAATCTCTCTGAACACAAGCAACCCCCAGGACAATGATCTTCAGGGGAACCCTTCGCTTGTCAGTAGAGGTGAACTACACCCCAACAGTCCTCTGACTTCATCAGCACCTGAGTCCCCTGGGAGCTTGTGAGAGACCCAGATTCCTGGACCCGGGAGTCTGCTTCTCTAACAGCTGCCCCATGGGACTGGGAGAGTGAGGGCGATTCTTCAAAGCTTTGCATCAAGTGGAGCCAATGTGTCTCGGCCCCTCACCAGGAAGCTACTCCGCCTGGAGCTGCAGCTGTGGTTCACCTTGCTTCGGGGGGCCTCTCAGGCAGCATGTGGGGTGGAGACCTTGGTCACCCCCAACTGGAGGGTGGGTGTGTCCCAGGGAGCTGCCTCCTCCTAGGCCCAACCTTTAATGCCCGCTGTGCTGAGGGAACCCCCAGCTCTAGGACCAGGGATCCCCACACAGAGGGGAGGGTAGGAGGCTGAGTAATTGCCCCCAAAGATACCCAGATCCTAATCCCTAGAGCCTATTAACGTTGCCTTATATGGAAAGAGTCTTGGCAGATGTGATTCGATTAAGGATCTTAACATGGGGAAATTATCTTTGAGTGACTTTATAAGCATATGGGGCAGAGGGAGCTTAGACACAGAAGAGGAAGAGGTGACGGGACCACTGAGGCAGAGATTGCAGCAACGTGGCCACAAGCCAAGGGATGGATGCCTGTGGCCACCAGAAGCTGGGGGGGGTGGTGGGGGCAAGGAACAGATTCACTCTTGGAGCATCCAGAGGGACCCAGCCTTGCCAACGCTTTGACTTCAGCCCAGTGAGACTGATTTCAGGCTTCTGGCTTTCAGAACTGTAAGAGAAGAAATGTGTTTTTTTAAGTCCCCGGTTTGTGATCATTTGTTATAGCAGCCACGGGGCATCTCTTCCGGGAAGTTGTGGCCTGGTGTCCAGGCTGCTCTGTTGGCTGGCTGGTGGAGGGGACCAGCAGGGGCCTAGGGAGGAGTCATCTGGGGGTTGAACCCAAAGCCAGCAGCCCCGAAGACCTCCATGTCCCCTCAGGGTGTTGTTTTTGGTTATCTGACAAGCTGGGGGCCACCCAGACCGGCCCCAGAGCAGACATCAGCCTGTTGGCACAGCTGGATACCAAGGTCATTTGCAGCCCAGTTCCCCAGAATCCTGGACCAGGTGGGTGAGGCCCCTGGGGCAGCCTAGGCCGGCCTGAGGGATTGCTGAGCAGCCTCAGGCAAACTGGAGGGGGGTTCGGGGGGTAGTCACAGCTTGCGCTCAGCATCCTCCCCAGATCCTGAGTGGGCCACGACCCCCAGCCCTGGAGCCCGGGGTCCCTCTGTGGCTCCTTCCACTCCAGGCCCATCTGGACATTTCACATTTCCGGGCCTCCACATCTGCCTTTAGCCTGGACCTCCTTGAGGCTGAGACTGTCCCCTCTGCAGCAGGAGGGTAGAAATTGGTGCTCATCACGGGATTGTTGGCCCCTGCACATGTCTGGGCTAAGCAGGCCTTGCTGCCTGGGGACACAGGAGTGCTAGGCACCTGGCATGAGGACCAGGCCTGCCTGCCTCCTCCCATTCTGGGCCTGAAAGGCAGGGTCAGGTCTAATCGGGCTTCTGCATCCACTACCTCCCAGGGATGGGGTGAGCCTGAGTCTTTGTTGAAAGAGTAGTCCTATAGACCCTGAGAAAGCTGATTTATTCAGGAAAGTACCAGAGGCAGATCTGGGCATCAGCAGGAGGGGGAGACCCTAGAACCCAACTCTGTGAAGACTCCCTGGACATCTCCTGGACCCTGCTCAGGGCTCCTGGTACCATCTGCAAACTCCTTCATTTCTTGGCTCAGGCCCCTGATGCCCCTTCTATCCCCTCCCCCTTGCACACAAACACTTCCGAGGCTGCCTTTCTGTGCACTCAGCCTCCACCTCAAACTTCTCCTGTGGATTCGCATAGCCATGCTCCTTTCCTGCAGGACATCCAAGCTCTGGCCTCAGCCCACTGGGCCCTGAGCCTTGCTGGGCTCTTCTGGGCAGGGGCACAGACTGGACCCAAGGCAAAGGGCATTCATTGCTTGGGGTAGATGAAACCCAGCGGGTAGACAGCAGGCCTCCCTGGTCGGTGGCTGATAGGCTATCCCCAGGCCTGTGCATCTCCTCGCCATCCTGCCCTCTCCCCACTCGGCCCTGGCTTCACATGCAAGCAGGCCCGAGCATTGAGATTTCCCGTGCCCAGCTTAGCAAGCCCACGGGAAACAGTCCCTACAAAAGTCCCTGAACGGTGGGACTTTTCCTCCTGGGTTGAACCTCTGCCCGCCTCAGAAGCCATAGCTTTGGCAGGGAATAGAATTCTCTGAGTCAGCCTTTGGACCTGGGCCCTGAGCCCATGGGTGCTGGAAAAGGTGATCTCGCTGGGACCCCGTCTACCGAGAGTGGGGCCAGGGAGATGCCCTAAGAGGGAGTGG
Source organism: Leptonychotes weddellii (assembly GCF_054177405.1). Lineage (NCBI taxonomy): Eukaryota > Metazoa > Chordata > Mammalia > Carnivora > Phocidae > Leptonychotes > Leptonychotes weddellii. Next base: position 132,122,371 of record NC_138375.1, on the reverse strand, counting down.
ATGCTGGGTGGGCAGAAAGAGCTAATGCCTCACCAAAAGATGCCTGCATCTGCCGCAAACTCTTCTGTCACCCGTTGGCACCCCCCACCTTCCCGCTGCCAACAGACCGCCCAGATCTGGTTACGGGGCTGCACCTGGCCTCCAGGTGCGCCATCTGGGCTACAGAACCTCACCAGCACTTGCCTCGGCCCCAGCGCACCAGCTTTGTTCCTTTGTAGGGACCAGACGGAGCCAATCAAGTCTTGCCAGGGGACCGTCCTCACCTTCCCCAGCTGGAAGAGGCAATAGGGGGCAGCAGGACAGGGAGAGACATGCCTGCCACGTGATACTGGAGAATTCAGCCTCAACCTCGCTGATCTCAACGTGAGGGGCCGTAATCCTGCTTACCTGCCTGCACTGGGGTGAGGACAGCTATGGAAGGATGCTTTGCAGGCTGAGCGCATTGCTGTAATGTGAGGGGGCCAACGGGCCTCCCGGGCAGTTCCCCTAAAGTGACACTGAGCTTGGAGAATTTCCCCGGGGCCAGGGTGTGGTCCCCAGATAGGCAGCTGCAGGCAGGATTGGTCTGTGCAAACCAAATGCCCACCTACCTGTTCATTTTCAGTGCGATGTACACTGGTCCATGAGAGGCCACCGGCAGAGGGCGTTCGGGAGCTTTCTCTGCCCTGCCTCTTGCCTCTCGGCGGAGCTGGGAGAGGCAGCATTCCTCTTGGCTTCCCCGGCTGATCAGCATCCTGCTCAAGCTTAAAAATTCTATATTTCAGGCCTAATGCACTCCCAGGGGAGTAAGACTGGAGGGTTGAGAGTTCTGAAATGCTTCCCTCAGCCCCACATAGGCCAACAAGGTTGCTCACGAGTGTCCCTGACCTGTTCCTGAGAACGGGAGGCCCTGAGAGCGGGAGGCCCTGGAGGGTCCCTCAGAGCACACCAGGCCTACCAGCCTGTGTGTAGGGAGGTGGGGAAGGGGCTCATGGCAGCCACCTAGCCCTGACCACTGGGCCAGGCATACGGGGGGACCCCACACCCCACAAAGCACCGAATCAATGAATGGAGTTTTGCATAATCGATGTTATCCTTTGCAGGTGCTATACTTAAATGGCACAGATAATTGGAACATGGTCCTCAGAGGAGGAGAGAGCCCTGGGGTTTGGGGTCATCAGGGAGGCTTTCCAGGGGACAAATATGGGCCTGGGGCTGAGAGAATGGGGCGCAGCTGAGGGTGCTTGTGGGCAAGGCCAGTGTGGTGTTGGGAAGACAGGGTGTGGCTGCTCTGCCTGGAGCCCACGATGATCTTGGAATTCCCCAGGGCTTTCCAGATGCCAGAGAGCAAGGGTGGAGTGGGCTGTTCCTCCTGTCTCGCTCCTTCTGCACCAGCCACAGCTGGGAAGCCCTGGGTGGTGCCCACAGCCAACTGACACATTCTGCCTTTCCCGGAGATCCGGAGGTGGGCTGAGAGGAGTGACGGAGAGGTGTCCTGGGGCTGTGCCTTCAAGACAGGAATGGAGGCAACAAAAACGGCCGCACCCTCCCCCCCCAGCTGTTGTGCAAGGAGAAAGGCATGTCTCCTGTCAAATTTCAGGGCCAGTGGGGACCATTTTCTGGTCACAGGTCAGCCCCAGCAGCTGTCCTCCCCGCTGACCCAGAAGATCTAAAGTGGGGAAGGTGGGGGAAGCGTTTCGCACTCATGGTCAGAGAGGAGATGCCCTCACCCCAGTTTACAGACAAGAAAACCGGAGCTCAGAGAATGGATAAGGCACGTGAAGGGCCAGGCAGGTGGGAGCTGACTGGGAGCAGCCTAGGGTGGGAGGAGGGGCTGGATGGGCCCTGGATGGGAAAGGGCCGACCTCGGGGGCAGGTGTCATTACTGACCTGGAAAATGGCATCTGAGAATCCCAGAGTTTGCCGGCCGTCAGGGCAGAGAAGCCGACGTGGGCTCAGATGGGGGTGCAGCAGGTCGGGGGGGCGGAGCCTGGCTGTGGACTGGGCCAGAGGGCAGGGTTGGTCAGGGGGCAAGGCAGCAGGGCCAGAGTGGACGGCCCAAGGAGCACTGCCTAGATCTAGCTCAGAGGCCTCTGAGGCTATCTGGGCCCAGCCTCATCACCCTTGGCGTTGACATCCCAGAACCCCTTCCAGGCATGTTCCATGACCCCCGTTGGGACACCTCAGTCTCTCCCCTCTCCATAAGCGCGGTCCAGTCTCAACTCACTGTTGACCCTGCCGACGAGTCTCTCCTGGGTTGAACCTCTGCCCGCCTCAGAAGCCATAGCTTTGGCAGGGAATAGAATTCTGAGTCAGCCTTTGGACCTGGGCCCTGAGCCCATGGGTGCTGGAAAAGGTGATCTCGTTGGCACCCCGTCTACCGAGAGTGGGGCCGGGGAGATGCCAGAAAGTATGTCCTGAATTCCTCAGGATCCTGGAGCAGGTTGGCCAGTCACCGGACACCAGCCGAGACACAAGTACGTGGTGGGCCGCCCTCACTGACAGATGTGGGGGCAGACAGCCGACAACCAGGGGCAGGGCCAGAAACACGACGGTAACTCTCACATCTGTGATGAAGGAGAGGCTCAGTGTGTCGACAGCAGAGCTAAGAGGCGAGGCGTCTCTGAGCTGGGGATGCAGGGAAGGAGGCTACTATGATCTGCAGGCATCCCCGAGCAGAAGGATGGCCTGGGACTGTCTCAGGACACAGTGGGGAGTGGCCCAGGCCGAGTGGGACAGGTTGCTGGGCCCGGCATCCCACACACCAAGGACCTGGTGGCAGGTGTGACTTTGTTCTTAGAGCCATGGGAAGCCACCAGGAGACTCCTAGCAGACGTGTGTGGTAACCGGTTTGCCTTTGGGAAACCCGCTCTGGCTGCTGTGGGCGGAGGGGATTGGAGAGGTCCACACAACACTCCAGGATACCTGGGCGAGGTCACGGCAGTCCTCTGGTTCAAGATGATGTTCTTGAGAGGGAACAGGAAGTGGATGGATTTGGAGTGTGGAATCAAGTATGCTTGGGGGATGAGGAAGCAGAAATGCCCAAGTACAGCCTGCATCCACTAAGGGGGCGCTCAGACAGCAGCGGCCTCGGGGCACAGTGGGGAGAAAGCCGTGAGCTCCGTGGGGTAGATGTTGCAAAACAGGTGTGAGGGGCCAGTCAAGGTGTGGGGGGAGAGGGCAGGTGGGCAAGATGTCTCAAGGGTTTGGCTACTCAGAAGAGGAGCCCTGGGCAGATGACACAAGCCCGAGAGTCCTCGTGGCACCAAGGACACTTGTCTGAACATCCTGGCTCTCATCCCAGAGTCGGAAGAGCTGAGTTGAAGTCCACTCCATCACATAATTGGCTGGGCCACCCAGACACCCTCCCCGAGGGAGCTGCATCTGCACTTGGGACTTGAGCCATCACAGGGGTGCTCCTGGCTCCCACACCTGCACCTCCCGCCCCCAGCCTCAGGCACATGCCCGGCTGCCCCCAGACAGTGCGCCTAGGTGTCCTCAGGCACCCCCACATCCCATGGCCCCAAATGAAACTTACGTGGTCTCTCCCACGGTCTGCTCCCGTTCCTCCTGCATCCTCTCTGAGGGGTGATGTCCTAACAGCCAGAAACCTAGTTAGACCAGGGCTGTACCAGGCTGCAAGGTACATATAAATCACCTGGAGGTCTTGTTAAACAGCAGGTCTGACTCAGCAGGACGGGGAGGCCAGATATTCTGCGTTTCTGATAAGCCCCCAGGTGCTGGGGCTGCTGCTGGTCTGGGGAGCACAGTTGGAAGCTGTGGTGTTTCTAGGCGCTTCTTCCCTCCCTCCCCTCCCACTCTGCATCCTGCATACTTCCCGAATCTGTCCCCAGAGTTCCCCTCCTACCAAGTCCCACTGTCTCTAACCTAGATGGTTGCAGCCACTTCCTCAACCAGTATTCCTTTGGTTCCTGTTGCTGATGGGTGTTCCCAGGAGAAATCGAATGTTCCACGATCAGGATGACTTATCCAGTCACCTTCGCCGAAGTAGACAACAGGGGGAGGGTGGGTCCAGGCCTCCACCCTACAGCCAAGGCAGGCTGCAGGGTCCAAGGTGCTTCTCACCGCTGACGCTGTGCATGGGGCTGGGGGATGCCACGGAGCAGACTCTGGATGGACTGCCAAGATCCAAGCCGGGAAATGGACTCTAACAGTAGGCTTGGGGGATGAGGAAGCAGAAATCATCCCATCAATCCCAGGGGGGCATGTCTGATGGTGGGCCAAAGCAAGGAAGAGCCAAGGATGAGGCCCCACTCCAGAGGAAGGGAGGGAGGGAGGCCCTGACTCCCAGTGCTCTAAAGCAGTGGTCTCAGATTTTCAGCGTGTGGGCTAAAATCCTAGCCACAGCTCCCGAGATTCTGATTCTGTCTCCCTGGGGGAGCCATTATTTTAAAAGACAAAACAACATACAAAACTGACTCGGATGATGGGGATGCCCAGGCTGAGCGCGGCCGCTGCTCTGGGTCACTGCTGTCAATGGCCCCACCTGGAGGCCTTCGGGGGAGTTACATGGTGCTCCTAAAGGAAGGCTCCCAGCGAATCCCCTTAGCCTCAGGATCGGCTTGCTACAGAACCTCTTTCAATATCTCCAACAACCCTCTCCACGAGGGATCCTCCTCTCCACGTCACTGATGGTGAAAGAGAAACTCAGAGAGTGGAGGTGACGGATCCAACATCACACACCTGGAGGGTGGAGGAGTCAGGGTTAGATCCCAGGTCTGTCTGAACCCCAGCCCTGTCATGCAGGCCAATGGCTTGTAAATCTGGTTGGTAGGCAAAATCACCCAGGGAACTAGAGGGGAGGACTTCAGGATCAGCCAAGGCATGTGGCTACTTGCCCTCCCAGGCAAAGGTGCCGCACAGAATAGTCAAAGGAAAGAAGACCATGACCCCACCCCCACCCCCCAGGGCAGAGTCTGGGCCCGGAGCTGGGGTGGGCTCTGGAGAGCCCTCCCTGCTAAGCCAGATCTTACCCCATCAGTTTCTGGATCATTAGGGGTGCCTGGGGGCCTCAGGGAAGGGGCAAGAGCTGTGGGGGACACTTGGAGGTGCAGGGCAGCATCTATTTACCAACCAGAGGGGGGGGGACGCATTTCAGCATTTTAACAACTGGCATATGTATATATATATATATATAGAAATCTACATGCATGAGGAGAACAGACGAGGGAACAAGAGTAATAGTATTTCAGAAGCCAGAAAGCAGATACTTGAGTGGCAACTGACTTAGCAGTGTGCATTGGCTGGGTGTCTGCTCTTTTCCCAAGACCCTATTAACATGAAAGTAGAGGAGTAAAGGCCCTATGATCCCCTAATACAAAGAAAACGGGGGTGTCCACAACTAAAGGTTTCTACAGAGGAATAGGGAGTGGGTGAATTGAGCTGCAGCAGTATCTCCTGGGGTCCCCAAGGCCACCCAGCCCAGAGGGAGTTTGGGTGCCTAGGCCAGAAGCTGCTTTCTGCAACCCTGGTCTCCAGGGACAAAGTCAGCCCCGTGATGATGGCTGCCAGCCAGCAAGCCCTACCCCCCAATATCCTGGTTGCTTCTTCCCCTATATGTGAATGGAAGAACGAGAGCCACCCGACACTTGAGGAAAGCCAATTTCCTGACAGGGAGAGATGGAGAGGCAGAAGCCCGCATGGATTCCTGGAGACACTGGGACAATTCTGGGAATGGGTAAGGGAACAGAAAGGAAAAATCTAGAATCCTGAGCAGTAACATTCAATAATGCATACTCTATCTTCACCTAAAAGATTGCTGCAACTTGCTTTTTCCTCTCAGCATAGTTTTTGAGATTTGTTCATTGTAAATAAATCAAGGAGTTACATTTTTCGAAGTTCCATCGTATGCCTATCCCCCAACTTATTGAACGACACTTGGGTTGATTCTGTTTTGCTTTGTTTTGGTTTTTCAGTTACCAATAATGCGTAACTGCCCTGTGCCTTTGGAAAGTTACCCTGAACCTCACTGGGCTTCAGTTTACAGACACTTTCTCGGTTTACAGATAGTTATCTGGAAAGCAGGGAACAGTAGAACCTACCACATAGACTTGTGATGACGATTCAATGCATTCATAAAGGTGAACCAGCAGGGGATCTCAATCAAGGGCAATTTTGTTCCCCGGGGACATTTGGCCATGTCTGGAGACATTTTTGGTCATTGTAACTTGGGTAAGGAGGCCACGGCTATTACTGGCATCTAGTGGGTAGAGCCCAGAGATGTTGCTAAACTTATCCTACACTGCCTCCCACACAAAGAATTACCCCGGCCCAAAATATCAGTCATGCCAAACTTGAAAAACCCTGGAATAGTGCACGGCACAAAATAAGCACTAAGGAAATATTAGTTTTTTTTTAAAGAGTTGCAATGAAAATTCTTTTTCTTATCTTCTATAGACAAGTGTAAGAATCTCTCATAGAATGATCACTGCCTTCAAATACTCGTGGAACATTTACCACACTTGTTTTATTCAGCCATAAAGAACACCTCAGTAAAATTCTAAAATGTAGAAATTATACAGAGAATTTTCTTACCGTGAAGCAATAGCTGAGAAATTAACTACAAAAGGAGAGCTTCTTCCTGCCTCACCCCTACCCCCCACATCTACCAGAATTCCAGAGCCATCCAGAATTTTTAAAATTTCATAAGTAACTATTTTTTAAAGAAGAAACATAAAGTAAAACATTAATTTATAAAGTATTATCAATGATAATATCGTATATTAAGAGCCATTGCCTATAGCCCAAAGGAGAACTTATAGAAAAAAAGCATAGTCTTGGGTAACTTTATAAAATAAAGAAAAAAAAGAAAAAGAAATGAGCTAAGCATTCACTTCTAGAAAGAACATAAATAATAAAACAATACAACAGAATAGTAGGAGGAAATTAGTAAACTTAAAAAAGAAATTAATGAAATAAGAAAACAAGAGTGGCCTCAATATTTTCTGAATACCAATAAAATGGGCAAAACTCTGACAAGTATGTCTTCAAGAGGGAAAAACAAAAGCTAGAAACAGAAATAGGCGGTATTAGGAATGAGCAAGAAGATGTGACCATAGATATGTAGGAGATTAAACACTGTAAGAAAGGCTTCCATTTAGGATAGAGTACACCCATCCGAGCTGCTCATTCCCACGAAATCCCACGAATGTCATGGTGACAGGCTGAGGACAGGTAAATAAGCCCACAGCACAAAAATGGGGAGGACAAGGGCGCCTGGTGGCTCGGTTAGTTAAGCGTCTGCCTTCGGCTCAGGTCATGATTCCAGGGTCCTGGGATCGAGCCCCACATCGGGCTCCTTGCTCAGAAGGGAGTCTGCTTCTCCCTCGCCCTCTGCCCCTGCTCGCGTGTGCTCTCTTGCTCACTCTATTTCTCAAATAAATTAACAAAATCTTTAAAACAACAACAACACCACCAAAAAAAAAAAAGATGGGGAGGACAGAGAGAAGTAGCAATACAAATTTGGCCAGTGGAAAGCAAATATTGGAGTAGTAACTGACCTTGACTCCAGACAACAAAAACGAATCTAGCAGTGGGGAAAGCAGAAAAACTGGCTTAAAACCTCAAAATCTAGCCTCTGCACCAACCACTCTGGCTCTCACTCCAAACCGGGGCACTGGCGATGGTGCCATCCACCTGAGGCTGCGGGGGCAGCAGCAAAACCTCGGGGAATTCTGGACCCCACCCTACAACCAGGGACTGGGGGGTCCCATGCAATGGCACAGCAGAGAAGTTTTGTCTCCCCACCCAGTGGCATTAGGAGACATCAGGTCCAGTGGCTTCTGTTCACCCCCATGCCCTGCAAACAAGTCACCCAGAAACACCAGTCAAACCCAAGAAGTGCCTCCTGCCCTCGGAAAGCCTAGCTGGCACTGACTGAGCAGGGGCCCAGGAGCACCAGAAGAACAAAGCCAACCAGAATGGCACAGAAAGGGCTCAGAAAATGAAACTGTCGTCAGAGCTAAAGCCTGCAAAAGTAGATACAACCTGCATACTAAGTTGGGTGACTGCCTGCTGACACAGGAGATTTAAGTGTGATTAACAGTCCCTCACACGGGGCGCCCGGGTGGCTCAGTCGGTTAAGCGTCTGCCTTTGGCTCAGGTCATGATCCCAGGGTCCTGGGTCGAGCCCTGCGTCGGGCTCCCTGCTCAGGAGGGTGTCTGCTTCTCCCTCTCCTCCCTGCTTGTGCTCTCTCTCACTATCTCTGTCACAATCTGTCTCTCTCTCTCTCAAATAAATAAATAAAATCTTAAAAAAAAAAGAGTCCCCTCACACAATAACCAAAATAAGAAGGGTACTATAGAAAATCACCTGTCATTCCCAGAACAAGGAAAATCACAACCCAAATGAGAGAAGACAATTGACACAAGCCAATACTAAGATAAATCAGATTTATATACAATACCCAAAATAAAAATTCACTGGATGCACTTAGTAGAAGAGTGGAAATGAAAGCAGATAGAATCAGGGGCGCCTAGGTGGCTCAGTCAGTTAAGCGGCTGCCTTCGGCTCAGGTCGTGATCCCAGGGTCCTACGATCGAGCCCCGCATCAGGCTCCCTGCTCAGCGGGAAGCCTGCTTCTCCCTCTCCCACTCCCCCGCTTGTGCTCTCTCACACACTGTGTCTCTCTCTATCAGGTAAATAAATAAAATCTTAAAAAAAAAAAAAAAAAGCAGATAGACTCAAGGAGCTTGAACGCCAAAAGAGCTTACTCAGTCTGAGCAACAGCAAAAAAAAAATAGATTGAAAAAAATAATGAACAGACCCTCAGGGACCTGTGGGTATAATAAAGGATTCATGTCACAAAACTCCCAGAGGATAGGGAGAAAGTGTGTGCAACTGAAAAGGTGTTCATAGAAATAATGGCTGTGGTGTTTTTCCAAACTTGGAGAAAGACGTAAACCTACAGATTCAAGAACTGAAAAGAACCCCAAATATGAAAACCCAAAGAACTCCACATCAAGACACATCATAATTAAAATTTTGAAAACCAAAAACAGAGGAAAAAAATATTTTTTAAAAGATTTTACTTATTTATTTGAGAGAGAGAGAGAGCACGAGTGGGGTGAGGGGCAGAGGGAGAAGCAGTCTCCCCACCAAGCAGGGAACCCGAGGCAGGGCTCAATCCCAAGACTCTGGGATCATGACCTGAGCTGAAGGCAGATGCTTAACGTACTGAGCCACCCAGGTGCCCCCAGAGAAAAAAATCTTAAAAACAGCTGAAGAGAAATGATGCACTGCCCCATGAAGGAAAAGTGATTCAATGAACAGTGGATTTCTCATATGAAAGAAAAACTGTCAACTCAGAAGGCTACATCTGGTACAATTGTTCCTCCGAAATGAAGGGGAAATAGAGACATTCTCAGATGAAGAAGAGCTAAGAGAATTTGTTGCTAGCAGACCTACCCTTAAAGAATGGCTAGGGGTGCCTGGCTGGCTCAGTCCAGATGAGTTCGAGCCCCACATTGGGTGTAGAGATTACTTAAAATAAATAAATAAATAAATAAATAAATAAATAAATAAATAAATAAATAAATAAAATCTTAGAAAAAAAGAAAAGAAAAAGAATGACTAGAGGAAGCTCCCCAGAAATAAAAAAATATGATGTCAGGGGTACCTGGGTGGCTCAGTCAATTAAGCATCTGCCTTTGGCTCAGGGTCCTGGAATCGAGCCCCACATCGGGCTCTCTGCTCAGCGGGAAGTCTGCTTCTCCCTCTCCCTCTGCCTCCCCCTGCCTGTGCTCTCTCTCTCTGTCAAATAAATAAATAAAATCTTTTTAAAAAAATGATGAAAGAGGAAACCAGGGCCCTCAGAAAGGGGTGGAAAACAATGGAATGAGTAAACAGAATAGAATGTTCCTCACCTCGTCAGTTTTCTTCATCATATCTTATGGTTGAAACAAAAATTATAGCATAATCTGATGTGGTGCTCAATGAATGTAGAGAAAATACTTCAGAATATTATATTTTCTAAATTGGAAAGATCAAGGAACCTGAGTAGAGGTAAGTTTTCTACATTTCGCTCAAAATGATAAAATGTTGACACTAGCAGGCTATGATCAACTTATGTGTGTAAACACATATGATAAGCCCTAGAGCAAATGACTGAGAAAATTATTCAGTGATACACTCAAAAACTTTATCAATAAATCAAAATAAACTCTAAAAAAATGTTCAGGGCACTGAAAGGAAGGGAAGAAAAAAGAAAACAGAGGACTGAGAAAGAGAGGGTGAATGTGCAGAAAACAACAAAGTGGCAGGTTTAAGCCCTAATGTATCAACAATTGCTTTAAATGTAAGTAGTTTAAACACACCAATGAAAAGCTTTGGAAGAGTAGCTTAAGAATAATAACCCACCTGGGGGCGCCTGGGTGGCTCAGTCGTTAAGCGTCTGCCTTCGGCTCAGGTCATGATCCCAGGGTCCTGGGATCGAGCCCCGCATCCGGCTCCCTGCTCTGCGGGAAGCCTGCTTCTCCCTCTCCCACTCCCCTCACTTGTGTTCCCTCTCTCGCTGTCTCTCTCTCTGTCAAATAAATAAATAAAATATTAAAAAAAAAAAAAAGAATAATAACCCACCTGTATCTTGTGTATAAGAAATTCACCTCAGACATAATGACATAGGCAGGAGCAAAGTAAAAGAATGGGAAAAATAGGATCTCTAAGCCGGATAGTTTCACTGGGGTGTTTTAACAGACATTCAAACAATTAACACCAATCTTATACAATCTACTTCAGAAAACAGGAGAGGGAGTATACTTCAGAACTCATGTTCTGGGCCGCTATTACTCTAATAGAAAAACCAGACAAACATAACACACAGCAAGAAAACTACAGACCTATATCCCACCAGAAATTGGCATCAGCTACATCTTCAAATGAAAAAAATTATGCTTTTTTTTTTTAATTGTAAGGGAGGCTAAAACCAAGAACAGAAGAAAGCACTCAGAGGGGGCGCCTGGGTGGCTCAGTTGTTAGGCATCTGCCTTCGGCTCAGGTCATGATCCCAGGGTCCTGGGATCGAGCCCCGCATCGGGCTCCCTGCTCTGCGGGAAGCCTGCTTCTCCCTCTCCCACTCCCCCTGCTTGTGTTCCTGCTCTCTCTCTCTCTCTAATAAATAAATAAATAATCTTTAAAAAAAAAAAGCACTCAAGAAATTAGACCCCAGGTCCCCTCCCCCACTCTGCTCAGCCAGGTGTCTGCCCCTCTTCTACTCCAGGATTTTTCTTCTCTGATGAGAGTAAAGCAGAGGATGTCTCAATATTTATTCCTACTCAGCTGTAAGGATACTGGCAAGTGAAGGGATGTTGGAAAATTGCATCTTTATTCCTGAAGAAGAATTATCCTGTGGTCCCAGGACAACATACCATTTTGGCCTCTGGAAAAAACTTTAAAAAGAGGAAAGTGGGAGGATGGTGGCTACTCATTGGTTCTTGCCCATCTGGTTTTCTAGGAACACTTCTCTGGAGGTAGAGTAAATTATTGGCCCACCCACCTGGCAGTCCTTTGCCCACTGGCCTCTGCAGCTTTATCCCTACCTTCGAAGGTCTATTTTCTTTTGTGATCACATTTGACTTGGGAATTAGAGCGCCTGCTTCCTACCGGTGCAGGTTTGAGAAACTCGGTGTTGCTTTCAGGGTTAAATAATGTTGGAGTTGTGGGCCATATTGGGGGTCCCTTTGGCAATATATTTCCCTCCAAAACCTACTAGGCTTCTAGTCTATTCACACTTTATTAATTCCATATGAAAGTACTCATAGCCAAAGATCTTGCCTGGACACAGTTTTAAAATCTTAAGACTTGAGTCATTTCCTTGTTTGCTGGTCTGCTCATCACCAAATTTCACAACCTAATGAAATTGGGGCTATTTTTTAAATAATCAACTTAGTTTGGAAGGAAACACTCTCAATCTGCTTTTCTGCCAGCAGGCTTTTGGTTTCTGCATGGCAGGGAATCAATCTTATCTCCTGCCAAATACATACCTCCATTCTGGAGGAATTCAGCCTAGAGCTGATATGGTGTCTCTCCTCCACAAAACACTCAGAAACCGATCTTCTTCCAGCTTCCATTTTTATTCTGACATCGTGGGCTCATTCCCATGGTCTAAGACGGCAGCTTCAAGTTCCAGGTAGCAGAACAGCAGAAGGGCTAAGGGAAGGAGGCAGCAATAGATGGGGCCTTCCTTGGGGACAGGAAGAGGAGGTACTCTTTTTTGGAAGAGGTGTGCATGTGGATATCTGGTACACAGAGGGGTGACCATGGCTGAGATGGTCGTTCAAGAAAATTCATGCTGTTCCTTCCTTTGTTAGATTCGTTGCTGAGAAGCAGTTGCTCAGACAGAATCAAGTAAGTTCTTTCCAAGCTTGTGAAATCTTTCCCAAGTCTTTTTTGCATTTGATGGGATACGTGACTAGTTCTCGCCAGTGGAGTGTGGGAAGGAGTGCTATGGGTGGCTTCAAGCTGAGCTAGTTCTCTCCATCTCTGCCATTTACCAGGTGGATACAGAGGGCTCCAAAGCCTAGGGCAGGGATTCTTGACATATTTTATGCCACGAGCCCTCTTGGTAGTCTGGTAAAGTCTACAGACCCCTGTACAGGACAATGTTTTTTAAAAAGCATAAAATAAAATACAGAGGATTACAAAGGAAATCAGTTATACTGAAATACAATTACCAAAATATTCTAAGTATTATGACATAATATTTATGCATTTGAATAGCATATCAAATAACAAGATCTACTGGAGGCTCTAATAGCTACCACATTTTCAGAGTAGTAGATGAATGAAAATGAACGACCATCTCAGCCACGGTCACCCCTCTGTGTACCAGATATCCACATGGACACCTCTTCCAACATTTTCTGTTAGGATGATGACAATGTTTTCCAACCAGAGAAGGCTGCTCAACATTGTGAATGTACTAAATACCATTGAATTGTACACTTTAAAATGATTAATTTGAGGTGCCTGAGTGCTTCAGTGGGTTAAACATCTGCCTTCAGCTCAGGTCATGATCCCAGGGTCCTGGGATCGAACCCAGCATCAGGCTCCCTGCTCTGCGGGGAGTCTGCTTCTCTCTCTCCCTCTGCCTGATGCTCCCCCTGCTTGTGCTCTCTCACTCTTTCTCAAATAAAATTTCAAAAGAAAAAGGTTAATTTAAGTTGTGTGAATTTCACCCCAGTCAAAAAAGAAAAAGTTAATTGGGGGAAAAAACATCTCCCCAACGACTATGATAGGATATTAAACTGTCAGGCTGGGGTTTCCACCGGTGATAGTTACAGGTACCATTCTCCTAGGATTGTTACCTAGATTCAAAATGGCAGGAAATGTGAAAATTGTCTCATCTGGGTTCACAGTATCCCACCTTGAGGTCTATGCACAGATCCCATAGGAGTACATGGACACCCCCCCCCATAAGAACTTTTGTCCTAGGGGATGACAAAGCCACAAGAAGAAGGAGCCCATGTCCCCAGGTCTTTCTACATGGAAGAAAGTCATCTGCTGAAAGGGTTGTTACACGATTAAGATATTTTGTATCTGTTTATTAAAGCAGCCAGCATTACCCCGAGGCAGTAAGTTCCTATTTCTGCTTGAATTATGAGTCAGGTTTCTATTCTAGAAACTGAATATATCCTAAATCCCAATAAATTCAGAAAGTGACCCACAAATCAAATTATACATAAAGAAACTTGAGACTCTGTCACCTCAGCCCCTCCTGAAGGAGCCCCATGGCTCCAGCCATCTCTGGAGGGACCCGCATTCAGTCTCCTGCCATCACTCCAACACTCCACATATCCCATACTAAGTAGCAAAGGAACAAAATATTTTTCGTCTGTAGTATCAGTGATTAACCTGCCCACAGGCTTTAAATCAAATAACCCTAGGGGCGCCTGGGTGGCTCAGTCGTTAAGCGTCTGCCTTCGGCTCAGGTCATGATCCCAGGGTCCTGGGATTGAGCCCTGCATCGGGCTCCCTGCTCAGTGGGAAGCCTGCTTCTCCCTCTCTCACTCCCCCTGCTTGTGTTCCTTCTCTCACTGTGTCTCTCTCTATCAAATAAATAAAATCTTTAAAAAAAAAAAATCAAATAACCCTAATGGCTGCCCTACATTTGGACTTTCAGTCTCAGAGTCACTAAGTACCTCAATCAGTAAGCATATTTGAAGGTGTTTGGGTGTGTTTGTTTGTTTTGTTTTGTTATTTAAGGCCAAAGCATTGTAATCAATTCAAATCTCTAGGGAGTGTGACTGGAGTAGGGCCAGAGATGAGACATCTACTTTCTTCTTCATCCCTTTCTGCTGTTTGGTTTTAATCATTTTTTAAACCATGACTGCTAATTACTTTTACAACAAGGAAAAAGGGGGGTTGATCTTAGAAAAAAAAAGTCATACACTTAAAAACAGAAATGGATTTGCAGCTTTTCCCTGTTCCCATTAATTCTCTATTGTGAGTCTTCAGGGAGAGCATCCAAGCTCTGAAACGGGATAGCTGCACCCTGCCTCCCACATTCTGAGGCATGGAAGTACCTTCTCCTCAGTCTGTACTGAGAGTGAGACCAGGACTAGAGGGGTTCCTGGAGAAGCAGCAGGCAGGGGGTCTGAACAGGTGCGGCTGGAGCCCTGATACAGAGACCTTAGACCTCTGCTTCTTTCTGCCTTTCTGCATCATTCCTCTTTCTTCTGGCAACAGCATCCTCAGTTTTTTGGGGGGACCCCCCCAATTCTTTCCATATGTGCTTTGAGTGAGCTTGAAGACAATCCAGATCCAGAGTGGGCGTGTGACTTCTTCCTGGCCAGGGTAGGACATTGCCCTGAACATGGCATTTGGTTCAGGGATGAAAATGAGAGTCAGACCCAGGATGTCTGTTCATCTATTGAGGGAAGCTCTCTCCCCCACTGGGCTTGAACCTGGCAGGAGCTGGCCTCCATTCCGCCTCAGTGTGGCCCCTGATGATAAAATCAGTGTGGAGGTGAGCAGGACTGAGAGTGGCATTAGCCCCCAGATCAAGCCACACCTAAAGCTGGTGTATATTTCCTGGCCTTTTAAAGCTATTTGGGCCAGTGAACTCCTTTCCTATCTTAAGCTGTTTGAGTTGAGTTTTCAATCAATTGCAGGTTAACACAATGGACAAAGGACCTAGCTGAAGAAAAGCATGGCCTGGAAGCCTTGAGGCCAGAGAATAAGAGACTGATGGCCAGGGTGGATTCATGTCTTTGGCACTGGTGGGGATAAGGGATCTTGGTCATCAGTTCTGGTCCCTAGCCAACAAGTCTCCACCCCGAGAGAAGGCATCAGACTGTCAAAGCTGAGTGGCCAGGGTCCATATTTCAGGCTCACCAAGCAAACTCTAATATGATTTTGTGCTTCCTTATGGGCTGAAGATGTGTGGATCTTCTAATGCAAACATTCTGGTCACAGAGTGGTTGGCCTTGTCTTGCTAATAAACCCTGGAACCTACTTCATTTGACAGCCTCCTGTGAATTTTAGGGTAGTCAGTCTGACCAACCCTGCCCATCTCTTGACAACTCTAGTTGCTGGACCCATAAACTTATTGTCCACATCCTACATTGACCCCGAGTTTGAATTCCAGTGCTCCAGCCATGTGTGAGAAATAGACACCAGAGCAACATCCGTGATCATGGAGAGCATTCAGTTGTCTCTCTTTATTATTTATCCACCCACCCATTATCCAATATATTTAGTGAGCATCAAATTAGAAGTATTTTGATCACAAGTGGCAGAAGCCCAACTCTTAAGCAAAAATCTGTCAGTCATGTACTTGGGATAGGTCACAGGCTAAAAGGAAAAACTACCGAAACCCAGTACCAAGGCTTTTTGGCACCAAGACATTCTCTCTTCATCATCTCTCCATGTGGTGGGGAAGATGCACTGGTTGCCACCAATTCATACTGTCCTCGCTTATCATCCCAGTGGAGCCAGGATTCTCTTCCTATGTCCATTAATCAATCCCAGATGGGTCCTGCTTGGGTCCC
Organism: Leptonychotes weddellii; assembly: GCF_054177405.1. NCBI lineage: Eukaryota > Metazoa > Chordata > Mammalia > Carnivora > Phocidae > Leptonychotes > Leptonychotes weddellii. The sequence goes on along the minus strand of NC_138375.1, from coordinate 132,106,384 downwards.
ATGCCTACCTCTGCACCTGAGTGGCAAGGTTCTCATAACAGAGGAAGAAACTGGGAAAGCCTGCAGGTCGGAAAGCCTGAAAGCAACCCCAGTTGGTGGCATGGAGGCAACAACATGAGTCAGACTTACATGTGTAGCTCACAGCCAGGCAGGGGAGGTAAGAACATCATCTGCTAAGTGCCCCCATGGAGGGAAAGATGGTGGGGAACCTGAGGAGAGAGTGACCAACTCTTCCAGAGAAACCTTCCCAGAGGGGTGAGGTGGAATCTGCTCCCGTTCTCTGGCTATCCTCAACTCTTCCTGAGGAACCCCTTCCCCACTCTCAATACATCTGGTTCACGTGGGGCTGACCTCACGCCTCCCTGCAGGGGTAGAGATGGGGCTTAGGCCAGGCCAATGAGAGCCTGTCCTGGGCTTTTTGCTGGAACAATGAGGAAAGAGGTACACCCTCTATCCACGTGGAGAAACTGGTAGAATCTGGTAGAAGCAGATGCTAGTGGCCATCTTCCCTGCCTGGTCACAAAGCATGTGTGAGGACACTAGTGTGGACGAGCAGAGCGAAGGGTGGGGGAATGAGATCGATTCTTGATGACATCTTACGATGCCTGAACTTTTCAGTTACAGGACACCTGAATACATAAATGACCTCCTTCTGCATAAAGCCTATTTGAGTTGGGGTTTTATAACTTGCAGTGGGAGGTCCTGCCTAACACGAGGGGCTCTTTGATGTGGATCTGGAAAGGTGAGGCATTTGGTGGTTTCTGTTCAGAAAGAACAGGATGTGCTCAGGCAGGGCCACCACTGTGGTACCTAGCCTACCGAGATTGCCCCAAATAAGTCCATCCTCCCTGCATGTGCATGCAGCTCCTGCCTTGCTTATGTCTTCTCTTCCTGAATCCGGACTGGGCTTGTGCCTGCTTTGACCAATAGAATACAGAGAACGTGGTATTCCTCAGAAGGTCTGTCAGCTCCCTCGTGGAACCCTGGGTTGCCAGGTAGGACATCCAGGATAACCCGCTGGGGGGAGAGGCCACAGAAAAGCAGGACGACGAGACATTACACAGAGATAGATGTCTCCTTGGGGGGCTCGAAGGTGGCAGACACTCAATCCCTAGCCACCATCTCCAGTATAGGCATGAGACCCCCCAGTGAGACCAGTAGAACTGTCTAGCTGGGCACCAGAATCATGAGATACAAAAAGTTGTTTTATGCACTAAGTTTTTTGTTACGAACTCCCCTCCTCCATACACACTATGCCAAATATAAAAAGTAGCTTCCTCTGGGCAGATGAGTTACAAAAAGGCACCCATCTGTCCAGGCTAGGGCACAGGTTGCCAGGGCACAGTACTCAAGTGGGGGTAGAGACCCAGATGGATATCAGCCCCTCAGCCAGGTGATACTGAATAGCAGGGGCTGCACAATGCCAGTACTAGGTGGTCTGGGGTTGGAGGATGTGGAGGGATGCCGAGAGGTCAGCCTGCACTTGTTTCATCAATCCCTCACGACCCTGCTGGGCTTTGGTGCCCTGCCCTGTCCAGTGTCCTCTGGCACTTGAACACTGGGTTGTCACTTGATTTCTTGGAAGAATACAAGTAAGGACCACCCCCAGGCCACGCTGGAGAGAGGCAAGCACAGAACTCCAACAGCTTTGGTCCTTCAATCTTTTCCTTGCTCTTCCAGCTCTCCGCTGCCCCAGCAGCAAGTAGCCACCCATCTCCCACATCCTTGTAGCCCAAGTCGGCCTTCAGGGAGGGGGTGTCTCACTTTGTTGCTGTTGTTCATTTCTGGAACCAATTTCACACCCCCTTCTTCAGGGTGGATTTTTCAGGAAGGACCCCCGTGGCCCTTCCTGGTTTGCCCTGTAGGTGGGCAGGTGGCTATCCCTTTCCTTGGCATGCGTCTCTCTCTTCCCGACACCATGAGCTTACTCAGGGCAGGGCGGGGCCTGATTCATCTCCATTCTGGCTCCAGCACAGGGCCTCAACCACCAGTCAGCTAACATGCACCATCACCATCGATCTCCGCTCACCTCCAATCACCACCTGAACAGAACAGCTTGATTCCTGAAGGCAGTCGCGGACAATTACCCCGGCTAGGATCCCACCAGCATTACTGTCCCTTAACTTACTAGACTGAATGACCATTAATGGACCGAAACGGGCCTCTAATTAACATTTTTTTCCTGCATATTCGAGGCAGGAAGCATCATGCGACTGTTCACGACTGAGAGTCTCATCTTCAGGCAGATGAAGACACTGGCTCAAGTCAAGTCTGAGAGCCGGTCCGCGTTTCCACGTGATTGACAGGGGAACGAAGGCGAAGGAGATCGAGGAAAAGGAGCGAAGACAGGAGACTAAAGTGAACAGCCTGAGACCAAAAAAAAGGGGGGGGTCGGAATAGATGGGAAAAGGGAGGAGGGAGAAGCTAAGGGACGGAGCAGGCAAAGAGCGGCGGAGGAGAGCGGGAAGGCTGGCCCAGCAGCGCGCCGGGCCGGCCCACCGCCGCCCAGCGCGGGGGGTGTGCGAGGGGGCGGGGCTTGGGGAGCGGCCCACCCCGCCGGACACCGAATGGTCGCGCCCGGCGGCGGCGGCCAATGGGCGGCGGGGATGTTGGAGCGGCGGCGGCGGTCGGGGTGCTCGCTGGCTGGGGGACGGCGGCCGCCGCCATGATGCTTGTTTGCTTTCAATGAAAACGAGGGGGGCGCGAAGGAGGAGGCGGCGGCGTCGGTGGCGGCGGCGTCGGCGGCGCGGAGGCGAAGGCGGCAGTGGGCGCAGCGAGGAGGGCGAGGCCGGGGGCCGAGAGGGCGGGAGGGCGTAGCGGCGGCCCGTCGGGGCGGCTGAGGCGGGCGGCTGACGCGGTGGCGCTCGGAGGGGGAACAAAGAGCGGCGGCTGAGGCGGCGGAGGAGCGGCGGCGGCGGCGCTGCAGCAGCGGGCGGGACTGGTATGGTGGTTCCACAGGTCAGACCCCGCTGCACTCACAGGGAGGAGGCGGCGGCAGCGGCGGAGGAAGGCGGCGCACCCCGAGAGGTGAGCGAGACGGGCCCGAGGCCCGGCCGGGTGCTGCTCCCGCACTGGCCACGCACGGGCCCCCCGCTCCGTCGTGCCCTCCGGGACCGAGGCACGCGCTGGGCCGTGGCGCGGGCAACTTTTGTGGGTGGCGGAGCTGGCGGCTGTTGGGGGCCCTCTGGACGCGCCGCTGTGGCAATCCGGCCGGGCCCCAGGCCGCGCCCCCCGCGCCCAGCCCGGGGGCGGGGGGCGTTGATTGACGGCGGGGGCGGGGGCGCGCAGGGGGCGGGGGCGGGGCGCCCTGGCCCCGGGACCCCGGCTGCGGCCACCCGGAGGCGGCGAGTAGGTGTCCGGGACTCTTGGCCGGGATGGGTGGCAACTTTGGCGGAGTGGCTGTGTGGGATTGTGCGTCGTGGAGTGTGGAACTTCGCAGTTACCGCAACGCGGGAAACCAACTGTTGACCCCCCCACCCCAAAAGTATTTAAAATTCAGTTTAACGCAGATTTCGGGGGAGGGGATGGGAGTGACAATGACCTGGTTAAAGAGGCACTTGGCACCAGATGAAGAGATTTCTAGTATTGCTCAGAACTCGGAGGTAGCCCTAATTACTTGAAGCAGTTTTTTCCCGTAACCCCAACCACATCTCTCCTTTCTTACTTCTAAACGCCAGTCGTTATTTTCTTTGGAAACTTTTTTTTCCTTGGACTCTTTTTCCTCCCTCCCCCTCCCCAGAGAGCCTGCTAACGAACACCTGTAACCTTTTCTTTAACTGTTACTGCAGATGACAACATTGTGAGTAGTCCTTGCTTGAGCTTGGATTTACTGTGTTAAGCTGACGTGGTTTCAATAATGTGCTTGAATTTGAGTTCCTATACTTAGCTTTTTCTAGGTGGATCGTCCCATTAGTGCTAGTGCGGGATTTCTTGCATTCTTGTGTCTGGACATTTAATTTTGGAGAGGAAGAGAGGGAATGTGAACAAGTGAAAAATAAAACGGCCGTAATAGCACTTGGTGTTTTTCACAGCCCGCTAGTGTTTACCATTCCAAAACAGTTTTGTAGGCTTTTGGGGCTGATATGGTCATGGGTCAAAAGGTTTTGAAGACTTTCTTTGTAATTGCTGTCAGAGCAGTTATCACAGTCTTCAGAATGTGATGACTTTTAGAATGAAAATTGCTTAGTAATCTTAGACCAGTGATCTCGTCCAGTCATCGTGCTTTAAGCAAAATATTTGAAAAACTACCAATGTGGAAACAGACCCAGAAAGGTTAAAATGACTTGCCCAAGGTACTTGCAGAAAGCACATGAGACTATGAGATACTTGCTGGAGATTAGTTCTTTTGGGAGGGCAGGGGTGTTTTAATGGGTAGAAGTTATTTGTGGCCGTTGTGTCTCTTCAGTTTGCAGGTGAACAAGATACTAAATGAAGTAGTCAAAAATAAGGATGGGATAGAAGACATTTTCTTGTGAGACTGAGAAGATTCATTCTGAAAGTTGATTCTTGCATAGTTTCAAAAATGTCTTGATCAGTGGTAATGTTGAAGAAGTCCTTTTGAATGCCTGTTTGGTTTGTAGGTGTTTTCAGGTTTCTTAAATCTTGGTGGCACAATAAAACTACAATTATTGGGAAATTTCAGACTATTTTCTCTTGACTAAAAATGAAGTTGGTTATAGAACTTGGTCCTGACTGCAAATAAAAAAAAAGGCATTGAAGGCATTTGCCTACTGTGCTTGTAGTTTATAAATATGCATTTTGGTCATTGCTTAGGCATCCCACTATACGCATATTAACCTTCTTATATTCTTTGAAGTATAAGCTTTTTTCATATTGTAGTGCAGTGGAAAGGGATAATGTATGTAAGGCATAGTGGAATAGATGGTCAGTGCTGCTCCCAGCTGTAGCCCTTGGGCCATGAGGGGTGAGGGACCAATATCTTCACACTTGTAACTTTCCCAGATGCAGGGTACACTGGTTGGGAAGCTCTGCTTTTAAAATGTTTATCACTTTGGAAAAGTCCAGATAGGTTCAGCTAAGGACATGTATTTTAATGCAGAAAGGACTTGGATTTGTGGTTATGCAGTACTTATTTACACTTTTTTTGTTGTGAATGGGACTTTATGTTATTGTCTAGAAAAAAGTTCAGTTTCAGTTTTGAAATCCTTAGCTTCCACTTTTGACATACTTTTTTGTTTAACCTTGCTTGCTACTCACATTACGAAGGTAGCCATTTTACAACAAAGTGTGGTTAAGAAAACACTGTGAAATTAGGAAATACCGAATAAATTAAACTATAGGGGCGCCTGGGTGGCTCAGTCGTTAAGCGTCTGCCTTCGGCTCAGGTCATGATCCCAGGGTCCTGGGATCGAGTCCCACATCGGGCTCCCTGCTCGGCAGGAAGCCTGCTTCTCCCTCTCCCACTCCCCCTGCTTGTGTTCCTGCTCTCGCTGTCTCTCTCTCTGTCAAATAAATAAATAAAATCTTTAAAAACAACAACAACAAAAAAAAAGACTGTAAACTTACTGTACACAGAACCTGGTGCATTAGAGTACAATGGAATGCACCATGTTTTCATATTTGAATAATTAAAGAGGAGAAAGTTATTTGCGTCCCGAATGGGGACTCATGTATACACTGCCTTAACCTTACCCTCTTCTGGCCTTTACCTCTCCCTCATCCATTTATATTTTCTTCATAACTTCATTTATGTGTCAAGGAATAGTATATGCTGGACACAGCGTTGGACCCTGAGAATTCAAAAATGAATTCTACTCCATTTTTGGCCGTGTAGTCGATAGGTGTTGTAGGCGTACAAGTGCTATGAGACAACAGAAGGAAGGATGAATAAATTTGTGGAAGGTGTGGGACCAGTTTACAGAAAATAACACGGAATAGGTGTTTGTCAAACTGGGGTGAGGGGGTCGTTTCAAACAGAAGGGAGTGGTGGGTGCATGAGGTGCCAGAAGTTGGGGTATGGCCAGTGGTAAGGTGATACTGGGACAGGGAGAGTGACTGGAGATGAGCCTGCAAAGCTGTGTCCTAGATTTTGAAGGACCACGCTTGCTCATCTAAAACTGAAGTTTGTATCTTTATTCCAAAAGGAGGGAGCCAAAATATTTTTATTAGGGGAGCAAGGTGATTTATAGACTACTTTGGCATCAGTTTGGAAGATTGAGTGGAGGCCCTACATATAAAAAAGTCACTTCTGAGATAGTATGGAGTTAGTGACTCTCAATCTTTTTAACTTGGATACGGTGTCTGTTGTGTTCTGTAGTTCCTTTTATAATGGACTTGAGGGTTTTGCCAGTTGCTCTATAAAACAGGGTGATTTAAAATCACAATATCAGGGTGTTTTAGAAGAAGTTAAAAGCAGTCAAAAAACAGTAAAACCCATAACATGGTACACTTGAAAATTCAGGCACTGAGAACTTGTTTTTTGAGTTAGGCTTAGTCGGACTGTAGACTTTAAGCTGGAGAAAACCACCCTCTGCTTACCAGAAGTGAGGGGCACCAAGTTTAAAGGTTGTGACTATCCTAACAGTCCGTTGGGACCTGGGCTGTATGTATATGAAACTTGTGGGAGGGCAGTTTTCTCTCCAGTAACTTACTGCAGTTGGAATATTGAAATTTTCTTAAAATCTAAGAGCTCGGGGCGCCTGGGTGGCTCAGTCGTTAAGCGTCTGCCTTCGGCTCAGGTCATGATCTCAGGGTCCTGGGATCGAGCCCCACATCGGGCTCCCTGCTCCACGGGAAGCCTGCTTCTCCCTCTCCCACTCCCCTTGCTTGTGTTCCCTCTCTTGCTGTGTCTCTCTCTGTCTAATAAATAAATAAAATCTTTAAAAAAAAAATCTAAGAGCTCATCATACAGCTGATAGTTTATGTAGTCCATTCTGCTGTGAAGCAGTATATAGGTTCCTGAAAGTTACCATGGTATGCTAAATTGTGCAGTAAAAACTACAGGCTTGCAGGGGAAAATGAGATCGAAACACAACTGAGTGACTTACTGTTAAAAACGAATTTGATGAAAATGGTAACACAGTTTTACACATCTGAAATGGCTAAGGAATATATAAATACTATAATAAATGAGGCACTTCATATTGAGAAAGACCTGGTTTGCTTGTGTAAATGGGTATGGAAAGGTTTGCTGCTTGTGAGTTCCTGTGAAATGGTAGAAGGCGGGTTACCTGAAATCAAATGGAATATTATAGTAACACCAGATGTGGGTGGGTGGGTGTGGCTCATATCACAGGGAGAACTGAAGGGGTGGGTAGTGTTTGAGGTGTGTGTGTTTTGTGTATTTCTGCACAGCTTAGTTCAGCTGGGTGCAGTTTTCTACCTTCATCTAGTGTGGTAGATGCAAATGAGAAATGGTATGCAAATGAGAATTTTGCATTGTGCTCACATTCCCTGATAGATCAGTCACATTGGAACAAATTCACATTTCAGAACAAGCAATAGAGCAGAACTAATTATACTTGAATACAGCATTTTAAAATAGTGCTAAAACTCAGTTCCAAAAATACTCAGACACCCATATGTCAGGCACCATGTATAGACTTGCTATCCTTGTGGGGCTTATGGTCTTTTGTCCCAAGTGGATTTATAGTGGGGTATAAAGACGAATGAACCAATAAAGCACTCATCAGGTTATACAGTAATGAGGAATATACAAAGCATTTGGGGCTTGCTAAGGAAAGAACAGCCAATTCTGCTTGGGAAACTTGAGAGAGTCATTTCAGAGGTCTTTGAGCTGAGTTTTGAAGGGTGAATAGGCACTTGTCAGGCCGAGTAGGACTTTTCATGGAGGAGAAGCATGTGCAAAGTCAGGTCACATACAACTTAGGCTGTGAAACATAGGAGGCCAGGATGTGAGGGACAGGAGGAGTGGCCAGAAACAGTTTGTGAATAGTCTTAGGCTTTTTCTTGAAGGGTTGGGACTTTAATGGGGATCCATTGAGAGGTTAAGTGCATAGGGGTGGGGAAATTGTGACACACTTTTTCAGGAGACACATAGTAAAAATGTGGAGGTTGGATGAAAGGGGTCCAGAAACTGGGGCCAGAGAGTTCATTTAAGTCCTTGTGAGAGGTCAAGGACATAATAGGAGCTGGAAAAGAATAGGATAAATTTTGAAAGATACCGGAATTAGGGACAGATAAACGATGAGTTATTGGAATTAGGGACAGGTAAGTGATGAGTTATAAAAAAATAAAAATTCAGAAGTTTTTTATCTTGGGTAACTTGGTATAATTTAACTTGGAAAGTAGAGGAAGAAGAGCAGATTTGGGCAAGGAAAGTGGAATAGCTTGCTTTTGATTCTAAGTTTCACATGGCCTGTCAGATATTTAGGTGGATATGTCTAATAGATATCTGGACCAGAGAGTGGTTGGGGATTTTATAGATTTGGTAAGTATATAGTTAGTATTGGAAGTTAGAAGATCACTTGGGAAGAGTGTATGAACAAATGCTTTTCACCTTTTTGGGGGAGGTAGGGTTCCCATTTGAGAATCAGTTGAGAATTACGGCCCCTGCTGAGGAGAATGAAAGTATGCATATGCTTAAGTGTGAAACTTACTCATGGAGCTCAGTTTAATATAGAACGGGAAGAGGAGAGGACCAAGGGAATCCTTAGGAGCAGCCCACATTACATTTTGGACAGGACTGCAATAAAATGGTTAACGAGGTAGGAGAATAGGAGTGAGCAAAATTATAGATGCCAAGAGAGGTAGGAGTGCTGAGCAAGAGGGAGTTTTCAGTGGCGACAAGTGATGGCCAGGTTTAGGGTAGGATGAGCTCGGAGAATGGTTTAATAGGATTTGGTAGTTATGTGAATATAAGCAGAGCAAATTTTTCTGGGACTGGGGAGGTAGAAGTCGGACTGTAGGTTAGGGTTAAGCAAATGGGAGGTTAAGAAAAAGGTTACAGACTGCTGTTTGAAAAGTTTAAAGTGGAAAAAAGGGTAATAGTTTAAAGAAGAGACAGGTTGAGAGAAAGTAGACACCTATAGTGGTTGCCAGCCTTCTGTTTTCTTCAAGTCCAAAACAGGAAATAAATTTCTAATATATATATTTATATTTCAGACTTTCTCCTGATATATTGGCTTAAATTTGGTCACATAAAGTCATTTTCTTTGGAATTTTATGGGATTTCAAAAACAGGAAAATTTTCCTCATGGGAGGTGGATCTGATGTAAAATCATAATGTTAGAACTTTCAGTCTTAAGTTACTGGAAGACTAAAATTTACTTTTCATACATCTTGCTGGGTTTGTATTTGTCCTGTGCTCAACAGTCCAAAGTTGCGTTAAATGTTTGATGCACTTTTATTTTTATTATTATTATTTTTTAGAGAGAGAGAGGGTGTGCAAGTGGGAGAGCAGGGAGAGGCAGAGGGAGAGGAAGAGAGAATCCCAGGCAGACTCCCTGCTGAGCACGGGACCGGGGCCCTGCAGGGCTTGATCCCATAATCCCGAGATCATGACCTGAGCCGAAATCAGGAGTTGGTCCCTTACCCAACTGAGCCACCCAGGTGCCCCAAAGTGTAGAATAGTAGCAAAGAAGGAATCATCAGGCATAGTAATTGTCTTTCAGATAAGCGTGTGGCGATCTAACAAAACAGAAAATAGGCTGTGATCTTTGTATCCAAAAAGAGTATTAGAGGTGATTCTTTGGGTACATCTAGCTGTTGTATATAGATTTTTTAACTAGGCCGATTTTGAGTGGGGGAGCAACTGGGTCTCTCCGTATTATCAAATCTGTATCAGAGGTCCATGGTGGGATAGACGAAAAAGGATATTAGAGGAGTCCCTGCTAATTGAAGACCAAACAGAAAGGAAGATTTAGTCACATTAAGTCACATTAAGTCAAAAATATTATTTGCACTCAGCTTTTTGGGGGGCAGTTTTTTCTTTCATAAGATTGTATGTAGTTGTATGCAAACACCACAGCATCATAAAGCAGGATCTGATGAAGTCAACTGCCATGTTTTGTGGAACAATAGCTCTTCATATATTTTCATCTAAAATTGTTGAAAGTGAAAACTGTACTTTATTTGGGACATTAAAGAATTATCACTTGGTTTCTAATTTTAGGGAAACTAGAGAAACTCAGACTTAGGGATTTGTAGTCACAGGAAAAAAAACAGCTTTGTTGACTGCTAATATGATAGGCATTGTGCTTTAATGTGTTAATTCTTATAACAAAATTGTGAGGTAGATCTCGTTTTATAAATGAGGAAGCTTTAGCCTTAAAGATGAACGTAAACAAGGGGCGCCTGGGTGGCTCAGTCGTTAAGCGTCTGCCTTCGGCTCAGGTCATGATCCCGGAGCCCTGGGATCAAGCCCCACATTGGGCTCCCTGCTCAGCGGGAAGCCTGCTTCTCCCTCTCCCACTCCCCCTGCTTGTGTTCCCTCTCTCGCTGTCTCTCTGTCAAATAAATAAATAAAATCTTTAAAAAAAAAAAAAAAAGATGAACGTAAACACATCTTTCTTGACGTAGGTCTGTTTGACTCTAGTTTGTATTCTTAATTTCACTGTACTCCCCCCCACTTCCATCCTAACATACATTCGTGATGACGTGGCTTGGAATGGACCTTTGATACAGATTTGATAATACGGAGAGACCCAGTTGCTGCCCCAAACTTATAACCATTTACATTGGTGGCTAATCATGTTGATAGAGCTACCTGGCAGATTCTTAATATTTGTGATTCTGTTTTAGGTTATGGATCAAGAACCGTGAAAGTCCACATAAGAATACTATTCATGCTGGTCGAAAATCCAGTTTTAAAGCATTTCACTGTTTTAGGAAAAGGCGGTCACATATGCGGTCAAAAAGCAGTGTATAGCAGAACTCCCATTTGCACAGAGTTCCTTTAGATTTCTTTCCAAATCTTCTGAAACATCACTCAGTAGCCTTAGAGCAATATTCTAGTGTTATTAAAGGCTTCTTGATGATTTGTAAGGTCAGCGTTTCATGAATAATTTTCTTCTAGGGGAAAAAAAGGACTAATGGGTTGAAACTGATTGCTAGTACATTAAAACCTCCCAAATGACTGTATATATGAATTAGCAGCTGGAATAAATGTTGAATGCCTCAAGAGACCAAATCTTCACTAAATAGTGGTAGTTAGACTATTATGAGTCATTGTAAGAGAGGGACAAGCAAATAGATTATGGATAATCTGACAAAAGATAAGAAAGAAATGAAAAGACTTCTGTTGGCATCCATCATTTGGTGCTGAAGCTATAAACCAGATGGTTGTTGCTTATCTCATGTTAAGGAGCACATTTAAGATTGTTGGCCTCGCTTGCCTTACCTTTTTAATCTTGGTGAGGTTTTACCCCACAAATCATGGTTTTGACTTACTACCCTGCTTATTAGTGGGCACTCAGCTTTTGCTGATTAGATGGCAGATTGTATTTGTCTTAGTATGTTTTCTGTACTTTATGTTTGACTTCAAATATAGAAAATAAAAATCTAACCTGACAAATACTTGTATTTGAGTTGAAATTTGTGGATGACCTCTACTTGGGATATCTTTATAGTTGTATTTTGAGTTAATTTTTTGGGTTGAATGTAATTGCTAGTATTTGAACCATTTTTGGCCTTTAAAATTAGTGGTTTCCTATGGTTGTTGCATAGGAAACTTCTCTCTGTGCTTCTCTGACTATATTTTATATTCACTCGTGTTATTGGGCACGTGCACATGGTTAGAATTGCGTTTTAACAGCAGTGTAGTTACAGGCTGTCTGTCACAGGCTGGGCACTGTGGATGCAGATGGGCATGCCAATCTTTTCCTTTTAGAGCTTGGTATTGACTACTATATCCTGCTGTTCAGCTGTATGTTTTGGAGGAATATTTTACCATAATTTCAAGATCTCTGTTTTCAAAGAGGTCTTATTGATTGGAAATTTTAGTTAAACCAGTTTGTACTGCAACTTATTTTTGTACTACTTGAGAAGGTATTTAAGGAAATTGTGTACAAGATTTTGGGGGCAGGAGGAGTTGGCTATAGAAACCTTAAGTTCTTACAGATATTACTAAGATGTTTGTCTTTTTCATTCTTACTCTCTTTATGAGTGTACAGTGGAGTTTTCCAGAAGCTAAACAAATGTATGATATCTGATCAGATTGACTTCAGAGCAGATATGTGAATCCAGCTGTCTTTTAGTATGTCATACATTAATGAGATTTGCAAGAATGTTAGACAGTGTCCTCGCAATATTTTACTTTGTTTTTGAAAATAGTTACTTTGCATGAAAATGTTTATTAACATGTGGTAGGTTTGGGATGCCTGGGTGGCTTAGTTGGTTAAGCGTCTGCCTTTGGCTCAGGTCATGACCCTAGGGTCCTGGGATCGAGTTCCACATGGGGCTCTTTGCTCAGCAGGGAGCCTGCTTTTCCCTCTGCCTGCCACTCCCCCTGAGCGCACTTGTGCTCTCTCTCTCTCTCTCTCTGTCTCTGTGACAAATAAATAAATGAAATCTTAAATAAAAAACGTGGTAGGTTTTACATTTAACGAGTTAATACATATTTTAAATTTTCTTCTAATTTCTAGAATGGCAAATGTTGACAGGTATAATCCACATAAATGAAAGCTCTGAGGTTGCTTGTGAATTTTTAAGAGTGTGTAAGGATCTTGAGGTGATAGGATTTGAGATGTACTGTCTTAGAGTATTAGGCAGAGTTTGGGAGTAGAGAAGGCAGGTGTGGAGTAGCTCAGAAAGATGAGACGTCTGAGAAGAAAACTGGAGGGTTCATGGTCTCAGCAATACAATATTTGGAGAAGGAACATGAGATCTTGGCTTTATTAGTGACAGAATTATAGACTTGTGCGAGGAGCTTTGTGGCTGGATTGTCTGAGGTTCAAACCCCAGCTCTACTACTTACCAAGTGTGTGTGACCTTGGGCAAATTATTTAAACCCTGTGTCTTCATCTAAAATAAAATGAGGATAGCATCTACCTCATGGATTGCTTTGAGAATTAAATTGAGGATAATACAGGTCAATGACTGCATAGTGGTTGAGAGCACAGACTTGTGGATCAAACTTGGGTTAAAATCTTAGTTGTGCCACTGGTATCTCTGTGACCTCATGCAAGTTACTCATTCTCTGGACCTTCCCTGTGTTTGTAAGGAGAGTAATAGTATTTACTTACAGGAGTCCTGAGGGTTAAATGAAATAATGTATGTGAAAGGGCTGGGTAGGCCTGTCACGCGGTGCATGCTCAAATAATGTTGGTTGTTACTGCCTAGTGCCTTGTGGCAGACAGGCATGCAGAAGTTTTGCCATCACCCCCATCTGCTCAAGGTTTGCCCTTATTTTGCTAGAGCATTTCACTGAGGTTACGCTTATACAGTTTAACCTTTAAGTCTGTCCCCTTGATTCTTATCCTAGGCTATCCTAGAACCAGTATTCTCAGTTTTTGGTCCTTTCTGTCAGGTTTTTCTAGATTTTGCCTTCAAGATTAGAAGCCTAGATATTAGTTTTTCTTGTTGCTGGTAAAATGGGCACTGCTTCTGTTAGTTCACTTGTCTCTTACAAAATGTTTGCTCTTTTTTTTTTTTTAAACTATCACAGCTTCTCTCCTTGAATTCTTTTTTTTTTTTTTAGATTTTATTTATTTGAGACAGAGAGCATGAGAGGGAGGAGGGTCAGAGGGAGAAGCAGACTCCCTGCCAAGCAGGGAGCCCGATGCGGGACTCGATCCCGGGACTCCAGGATCATGACCTGAGCCGAAGGCAGTCGCTTAACCAACTGAGCCACCCAGGCGCCCTCTCCTTGAATTCTTACAATTATTCACCGCTTAACTATTTGCCAGGCTCTGAAGAGATTAAAAGATATTTAAAATATAAAGCCAAGGAGCTATATTAGAGTAGGTGAGTGAGACATTAAAAAAAAAATAAGGTGGAGTTAAAGATACTATTTTAGAAATATCTTCAAGGTTCGGAATAGCTCAAAGCAGGGAATGATAAGCTCTTTTGTTTGGGAGGGATAGGGAAGAAGGACCTTTTTGAAGTTAGATATCTGATTTGGCATTTGAAGATGACTAGAGTCCCTAAGGTATCTGGAGGGGAGGGAGAATGGCATTTCAGGCAGAAGCAATAGCATATGCTAAGGCGTGGACGGTTGTGAGAGGTAAGTGGGAATTGATTGGCTAAGACTGGAGGACGGTCAAAAAACTTTGTTTTGTAAATGAGCCTGGGTCTCCTCTGTTTAGAAAACTCATCTTTGAGCCTCCTTTGTGTCAGGTGCAGTGTTAGTCCATGGGTGGATGAAGGAGATGTGGTTTTAGGACCTTGAGGTAAGCACTTGTATTTTTAGGAAGTCAGTCTGGATAGTGTCTAGGCTGCATTTGAGTTGGGGGACAGCGGAATTCCGAACATGGATCTGAGACTGTTGGATTAGTTCATATCTCAGGGAAGAGCCCAGGAAATGGAGGCAGAGTGGGCGAGAGGAAGATTTAGGAAGTTAAAATGGGCTGGAACTGGGTACTGGATGTGAAGGCTGGGGTTGGGTGGGAAAGAGTTAAGGATAGTACTCCTATTTCTGGCTTGGAAAATGGGTTGGGATCTCTATGAAGGGCAGGTTAGAAGACCAAGATGACAGTTTCACTTTTTAGTAAGGTCTTTTTTTTTTTTTTTAACCAGCTTTTTATTCTGTCTCTCCTGTGCAATTCACATACCTTTTTTGAGAGATTATCATGAGTTGTAAGATACCTGCAGTAGTATCATTGGCTATTTATGAGAGTAGCCCTTGAAGTCTACAGATCCACAGTTAGGATTTAAGTTTGCTTTTTAGATAAGGATAGTCATCCTTTGCAGAGGTTTTTTTATGCTTTGTTTGCCTGCCACAGGGAACTAATTAGTAATAGACCTGGTGATAGTTTTGCCACTAAGGACAGCTCCTGTATGAGGTTTATCGTCTGTGTAAACTTTTAATTGGCCCATCAATCATGGTGGAAACTTGGATAGAAAAAGAAAACAAATTGTGATCACATTGAGAGTCGGGATGATTGGGGTTTAAAGTGAGATGTAGCAGTGCCTTAACTGACTTCAGGCTCTAAGGAAGACTTAAGAATGTAGCCCAAGGGGGCTAGCTGGTTTTATTTACAGAGAGTCACATGTTTTTCATGTGTAGAATTCAACTAATACACCTGGAAAAAACAACGTAAGTAATTTACAGTAATTTAGGCCTGCCATCTCAGCCATAATTACCATCAACTTAAAATCTCAGAGTATTTTCATTTTTTAGAGTATCAAATTATTATGTTTGTATGACATTTTAAATGTCTTACATGTCTTGGTAGGAACAAAATCCAGGTTAAATTAGTATTTATTGTTATGCACAATTTTTTAATGTACCTGTGAATAAATTATTGTTTGGATTGTATTCAAAGAGGGAGGGGGGTTTTTTGTTTGTTTTTTTGTTCGTTTGTTTTTTAAGTGGCATTCATGTAGTGGCTTGGTAATAATGGGGAATAGAAAGAAGATAGTGGAGCATATTTGAAGGATGGCAGTTGTCTGTCAGTTGTATCAAAAGAAACAAAAGTATTGGAATAAAGTCTGGGAATGTAGACTATTTTGAATTCTAAATTGAGAAGTTTGAATGTTTTCTAAGCAGCAGAGTTGAGGCAGTGATGGGAGAGAGGATGCCATAGAATCATAGTTTTAAAGCTGGTATAGGACCAGAAATCATTCTAGATGATTTTCCAGTTCTTTACAAAGAGTGGTTCTTTTTCCTGAATTTTGCAGTGTAATGAGAACTCGACTTTAGGAAGAATAATTTGAGAGTGATATGTAGGTTAGTTGTAATCTTAAAAGCATAAATACCAATAATAAGAGTCCATTATATTAGTTGAAAAAATGCAAATAAAGTCCTAACTTAGAGTGATGTTTGTAAAAATAAGAAAGGGTTGTAGTGTGATTACATGGTTGTGAAACTTTTGTTTGCTCCCCCAGTAGATAAAGCTCCATGATCATGTATTTCTTATTTTTATTCCTAGCACCTGGCAGAGTACTTGGCGCATAGGTGATGAGTAAGTATTTGTTGAATGAATGATTCCATAAAGAAAACTCCGCAAGGAAGCATGGTTCGGATGTACTGAGTTGCTTTTGGATTTCTCTTTTAGGAATACCTGATGCTGGGTCATGAAAGAAAGAATGTTTAGTCCAGTTCATTAGTCTCGTGTGCTAGAGCTTACACAAGACGCTGGGAGATGCATACTGTGTGGGGTGATAGATGCTGGAGTAAATGTTTGGTGTGCAGAGGAGAGAGTAGCCACCATGTGCTTTTGTTGGGAAGGGCTTACAAAGGCTCCCCCATGTGGCTTGAGCTCGCTTGTCAGGTTTGCTTGAAGTTTGACTAGGAGTTGAGGGTGAAGCTTGTCTGGTGAAGGAATTAGCACATATTGAAAGACTACGCCTTAGAAGTAGGTTTGCTTCAATCAATTTAGGACTTTATAGGGTGGTATGTGTGTAAGTGGGTGAAGAGGAGTGAGAAAATAGTTGGCTAGGTCTAGATTGTAAGGGACTTTGAAGTTTGGACTTTAGGAAGACAGGTAGATGGGCCATCTTGGGTTTTTAAGCAGGAGAGTGATATGAGCAGGCATTTATCTGGAAGGTGGATGTAGAGAAGATTGTTTAATACTAGAAGCTGAGAAATGAGGGTCTAAATTAACTTCAGTAGCAGTGAAAATGGAGAACAGATTTAGAAATCCCGAAGAGGTAAAAATGAGTTGGATTTAGTGAAAAATTAGTTTGGAATAAATAAATTGGTGCCGAGTTTAGTGTCACTACCTTTTTGAATATAATGGACTCTTGAACAGGGTTTGACCTGCATGGGTCCATTTATGTGTGGATTTTTTACAGTACACTTCTGTAACTGCGTTTTCTCTTCCTAATGATATTCTTAACATTTTCTTTTCTCTAGCTTACTTCATTTTAAGAATGCAGTATATACTACATACAGCATACAGAATATGTTATTGGTAAAGCTTGAGGTTGACAGTAGGCTCCTGGTCGTTTTTGGGGAGTCCGAAGTTACATGTGGATTTTCAGCTGTGTTGTTCAGGGGTCAACTGTGTATTTTAACTCATAGCTCTAAGAGGAGCCTGACCTTGAAAGGGTCTTTCTGCACATGAGTTGATTTCTTCCTGGTTCCCTCCCTTCCTTTCCTCTGTCCCTCTTCTTTTTTTCTCCTTCATGTTTGGGAAAGAAGTAAAACACAAAGAATGGAGGAGAAAATGTAAAAAGGAAAAGAAGAGATATAAAATTTAGCATTTTATTTTGTCAGTTGAGAATGGCTGTACTCCCATTTCCTTGAGAAAGATCTGGCCAATATAATTAAAATAAATTATTTAACTTCAGAGTGCCTTTTAACAAACATTTTTGTATATGGCCAAAATAGCATGATCTCATAATTACTCATTAATATTTTAAATATGAACTAGGTATTAAATGTTTCTCTGCTGTCCACAAAATGTCTTCCATTGCTGATTTGTGGATCCTATATAGGGACCATTGATTGCATCTGATTATATCCCTTAATTCTTTTCAAATCTAAAATAGTCTTGACACCAGGTTGTTGAAGGCAGCAGACCAGTTATCCTGCAAGAAAGTCTTCCATTCTCATTTTGTCTGATTGCTGCTTTGTTTTCATCTGGCCAGTTCCTCTAATTCTTAATCAAGGTAGATATTGTTGATGTGTACTTCATGTTCCGTCATATCATCATATTAAGAGACAGAGTCAGTATCTGGTTCTCCACCCGTTGATGAAGAAGGTAACTTTTTATTCCTCCCTTAGGATCAGAAAACAATTTGGGTGATGGTGTTACCTTAGCATTACACCAGTGCCAATGATTCATCTAATGGTTTAAACACAATTTATAATCCTTGCCTAAAGAAGGAATTATAAAATGAAGTTGCTTTTTGTTTATTTGTTTCATTCTTCATTTATTAGCTGTCATTCTTTTGTAAAGTAGGACTATTCAGCTGGGGCTGTTTGGTCAACTCTGAAGTGCGGTACCTGCTGAAAATATAAACACTTAAATCTTTCTCTTTAGTTACGAGTTTTCTTAGTAAAAAAGCTGTGTCAGGTGGTGGCTGACGTGCACCTAATGCCTTCCCTTTTCTCACCTCTCCTCTCTTGCTTTCTTCATGCCCCCGTGACTGCAGTAGTTCCTTCCTGCTGCTAATCCCCCTCTACAGCACTGCCCGCTCTGTTTTCTGCAGCACCGATGATGATCCTGTTATCCACAAATTTTTGATTCCATTTCATTCCATTATAATCATGATTCTTTTTGCTCCAATTGCCACAGCTTTGGCCAGTGAGGACCCTTTTTAGCTGGCTCCTGTGTCATGTTGACTTAGGTTTTTGGCCCTAAAGGATGTCTCAGGCTTTATATATTTTATACATTTCTTGTCCCAACCTTGTAGTTGGCCATTTTACAAAGAACTTTGCTTTCTCAAAACTGAGGATTAGGGGTGTTGTTAGTCCAGAGATAACATTGTTTCCAGAACATTTCACTGTGTAATTAAAAACAAATTTGAAATCATGAGTGTAGGAGCGCCTGGGTGGCTCAGTTAATTAAGCGTCCGACTCTTGATTTCAGCTCTGGTCATGATCTCAGGGTCCTGAGATCAAGCCCCCTTCTGAGCTCAGAGTGTGCTTGTTCCTCTCCCTTGTGCGGGCTCTCTCAAATAAATAAATAAATAAATAAGTAAAATCTTAAAAAATAAGATCGTGTATTTATATTGATATTCTCAAGTCAACTTTGGTGTTGTTTTCACTTAATTTCTTTGATTTATAAACCTTTTCTTACCCTGAAAAGCTTGGTTCCTAACATCTTTAACCTAAGTACTTACTTGCTTAATCCTAAACTGTGAAGTGAATCCAGTATAATACCAATAGTTCACATCATTCTTTTCACAGCTGCATGGTTTTCCATAGTATGGCTGCACAGTAACTCATTTAACCATACATTCTTATTAGTGGTCACTTAAGTTGTTTGTACTTTCATACACAGTGCTGTAATGAGTAATTCAGAAAAGTACATGGTTGTATGTTTTGTTAGTAGTGCTTGTCTGAAAATGTCCTTTTGTTTGTCTTCACACTTGAACAAGTGTTTGAGTACAGAATGTTTTTTAGTTAAGGTAAAATTTATATAAACTGAAATATATAGACCTTAAATGTACAGTTTGGGTTTTGATAAATATATATGCCAATATAAATCACCCTGATTTAAGATACTGAATACTTCCATCAATTTCCATAAGGGCAGCCACTGTAACCACTGCAAATTCATGTAAATGGAATCTTTGGGTCTTTTCATTCAGTGTAATGTTTGAGATTCATCTGTATATGTGCATGTATCAATACTTCATTCTTTTTTTTATTGCTGAGTAGTATTTGTATGGATATATCACAATTTGATTATCCTTTCATTGTTGATGGACATTTCGGTTGTTTTCAGTTTTTGGCAACTATGAATAAAACTATTTTGCACATTTATATAAATGTATTTTTGTGGAAATACATTTACTGAGTTACAGCCTATGTAATTACTCTCTTAGATATTACGTTATCATCTCTTTTGTTTTTCCACAAAAAAGTATGTTTAATTTTTTTTTTTTTAAAGATTTATTTGAGAGAGCGAGAATGAGAGAGAGAGAGAGAGTACATGAGAGGGGGGAGGGTCAGAGGGAGAAGCAGGCTCCTCGCTGAGCAGGGAGCCCGATGCGGGACTCGATCCCAGGACTCCGGGATCATGACCTGAGCCGAAGGCAGTCGCTTAACCAACTGAGCCACCCAGGCGCCCAAAAGTATGTTTAATTTTTGCCAATGTTTGCCTTTTGTTTTAGTAAGAATTATGTTTATAGTATACTGTGACTTTCCTTTTTTGCCCCAATCTTGTTTTAGAGATTCTAATACTCAAATACTTCTTCCCCTGCTAGATCTGCACTCTTACCTTTTTATCTGTTTGTGTTGTTCCACAGTTGACTTCTTTACTTACAGTTTTTGTTTATCAGTGTTGTTCTCTTTAACTTCTTTAAGCACAAGAAACAAACAAAAAAAAGAATATTTTTCTATTTCTATAGTCTGTCTCCCTTCCTTCCTTCCTTCCTTCCCCAGTGATTTTGTATAATCATTGTGCTGTGTGTGTTACACTTAACTTGTGTTTGACCACTCTATGTTGACTTGCTTTTTATTCAGGTATGGTTGGGTGGGTTCTTAGGCACTTCTGTTGGTTTCCCCTCAGATTGATTTTGAAGGTTAGGTATAGATGGGGGAGAGGCAGGCGTTGGCACACCTTTTGTCTGTGCGTTGTTAGGATTAGTGGATTTCAGCCCCCAATTGGTGGTTTTTGTAATTACATATTTTTTCCCATGGGGAACATTCAGATATTTGATTGTCCCTGATTTTGACTGAGTATAAGTTTGATTCCTGGCAGAAAAATAGACCAGAGAGGCTCCTATCCCTTGCTTTATGTTCCTGCCTCCAGCAGCTGTTTTCTTTCCACTCTTAGTCAGAGGATGGTTAAAATAGATTTAATATAAAGGCTGTAATTAGGGAACTGTGAATCTGTTTGGGGCTATGGGGTGGGGTATAACTTTTTGCAAGGACCTTTGTGAATATATTTATTCTAGTCTGCTTCTGTAGTTCTGTTTTCTTTTCTCTCTACCTTAGATTCTGATAAATCCCTCCCTATGGGTTTTTATAAAAACTCTCCCAGTGATTCCTGTCCCATCCCCCTCACTGCACCTACACATGCGCACGTGCGCACACACACACACTCGCGTGTAGCATTTCTGGAATTGTAGAGAATATGTGGATTTCTAAATTTTTTTCCCTATCTATATGGCAGTTTTACTAAGTTTATGGTATGCAGTTAGGTTACTCTTAGTTTAAGTGCTCCAGGATAGTCTTATTAGTTGTGTTATGGTTTGTAACTCTGCTTTGCAACACTAACTTTCCCACAATGGCTATAGTTCTGTAGTTTTAAGCCATTCCTTACAATATTTAATTATGAAAGCATATCTTTCTGTGTTGGTAAATAATGTCCTGTGTTTAAGGTAAATACTTCTTCTAAGATAATGAAAACTGTTTCTCTGAGATCTAGAGTGGGGATGGGCTTTATGCTGCCAGGATCAGTAGTGACGCCTGGCCCTGGGTTGGAGGAATAGGGGATTGACTAGTCAGGTGCTACATACCTGCTGACTCTGGCGTAGCTGTTTTTAAGAGTCTTTTGTAATCCTTGGCAGTTTTCAGGTCTGTTTTGGAAACCTTTTAGTCTTCTTAGATAAAAACACGGTATGTCACTGCAGGTTATTTAGAGGAGAGATCTGCTTGTTGATTTCAAAGTCTTGGGAAACGTCCTAAATTGTATGCATTCTTACATCCTTTTCTCCACCAACACTGTTTTGCCAGACTCCCAAAAAAATAGGGGAAGGGCATTGCTCAGTGGGCAGATGTGCTCCTCTTGCTGCTCCTGGAAAGAGTTTGTCCAGTTTGCTACCTTTTTTTTTTTAATTTGACTATAGTTGACAAACAGTGTTACATTAGTTTCAGGTGTACACTGTAGTGATTGGACAATTTATGGGCTACCATTTCTTTTATTCTGTTGTACTCTTTTTTCCCCCTACTTCCAAATCCTTACTCTCAGGGATTTGGAAATAAAGATGGTCTCCTTGCTGCTTTCGAGTTTAATGAACTGTCTCTTAAAATTTTTTTTTAAGATTTTATTACTTATTTGACAGAGAGCAAGAGCACAAGCAGGGGGAGCAGCAGAGGGAGAGGGAGAAGCAGGCTCCCCGCTGAGCAGGGAGCCCGATGTGGGACTCGATCCCAGGACCCTGGGATCATGACCTGAGCTGAAGGCAGATGCTTAACCGACCGAGCCACCCAGGCGCCCCTGGTTTTCAGATTTCTTAGCTCAGTAACACTTTTATCCATTCTCTGACATGTGATCAAACTCTGGACCTTGATTCAAACTAACTAAGCTCACATGAGGTTGATAAATCAGACTTCTCAACTTCCACTAAGAAGTCGAATGATTAATAATAGGACCAAAATACTAACCTCAGCTGGACAGAGCCAGTTTCTTACCATTGTTAAATTTTATTGGGAAAAGTCAATAAAGATCAGATGGTTGGTTTTTGTTTTTTTTTTTAAAGTAGAATCTGGTTAGAATAATGGCATTTGGGTGATGGTCTGTACTCATCAAGCTCTGGTAGCCTGACAACATTTTATATTTTCTAGGTTGTTTCTGGAATATTCATATCATTCAAAAAGGGCACTTGCTTTGCCAGGTAGTCCTCTAGAATAGGAACAGTTTCTGACTCTGTAGTTCTCTGTTAGGTATTTTGTATCATCAGTCTAAAAACTTTAGTCATTGTATTCTAGTCTCAAGAAGTTAACATGTAAGAGAACAGTTTGTTTTAGCAATAATATTTAACAAAACAAAAGATAGATGTGCTGTTTTTTGTGCAGATGATTAATCTCATCATTTATTTTTCCAAGCAGCTTTTTAAGGATTATTTACCTCCTTCTGTGTTTTGACTACCCAGTCAGAGCCCATTTCTGTTTCAAAAATAGCTCTACTCCCCATCACTAGGGAGGCAGCATAGCATAATGAAAGTTGCTTTGACTTTTTTCCAGGCTTTTTTTTATTGTGGCAAATACACATAAAATTTACCGTCTTAACCATTTTTAAGTGTAGCAGTCAGTAGTACTATATACATTCATAATGTTGTGCAACCATTACCATCATCCATCTCCATAATTCTTCTTTTGTAAAGTGAAGCTACACATGTTCAGTAACTTCCCTTCCCAGCCCTGGCAACTACCATTCTACTTTCTGTCTCTCTGAGTTTGACTACATTAGTACCTCATGTAAATGAAGTCATACAATATTTGTCTTCTTGTGATTGGCTTATTTCACTTAGAAAGTAGCTTTAACTTTTAATTAGACACAAAGCCTGACTCTGCTACTTCTCAGCCTTACAATACTGGTTAAATTGCTTAAGCCTTTTTGGGCTTCAGGTTTCTGTTGGTAAAATGGAGTTAATTCTGACTGCAGGAAGAACTAGCAAAAGACTAAATCTATTGAGATAAGAAGAAAACCAAGATAAAAGATACCCTGGAAGCCAAATGAATAAGTGTGTCTACAAGGGAGTGATCCTTTACATCAAATACTGATCATAGGACAAGCAAAAGGAGGTCTAAGAAACGACCATTGAATATAACAATGTGAGGTCACTGGTTTTCTTCTTGGCAGTTTTTGGTGGAATGTTAAAAGCACATACTGATTTGAATGACTCTAACTGGGAAAAGAGGACTAGGAGACAGCATATACAACTCCTGGGGATAATTTTTTTTTGTGAAGAGAATGAGAAAAAAGTAACTGGAGGGAGAAATGGGGTCAGGACTTCATTATATTTAAATAGAGGAGATAATACCATGTATGTGTATATTGAAAGTAAAGATCTGGTATAGAGGGAAAAAGTGATGTAGGAGAGAATTGCCAAGTAATGTCCTTGAATAGGCAAGA
This sequence comes from Leptonychotes weddellii, assembly GCF_054177405.1. Classification (NCBI taxonomy): domain Eukaryota; kingdom Metazoa; phylum Chordata; class Mammalia; order Carnivora; family Phocidae; genus Leptonychotes; species Leptonychotes weddellii. The sequence goes on along the minus strand of NC_138375.1, from coordinate 132,082,829 downwards.
TGATGGGGTGGGATTGAGTGTTCAGAGGGCAAGCAGTTTGTCCTACTAAAAGAGTGTAGATGGGTGGAGGTGGGAGTTCATAGAAAGGTCTCTTGTGTTTTCTGTTTCAGTGAGAAAATAGAAATAAGAAAGGGAAGATGGAGGAGTAAATGTTAGAGGTTCGAAGGGAGAAGTCATGTAGAAGGGACTAGGAGAATTAACAGTATAATTTCCTGGCAGCACAAATAGTCCATTAGAGGTAAATGATTGCTGCTGACTGGCTCACTTTAAGTTCACATGGTGGTAAGTTCTTCTCCAGCTATATTTAGCTGAGTAGGTATCCAGAGAAGGTGGAGAGTTGGCTGAAGTTGGTTTGAGCTCATCTAAGTGAGTAAGGTCAAGTGAGACTCAGTCAAGGAGTTTGGAGGAATATGCAAAGGGCGTGAAACTTCATTTCACCTAAATATTCTCTGAATGTATTGATAACAAAGGATTAAGGAAATAACCACAAGTGAAATGAACAATAGTCCTTCAGTATCAATTTATGTTTAGTACTTCAGATTGTCTGATTCTCAGAAATGGTTTTTACACTTGGTTTTTCCAAATATAGGTGTATATAGTGTATATAGTACATTTGATTGCTGTGCCTTGTAAATTGTTTAATCCATGTCAATTTCCTCTCATCTTATTTTCATGTCATTTATTTGTTGAAGAAATTAGGTCTTTCTCATGTAGAACTTTGCATATTCTGCATCTGGCCAGCTGTATTTTTGTGGAGTTATTTACGATTTTTAAAAATTTTTTAATTGTGGTTAAAATATAACAAAATTTATGCCTTAGCCATTTTTAAGTATATGGTTCAGTAGTGTTCAGTGTGTTCACGTTGTTGTGTCTTGTGTTATTTTTAACATAGTCCTCTATCTCCTTTATTTTGTTCAACTGGTGCCAGAAGTAGAAGGGCTTGATATGATTCACATTCAAATTTTTTTTTTTTAAAGATTTTATTTATTTATTTGACAGAGAGAGAGACAGCGAGAGAGGGAACACAAGCAGGGGGAGTGGGAGAGGGAGAAGCAGGCTCCCGGCTGAGCAGGGAGCCCGATGTGGGGCTCGATTGCAGGACCCTGGGATCATGACCTGAGCCGAAGGCAGACGCTTAACGACTGAGCCACCCAGGCGCCACCTCACATTCAATTTACTTTTAATATGTTTTGATGAGGGGGCAAGGGCATAGTAGTGTTGGCACATAGATCTGGTCCTAATGATGAGATTAGCCATTGGGTTGAGGTCTCATAGCCTAGATATGCATTTATAATTTATCCATTGGATTTTTTTTTCACCTAATGCTTTTTTTTTTTTGAAGATTTTATTTATTTATTTGACAGAGAGAGACACAGCGAGAGAGGGAATACAAGCAGGGGGAGATGGAGAGGGAGAAGCAGGCTTTCCGCTGAGCAAGGAGCCCGATGTAGGGCTCTATCTCAGGACCTCAGAGAGATCATGACCTGAGCCGAAGGCAGATGCTTAACCGCTGAGCCACCCAGGCACCCCTCACCTAATGCTTTTATTAATCATTGGTGATCATTGCCTAGACCATTTTTTTTCATTAGGGGTTGTGAAATGGTGATTTTGTAATTATGTAACTCTTTTGCATTTATTAGCTGAAATTCTGTTAAGAACATTCCCTTATCTAGTTTCGGCCAGAAATGCAGGATAAATGCTTGATTCTTTCCCTTTTCCCACTTTTTAGGTGACTGAGATACATATTTTTTTTAATTAAAGTTTTGAATTCATGCAATATATAATGACTCAGAGCCATTCTTTTGATGTTCATGTCTTATCTGTGGCCACTGGTTGCTTCTCCAGGCTGTCTCCTGTGTCTTCCACAGCCACAGCGTCTTTGTTAGCATCCAGCCCTCTTTTTTATTTTTCTGATCCTGGACCTGAAATCCTCCATTTCTCCAAGAAGCGCCTAGTTCTTTTTCGTGGGAAATGGTATTTAGAGATCATAATATGGGTGTTTATTTTTAAAAAGACATCGTTTTCAGTTATTTGGTTCTTCAGAATACTGATTGGATTTTTTTAATTCAACAGGCATGCCCAAAGAAAAATACGAGCCCCCTGACCCTAGGAGGATGTACACAATTATGTCCTCTGAGGAAGCAGCAAATGGAAAGAAATCACATTGGGCAGAGCTTGAAATAAGTGGTAAGACCTGCATACATAAATTTATGGTATGGAATCAAGATATGGTAGAAAATTAAGTTTTCTAATGCCAGTACACAAAAGAGGCAATGCTGTATTTTGCCAGTGCTAATTTATCTTAGAGGTGGGAAGGTTCAGTGGAAGGAACATGGTTTCAAAGTTCAAAACCCATTCATTGCTTATTCTCTAAGTATCTGTGTCCTTTTATAAAATGGGGGTAATAACAAGGATGAAATGAGAATAACACATGTGAAATGCCTAGTGTGCAGAGGTTTGTTCTGATAAGGTAATTCTCTGATAAAGTAGGCTCGAGCTTTTATATTATCAAATAACAGATTTCCAGTGGGGTGGGAAATACCTATTCTAGTATAGGTTATGTGATAGATTTCCTTCTCCTTATTTTCTTCATTTGTTTTTCAGTCTGAGTCTCCAGGGATGGCCTTATTCAGGAACACAAAATCTTAAAAGAATTTAAAGCAGATCTCGAAGTTCCCTTCTACCTTAATGCAGTCTAGACATAGAGAAATAGATGAGCCTCAGAGACACCCCATAATCCCTGCCAGTGGGCATGCAGCCTCTTTTTTTTTTTTTTAAGATTTTCTTTTTTTCTTTATTTATTTGACAGAGAGAGACACAGCGAGAGAGGGAACACAAGTGAGGGGAGTGGGAGAGGGAGAAGCAGGCTTCCCGCTGAGCGAGGAGCCCGACGTGGGGCCTGATCCCAGGACTCTGGGATCATGACCTGAGCCGAAGGCAGATGCTTAACGACTGAGCCACCCAGGCGCATTGGCCCCAATGCAGCCTCTTTTTTAATACTTCAGAGGTGGTAAGGGGACATTGTTACCTCTCAAGGCAACTAGTGCTAAAGAAGTTTTGTGTTAATGTTGGCCTGATAGGCCTCCCCATACTTTTCTTCCAATCTGTCTTGATTTTTGCCTTCTGAAATAATGAAGAACAAGTTTTCTCTTCTTTTTCCTGACTGCCTTGGATTTTGTTTTTTTAAATTTAATGCAGCAAACATACTGAGCATATGCTATGTGTAAAACATTTTGCTAGGTGCTGTAGTAGGTGTAAGGAAGATAGACAGATGGAAAAAAAAACATGGTCTCTGTCATCCTGGAGCTTATGCATATTAGGAAGTGAGAAGAACAGAGTATACCAGTATAAATAACTAGTAGACAAAATATAACTGCCAGTCTAGATAGAAAAGTATTTACAGGAAGCAAAAAAGTAAGTAATAATAGTAATATTCTTCCCTTGTCAGCTCAAAATTTCTGGTTAACCTATTCAGTACCTAAACACTCTCCCTGGGTACCCACATTAGTCTCTCCTGGTTTCCCTCTCTCGAGGTTTTTAGAGTGCTGGTGGTGGTAATTAAGTTGAGTTCAGTTTCATAGAGTAGGTGTGGTAGAGTAAAAATTTTCTTTTTTTCCCCTTTTGTCAGATTTAACTTTCTGGGTCAGGGTAGCCCAAAGGGAAATACGCTCTCTGATTTACCAGTTACTTTCAAAGCTTAGGCAGTCACCCATTCCTGCTTTCGCCTTTGAATTTCTTCAGGATTGGTATTTGATTGTATTTTTCTCTTTTTTCAGCCTGTATTAGCAGTTTTTGAATTGTATGTCCTTGGCTTATAGGAAGTTACCTTTTTCTTAAAATGTCAGGATAAGCTTAGAAAGTACTCAGTGAGATTATATCTCTGAGGTTAAGGGGATTTTTCTTTACTCTTTCCTCCCTCTACCTCATGTTGGGAACTCCTTGCAAATGAGCTTTGGGAAGAAATCTGTATACAAGATAGGAAGGAAGTATTTAGTATCATTTTGAATAAACCATTGGTTGAAATAGGTCTATGGAACAGGGTCTAGTAATAAAGCCACAATCAGGAAGGTCACTTTATTGTCTTAGCCAGTTTTTAATACATAAGCTCCTGTGTGTAGAAATTGTCAAGACTGACTTCAGTTCATGCAAAGACAGTTCATATATATGCTTTAGCACCAAGTTCCCTAAGATTCTGTGATGCAAAGTTCTAGGGATCTGAGGTCATTGAACCCTAGACCCACAGTTATCTCCTGCACTCCTCTGGTTCCAGGGGGAATGGGTGGGTGGTGAGTTCCTTTTGCCATTTGGAGGTAACCAGATAGTCAAATGACTATTAATCATTTACTTTTTTTTTTTTTTTAAAGATTTTATTTATTTATTTGACAGAGAGAGACACAGCGAGAGAGGGAACACAAGCAGGGGGGGTGGGAGAGGGAGAAGCAGGCTCCCCGCAGAGCAGGGAGCCCGATGTGGGACTCGATCCCAGGACCCTGGGATCATGACCTGAGCCGAAGGCAGTTGCTCAACCGACTGAGCCACCCAGGCGCCCTGATCATTTACTTTTTAAAGAAAGCTTTTTTTTTTTTTTTCCACTGTAAAATGAAACACATAAAGAAAACCACACAGACAAATCTATTAATGAATTATTATACAGCCAAAAGCCTTGTAAAACCACTATCCAGGTCAAGAATTAGAACTTTTTCATTTACCCCGGAGCCCCTTCCATTGAGCTTTAATACCAAATTATGTATATCTAAGCATTATAGTTTAGTCCCCTACCCCCTGTTTTTATTTAGTATGTCTTAATTTACAGGTTCCCCCCTCTATGTTGAACTTGAGTGGTTTGACTTGTTTCCCCACAGTCTCTGTTTTTCTTACTGAGACTCATACAGTTCAGCATGTTTTTCATCCTCTGCAAATGGGCATCTGGATGCAGAGGCTTGATCAGGCTCCTATTTATCCCCTGGGCAGGGCTCAAGGTAGTGCTGTGCTTTTTCTTCAGACAGCACATAAAGTCCGAAGGTCTTCTTTTCTACTGATGTTCAGTGCCTAGAGCCATTAATTCCTTCAGGGTGCAAAATAGTGATATTCTAATTCTGTCATTTTTTTTTCCCCCATTAAGTGAGCTACATCTATAAAGAGATGCTAAAAAACAAAACAAAACAAAAAAAACCAAACAAACAAAAAAAAAAGAGATGCTTTTCCTTACTTACAGATTGATTACCCAGTGTACAGTTTATATAGGGAAGGCAGAAAAGAAAGTTTGTTTCTTTCCTTTTATTTACTAGTTTTCAATATAAACTATCATCCTTTGAGGGTGACTAATTAGGTTTTTTAAAGTGTCATTATTACTGTATCTAAACGTTTGGGTTTCAGATATACGTCATGAGTTGTAGTTATTACTTTTATTGTGATGCTTAAATTGTCCTGTTGTTGACTAATGGGAGAGCTTCTTAAATGATTTCTGGGTTTTTGATACAACCCTAATTGTCTTTGGTAGTTTCCTTGCTGTCTGGTATAGCAAGATTTTCTTGACTCATCTTGTGTATTTATGCACCAACCTGGAATATATAATTTTTTCCAAGAAATCTGGTGTGTTTTTTTTTTTAGTTGGAAATGATATTTCAAGACCAAAATACCTGTTGCTAGGGATGCTTGTTGCTATTGGGTTGGTCATTGTTTCTAGGTCTTTCCACTGGACAGAGCTAGGAAATAGGACTATACATATCATATCTTTTCATCATATATATATAGAGAGAGAGAGAGAAAGAAAGTCAAACATATTTATGATGGGAAGATATATATTTATATGATATTTACATGCTTAGTATAAAATATTTTTAAATATATAAAATATATTTGTATATTTACAGTTAAGATATCTTGTTAAAATATACTGATACTTTTGATTCAGATTTAGAATAACAGGGATTTTTAGTTAACTTTTTCTATAATTACATGTGTGTCTCCTTTAACACCGAGTGTCCTAGTTCTTAGGGACGTGGGATGATGGAATTTGAATATCCTGTAACTACTTATTGGGTTTATCCCATATTACATTGCAGTCTCAGAATAACGGTACGAGAAATACTACCACTAATATGAGACCTGAAAGCAGGTATAACTGACTGGAATATTATTCCCATTCCCCACCCCACTCCCATTAAATAGTTGTACTCTATATTGTGAGAGTATGTTTTCATTACATACTGTCAGGCTTCCCATTTAACCTGCATACAGTCTCCATTTGGACTTTGTTTTCTAAGTAAGTATATATTCAGTGCTTCCCACTAGTTCATTTATCTCTAATCATTTTGGTTTTCTGGAATCTTATTCTCTAGATGTTTCCTTAGGAAGGGCTCATGGGAGCAATATTCCCTGAGTTTCTTGCATGTTGATAACAGTTTTTGTCCTTTATATTTGAATGTCAGTTTGGCTGAATGTAAAATCAGTAGCTCACGTTCTTTCCTGAAATATCTTGAATATGTTGCTTCAGTTTTGCAGTAGACTTTGATGACAGTCTAATTTTCTTTCACCTACTAATTAGTTGCTCTTTTTGCCTAGATGCCCAAAGGATTTTTTTTTGTAAATCAGTAATTTTACTGGAATATATCTTGGTGTTGGTTTTGTTCTAACTTGATATTCATAGGTACAGTATATTAAGAAAAACGTGTACATGTGTAGTATGAATTTTTTTTCTTTTAGTTTCAGGACAGTTTGGATAATAACTTTCAGTATTCTGATTCCTTTGTGTTTTTTCAGAGATTTATTCTCTGAATTTGCATTTTTGTCTCTTGAATCATTTTTAAAACTTAAAAAAATTAAGGTACAATTTACAGGAAAATAAAAATAAAATGCAGTAAAACTCACCCTTTATTGTTGTATAGTTCTTTTATAAGTACAAACACTTGTGTAACCACCACCACAGATACAGTATGAGTTTCATCACCCCCAAAAAACTTCCCCCTGCACATTTTTTTAAGATTTTATTTATTAGAGAAAGAGCACGAGCGGGGGTGGGGAAAAGCAGAGGGAGAGGGAAAAGAACATTCCCTTCTGAGCATGGAGCCTGAGGTGGGGCTCCATCCCAGGACCCTGAGATTATGACCTCTTGAGCCGAGGTCAAGAATGGGACGCTTAACTGACTGACCCACCCAGGCATCCCTAAAGTAGACTTTATTTTTTAGAGCCATTTTAGGTTCACAGCAAATGTGACACAGTATTGTGCATGATTCCCCCACTATCAACGTCCTCTACCAAATGGTGCATTTGTTACAGGTGATGAACCTACACTGACTGACACATTATCATCCAAAGTCCATACTTTACATTATAGGGTTCACTCTTCGGTGTTGTACATTTTATGGGTCTGGACAAATACATAATGACATATATCCACCATTATAAATCATAGTATTTTCACTGCCCTAAAAGTCTTCTGTGCTCTGCCATTTCATCCTCCTTCCCTCTCCCTGAGCCCCTGGCAACCAGTGATCCATAGTTTTGCCTTTTCCAAAATGTCACATAGTTGGAATCATATGTATGTAGCCTTATAGATTGACTTCTTTCACTTAGTAATGTGCATTTAAGTTCCTCCATGTCTTTTCATAGCTTGATAGTTACTTTCTTTTTAGTGCTAAATAATATTCCATTGTCTGGATGTACTACAGTTTGTTTATCCATTCATCTACTGAAGGATATCTTTGTTGCTTCCAAGTTTTGGCAGTTATGAATAAAACTGCTATAAACATCCATGTGCAGGTTTTTGTGTGAATGTAAGTTTTCACTTCCTTTGGGTAAATGCTAGGGAGTGTGATTGCTAGATCATATGGTAAGAATATGTTTAGTTTTGTAAGAAACTGCTAAACTCTTCCAAAATGTCTGTATCATTTTGCATTTCCACTAGCAGTGAATGAGACTTCTTGTTGCTCCACATGCTTTCCAGCATTTGATGTTGGTGTTCGGGATTTTGACCATTTTAAATGGTATATATAGTGGTATCTCATTGTTTTAATTTTCATTTCCCTGATGACATATGATTAAGAGCATCTTTTCATATGCTTATTATATACTTATCTGCATATTTACTTTGGTGTGGTGTCCACATCTTTTGCCCATTTTTAAATTGGATTATTTTCTTATTGTTGAGTTTTAAGAGTTCTTTGTATATTTTGGATGACAGTCCTTCACCAGATAGGTCTTTGCAAATGTTTTCTGTCGTCTGATTCTCGTCATTGACAGTGTCTTTCACAGAGCAGAAGTTATTAATTCTGATGAAGTCCAGCTTATTATTTCTTTCATGGGTTGTGCCTTTGTTGTTATATCTAAAAAGTCATTGCAAACCTAAATCATAGTAGATTTTCTTCTGTGTTATCTTCTTGGATTTTTATGGTTTTGTGTTTTACATAGAGTTCTGTGATCCATATTGAGTTAGTTTTTATGAAGAGTGTAACGTATCTTTTTTTTTTTTTGCTTGTGGATGTCCAGTTACTCTAGCACCATCTGTTGGAAAAGTGTTTCTCCGTTGTATTGCCTTTGCTCTTTTGTCAAAGATCAGTTGACTGCCCAAAGATCTGGGCCCTGTTCTGTTGATCTGTTTGTCTATTCTTTTGCCAATACTACACTGTCTCGATTACTGTATCTTTATAGTAAGTCTTGAAGGCAGCTAACATCAGTTCTCCAGCTTTCTTCTTCTCCTTCAGTTTTGTGTTGGCTATTCTGTGGTCTTTTGCCTCTGCATATAAACTTTAAAATTAGTTTGTCAATATTCATAAAATAACTTGCTGGACGTTTAGTTGAGATTGCATTGAATCTATAGGTCAAGTTGGGAAGAGCTGACATCTTGATAATATTGAGTCTTCCTTTCCATGAACATGGAATATATGTCCATTTATTTCGTTCTTTGATTTCTTTCATCAGAGTTTTAGTTTTCTTCATACAGATCATGTGTATATTTTGTTCAATAGTTATTTCATTTTTGGGATACTAGTGGTTTTGTTTTTAATGTCAAATTCCAATTGTTCATTGCTGGTATATAAGAAAAGAATTGATTTTGAATCTGTAGTTCTTCATTTATTTGTGATTTTTAAAAATATCTTCCTTTTCTAAAAGCATTCTCTTTTTGTGGTTATTCATTATTAAGTTCTTGGTAGTTTAGTTTTCCTTTACTGACTTTTTCTAATTCTTATTTATGTTCTTTTATTGCTTTTATCATTTTCTTAATGCCAAACTTTTAGCTCAGTTTGAAATTGTAAGTAATAGTTTTTGGGGCATTTATGGTATGCTTTCCTTGTCTATAGGGAGTTATTTTGGTAACTTTTTTTTTTAAGATTGATTTTTAGAGAGAGAGAAAGAGCACACGCACGTGGGCGAGAGCACACAAGCGTGGGGGGTGCAGGGGCAGAGAGAGAATCTCAAGCAGACTCCCCACTGAGCACGGAGCCCAGCTTGGGGCTCGATCTCATGACCCTGAGCCTGAGCCAAAACCAAGAGTCGAACACTTAACCGACTGAGCCACCCAGGTGCCCTATTTTGGTAACTTTTAAAAATACTTAATAACTTATGAGATTTGAGCATATAAACTTTTCATTTTTATTTAAACTTAGTTTTTATGTAGTTCCCGGAGGTGTGATTCAGAATTGTTTTTCTAGCTTCAGAGCTCCCTCTTCTGGTTTTTGCAGTGAAACTTTCTGATTCTGTTCCCTTCTCTCATTTTTATCTGGACCTTTTTCACCCCTTTATCTCTTTAATGCCTTTCTCACTAAATTTTAATTTATTTCTGGAGGTTTTTTTCCTCAGGGGCCTTGGCTGGTCAGTTTGTGGAGTTCCTGGGGTCCAGACTGCTTTCAGACTTACTGTGGACGGTTTGCACTCATAACTGAATTACACTAAACTCCTCCCAGTTGCAATGATGTTCTCAGATGGGTGCGTCTAGTGGATACTAGTTGGTTTCTCTCTTTTTAGTTCTGGTAGTTGGGTTTAAATATGTTGTCATGTGATTTATCTTCTCTTTTCCTATCTGTTTTTTGTTGCCTTTTCTTTCCTTTTGAATTAACTAGGTACTTTTGGTAAAATTGCATTTTATCTCCTTTGTTGACTAATAAGCTATCATTCTTTAATAATGGTTGCTTTAGGGTTTATAATATAAAGTGTATCAAGAATATTTATATATTACTTCGTATTTGGTATAAGAGTCTTAACAATCTACTTCTGTTTATTTTCTCCTGATGTTTGTGCCATTGCTGTCATATATTTTCCTTATACATGTTATAATATCTCACATTGTATTGTTATTTTTCCTTTAAAGGGTGAAGTATTAGGAAAAGTTTTTTTGTTTTTTTGGCTTTTTTTGGAAAAGTTGTTTTTATTTACCCATGTACTTACTGTTTCCAGTGTTCTTCATTCCTTTGTGTATAGGCAAGTTTCTGTTACCCTTTTCCTTCCAATTGAAGGACTTCCCTTAATATTTCCTGTAATGGAAGTCTGTTGGTGATTTTTTAATTCAGGTTTCATGTTTGAAAACGTCTTTTACTTTGCCTTATTTTTTAGCAAGATATTTTTTTGGGGTATAGAGTTCTAGCTTGACAGTTTTCATCTTTCAGTACTTTAAAGATCCTGTTCCACCATCTTCTTGCTTGCATTGTTTTTGATGAGAAGTTTGCTGTCGTTCTTATCCTATTTTCTTTTATGTTTGTCCTTTTTCTGTAGCTGCTTTAAGACTTTCTCTTTATTACTAATTTTAAGCAATGTGATTATGATGTACCTTGGTGTCTTTTTTTTTTTTTACCTTGTACTTAGGTTTTGTTGAACCTCTTGGATCTGTAGGTTTATAGTGTTCATGAAATTTGAAAAAGTTTGGGTCACTCTTCAAATAATTTTTTATGTTTTCCCCTCCCCCACCCACCTTTTTTGGAATACAGTTACTTTTTCTTCAAGTTGTCCCACAGCTCACTAATTCTCTGTTTAATTTGTTCCATTTCCCCCCCCTTTGGACAGTTTTTATTGCTGTATCTTCAGTTTCATCAATCTTTTCTTCACAGTATCTAATTTGCTGTTAATTTCATCCAGTAATAGTATATTTTTCATAACTGGAATTTAAAAGTATTTTTTTTTTAATCTTCCATGCCTTTACTTAACATTTTGCCTCCACCTTTTTGAGGGTATGTAATACAGTTATAATAACTTTCAGTGTCCTTATTTGCTAATTCTATCTTTTTCATTTCTGGGTTGCTTTGATTCCTTTCCACTCCCCCCTACCCATTTCTCTTTTTCTCTCTTTTTGCATGCCTGGTATTTTTTTATTAGACACATTGCATTGTGAATTTTACTGTTTTGGGTGCTGGATGTTTTTATACTCCTGTAAATACTCCTGAGCTTTGTTCTGGGATGCAGTTAAATCATTTGGAAACCGTTGGATTCTCTCGAGGTTTGCTTTTAAGTACCACCTCTCTAAATTCCCTGAGTTATGAAATTTTCCATCTGGTGGAATGTCTGATCCTAAGGATTGTTCCCCTTGCCCTTTTCAGTTTGTCCTCACTCCCCCATTTCTGGCCTCAGGTTTTCTTCACATGCATTTGCTTATTACTACTCAGCTGAAGACTCAGGAGGGTCCTCAGATCTTTAGAGTGTTCTATCTGTGCGGGTCTGTCTCCTCTTTGGCACTGAGCCCTGTGAACTCTAGCCACCTTGGCGTCTCTGGACTACCAGCTTCATCTCAGTTCGCATAGACCGCCAGACTCCACCTGAGTTCCATCCCCCTGCACTACTCTGAGGAAACTGTCCAGGCTGAACAATCTCAAAGGCTCACATTGTTTGTTTCCCATCTGTCAATGATTATTGTCTTGTGCTACCTGCTGTGTGGTGTCTGAAACTCAGTTTTTCATATATTTGTTTGGTTTTTAGTTGTTTTATGTGGGAGGGTAAATTCAGTCTGTGTCACTCTAAAGTGTAAGTCCAATATAGTTTTTTTTTAAAGATTGTGTTTGGTAAGTCTAGTATCTGAATCTCCTGGGAGTTCTGTTTTGTTGTTTCTCTTTTTCTTTTGGTTTTCCGTCCTTTGGTAAGTTTCACTGAATGCTGGGAATTATAGGAAATCGTAGAATAATTTGATGGTCTGTCTGGATGGTGTTTTCTTCCCTTGGAGTGGATTTGCTTTTGTCTTTGGCAGGCAGTCATGGTAGGAGCGGCTCCCCATCATCTAATCAGGAATCCATCTCATTTGAGGGAGGTGTTCAGTGGGTTGGCTTATTACTTCAGGTCACACTTACTCCATTAGTAGGTCCTAACTGGAATCTTGGTGGTTTAGCAGGGTCTTTTTCCTTGGTATTTCCTGAATTCCTGTGTTGTTTCCCCAGTGGTGGAAAAGGGATTAAAGCTTTGCTTTTAGCTCCTCAGCGTCTCTGTTTTCGCCTCACATACTTGCCTTTGCTGCTTGTGATTCTCCATATTTGCCAAAGGTAATGTGGGATCTGTCCTGACTACTACTTCTCTTTGCTCCTCTTCTCACTTCTTTCTCTCTCATTTCTTTGCTGTCTTTGTAGTTCTCCAGTGCTTTCAAATTTATTTTTGTGTTTTGTACCCTATTTTCATCTAGTTTTTCTTTCTCTCAGGAGGATGATTGGTCAACAACAAATTACTCTCTTGTTACAGGAAGCTGAAATTCAGATGCATACAAATTTTTAAATTCTGCCTAAAGAATCTGCAGATACCAAACAATTTTCATGTTTCTCTTGTTTCATTGCATGGTGGCAGCCTTGTAATTGCCTGCTTTTGAGGTACGCCTAGCCCAGAACAGCTACTTGTTCCAGGCCCTTGAGCTGGCAGTGGAGGGTAGGGAAAAACATACTAACCAGAGCCACACTCAGGAACCTTCCAAGGGAAAGGGGCTAGTCTTTTTTTTTCCCCCCATTTTCAAGACTGTATATATTTGTCTCTAGAAGGTAGCCCTGAACTGGCCTTTTCACTTTTCATACTTGGGGGAGCCTGTGACTCAGGGCTTCCACTTTTAGGAATCTCTCCATACTCCTGGTTGGGGAGATACCTGCAGTCATAGACCTCACGCTCTGGTGACACGCATACGCTGACTCGCCGCTGCCGCCGTCTGCCCTGGGCCTTTCCTCCCCGCTCTTCACGCCCACAGTACAGCTGGCCTCCTGGGTGATGTTTCTCGCTGGATTTCTAGCCAAGGATATGTGGTTCAGAAGATGGTTGCTGTAGTCCTGATGATCTGGATTTTGTGTCTCAGAGTCTTTGGCTCCTCTGAAAACATCACTGAGAACTTGTGTGTACTCAGTGGCACCTTGAAGGATATCAGCTTTGCTAGGTTTCCTGCTTTGGGGAAGAAATGGCACAAGTGTCTTCAGCTTGGCAAAACCAAGGTTGAAATTTTTTTATCTGCTCATGCTCCTTGGTGTTGGCCACGCACCGCTGGTCCAGCACCAGTTGGAGGTGCGTCCTCGGTAGAAGAGTAGCCGCCCCGGGGCAGCCACTTGAGCTAGCAGATGGCGACCGCTGTTCTCAGCCCGTCCTCTGGCACCTTGGCCTGCAGGGCACCCAGAAGAGCAGGCGCAGGTGCTGCGTCCCTGGCGGATGGTGGCAGGCCTCCTCGGTAGTCTTTAAATGACACCACAATCAGGTGCCGTAGGTACAGAGCCACACGTTAGCCTTTTCTAGTTTGTGACATTTTCTGACATTTTGAAGGCTTCAGTTGAGTTTGAGTTTAGTTTGAGTGAGCTCTATTCATGTTTTCCCATGGAAGAGTGGTAGACCCTGTCTCTCAAATTCTGGATCACATTCTTCTGATTTTTTTAAAGAGAATATTACATTTAGCTCTTTTTGGTAAGTGTAACTTTTGGTAAATGTCACTCCAGAGTCAAGCAGCTTTCCATATGTCATCAGCTTATGCAGCTGTCTGCCCTCTGGGTGACCCTGGTGTCTGCTTTGTGGAAGTTTAGAGTGGGGACAGGGAAACAGGAGAGGAGGGAAACTCAAGTGGAGGCAGGACATCTGGAATAGGAGTTTTGAGGCCATCACGTACTTACTAGAAATCACTTACATGTTATTCACTCATTGATTCTGAAACTTCTGATGAGGTAGGTGATGGGACGTTAAGATTTCAGGAGTCTTACAGGCTGTAGGAGAAGACTCCCACAAGAAGATGATTGTAAAACCATGATAAATACAGGACAAAAAGCCTGACCTATTATCTTTTCTTTTAAGACGGTCTTAGCCAGCCTGGCAGGATCAGGGAAAGCATCCTAGAATAGCTGACTACTAAGTTAATGATACTAGCCAGGGGAAAGTGGAGTTAAGGACATCTCAGGAAGAGGGGACGTGGAGAACCTAAAAAAGCATACAGTGGAGGTCTCCCTTTCACCCCCCCTCCCCCATTACACTTCCCAGCATGCACATGCTTAATGCATTCACACACAGGGTTAGTAGGTTCTTCTGTATTCTTCTGGAGTCCTTCTGTGCATATACAAATACAGATTCTTATTCCACACCTAATTTTTAATTCAAAAGAGAATATATACATATTTCTGCACTGTGCTTTTTTTTTTTCATGTAGTATTGTATTGTGGAGAGATTTCTATTTTAAATAAGGATATAGACAGCTCTCCTGTAACCATAATATTTCTGTCACTGTAATTTAAGTAGTACTATAGTGATGGTCAGTCCGTGACAAACAGAGCTACAGTGAATAACCTTGTAGATTGGTTTGCATCTCTTCTAATACATCTGTAGGTCAAAAGGGTATATACCTTTATAATTTTGACAGATGATACTTGACTATTTTTTTTTAAATAATGAAATTCAGAATCAACTTACCTAGTCCTGGCATTTTTATCATGATCCTGTTGTTTTATAAATTAGGATGATTTATAGGAATCTTTCTGTTTGTCCTTTTTGTATCCTTAAGGATAATATACTTCTTATTAAATTTATTCCTAGGTATTTTATTTTCTGATTCTTATTATAAATAGGGTCTTCTGTTATTTTTTCATCTGACTATTGTACACATACGAATTATTGTTGTCTGTCTGTAATTTTGTTTGTTCTTTGTTATGCTGTAAAATTTTTCTTTTATGTAACAGTCTTATTGAGATAGAATTCACATACCCTTCAATTCACTCAGTAAAGTGCACAGTTGAGGGGGTTTTAGTGTATTCACAGAGTTGTGCAACCATTACCACAGTCACTTTGAAAACATTTTTAGCACCCCAGCAGAAACCCTGAACTCATTAGCAGTCACTTCCCATTTCCCACCAATCCCCTAGCCCTAGGTAACCAGTAATTTATTTTCTACATTTGTAGATTTGCCTGTTGTGAATATTTCATATGCATGGAATCATACATGTGGTCTTTGTGCCTGCCTTCTTTCATTAGCATAATGTTCTCAAGATTCATCCGTGTTGTAGCAGGGGTCAGTACTCCATTCCTTTGAGTGGCTGAATAATATTCCATGTGCGGCTATCATGCCATTATTTATCTGTGGAAGGACACACTCTTGTGTGTCTCCTCTACTCTCAGTACTCTGTTACAGCCCTCCTTCACTTCGACACTGGATGTGTGGGTTTTCCACACATCCAGCAATTCTCTGACACCATCTCAATTCTGACAGTAGTTGGTTCAGGTTACAGGTTCAGTCCCATGGGACTGTTCCCCCCAACTTCAGATAGTAGTCACAGGTCCAGGTTGTTACTTGTGCTTCTGACTGAGGAGCTCTAAACCCAGACCTTCCCAGGAACCCCTCCTTGGGTTTCATTTGCTGTATCGGCTCAACAGAACCAGGAAAAGAGTTTACTTACTAGATGACTAGTTTATTATAAAAACTCAAGAACAGCCAAATGGAAGAGATGCATAGGGCAGGGTGTAGGGAACAGACGAGAAACTTCCATGCTCTTTCTAGACCCCTCACCATACCTCCCTGTATTCTTCATCTTGGAAGTGCAGAACTCCATAGTTGAGGGATTCTTTCAGAGTCTTCATTAGGCACGGTTGATTAAATCTGGTGATTGATCTAACCTCCTGCCTCCTCTCCTCCCTGGTTGTTGTTGGGGGAGGGGGAGAAGGGGCTTGGTGAGGGACTGAAAGTTTCAACCCTCTTATCCTGATTGGCTTCCCTGGCAACCAGCCCCCATTCGTGGGGGCTTTAAAAAAGTCACCTCATTTAACGTTAAACTCTGGTGTCCTTGGAAGGGCACCTATGATAACAAAAGACACTTTACTGCTCAATCACTTAGGAAATTCTGGGGGTTTTAGGAGCTCCGTGCTGGAAACAGAGGTGAAGACCAAATGTATATTTCTTTCTTTCTTTCTTTTTTTAAAGATTTTATGTATTTATTGGAGAGAAGGAGAGAAGAGAGAGAGTGCGGGCAAGTGGGAGGGAGAGGGACAAGCAGACTCCGTGCTGAGCAGGGAGCCCAACATGGGGCTCAGTCGCAGGACCCTGAGATCATGACTTGAGCTGAAACCAAGAGTCAGATGCTTAACTGACTGAGCCACCCAGGTGGCTCAAATATGTATTTCTTGTTATAAATCAAAATAGCACAGATTGTTTGTACTTTTTGGCTCTAAAGAATAATGCTGCTCTGAACAGTTGTGTACAGGTTTTTATGTGGGCGTTTTCATTTCTCTCAGGTAGATACTTAGGAGTAGAATTACTGTATCATATGGTAAATGCTTAACTTTTTGAGTAACTGCCAGACTGTTTTCTAAAGTTTCTGCATCATTCTACATTCTAAACCAGACTTGTTAGGAGGGTTCTAATTTCTCCACTCCTTGGCAACAGTTGTTACATCTGTCTTTTTGATTTAGCCGTCTTAGTGGGGGTAAAAGAAGTATTTCATTGTGGTTTTCATTAGCATTTCCCTGATGGCTCATGAAATGGAGCATCCTTGCATGTGTTTATTGGCCGTTTGTTTATCTTCCTTGGAGATGATATGAACTTTTGATAATGAAAAAGTAGGTAATGAGTGGATGGGGGAAGTGTAAAATGATCTATTTCCCTTTCATTGTAGGGAATCAAGTTTAAAAGCGAAACATGCAGTTAAAACTGTAAGGATTCTAACCTTTAATGTTTTTAGAATCTCTCTTAACCTTAGATCGGTGTTAGAAAATCTTTTATAGCAAAAAAAAGTTTGACAGTCTTATCATTCCATCATTTTTTCACTTTTTTCTTTTTAAAATCACATTAAAGAATCATGTATAGTTCGACTCACTTTGATTCCTGTTTATTTTTTTATATTAACACGAATGTGATGTAATGGTAGTTACACTGGGTGATGGAATTTTAGTATTTTTAAACAGTGCTGAACTATTTAAAGCATGTTCGTTTAAAAAGTAAATTTATTAACTGGGCACCAGGCTGGCTCAGTCGATGGATCACGTGACTCTCTATCTTGGGGTTGTGAGTTCAAGCCCCTAAGCTGGGTGTGGAGATTACTTAAAAATAAAATCTTTAAAAAAATTAAGTTTTTTAGAAAAGCATGAGGGGCATAACTGGTTAGGTGTTAGTCACTGAGCTTTGCAACAAACATTTCCTTTTGCTGGGGTCAAACAGTTACTAAATGGTAGAGCTCCTTGGCGGTAGAGCACAGACTGCAGCGGGAGTCCGCTGATGCGAGTGCGTCCCTGTGGTCATCTGCATCACACCGCAGCAGTTGTTCTCTGTCGAACCTGAGAGCCTCACCTTTCTCTTGCTTTCTGTTTCCTAATACTTGCCTCAGTCTTTCCATTCTCAGGTTCTAGGCTTTTTACCTTCCTGTCTAACCTTATTTTACTTAAGCTAGTGTTAAATTTGAGCAAGCTGCATTCTTTCATTGCATTTAAGACTGGAATTCCTTTCCACCAAAGCTTAATGAGTGTACCTTTGCAGTTGTGTTTTCCTTCATGGATCGGAACTTCCATTTGTTAACTCACATGCTTTGGTGTGTTAAGTACATTTCCTTCCCCATCAACTTTACAGTGTTTAAATTAAGCACTATCAGGGTATTTGATCTGCCAACTGTTCTCCTTAGTGCCCTTCCTGTAATTCATGTAACTTAATTGGGGCCCTTTTCTCCCTTGTAATCCAGTTTGCCATTCTTACAACACAGTCTTCCTTTTCTGAAGTTGCCGTTTACCTAGCTACGAGCCTGAAATCCTGGTCTCTGACTTCATCAGGAGTTGTGAGTGGGGAAAATTTCAACTGGCCACCTTTTCCAATTATAGTGGAGTCTTGTTACTCACAGTGGTTAAGTTCTGTGTAGTCACCTGGAGGATAGTGTTACCAGATACTTGCTCCCGTAGGAGATCCGTGGTTAGGTTCCTGTGAACTTATGGCCACAACATTTTCATCAGCTGATCAATACGTAAGCTTGTATTAGGTTTATTTATTTATTTTTTTTAAAGATTTTATTTATTTGTCAGAGTGAGCACAGGCAGGAGAAGGGGCAGGCAGAGGGATAAGCAGGCTCCCCACTGAGCAAGGAGCCCGATGCAGGACTCGATCCCAGCACCCTTGGATCACGACCTGAGCCGAAGGCAGATGCTTAACCAACTGAGCCACCCAGGCATCCCTTGTGTTAGGTTTGAAGACACCTTATTTAATGTATATCGTCAGCTCCTTAACCTTAAACACGTGGACACTGTAACTGATGCCTGAAGGCAGCTTACCTAAAACACTGGGCACATCACAGCCTTGCACTTAGCATTTCAGCATCATGCTTGGGGGCCATGTAAACCCCAAATCACCCACAGAAAGCACAAATATGCAAAAACTGTGGCACTCAATAGTGTATAAGACACTTTTTCACTTTGTGAAAGGTGGAGCAAGAGGCCAGAGTGTTGCCTTGTTGGACCTCATCTCAGAACTGTTCTGGGTGACTACTGTTTTTGCTATTCTGCCTGTTTGTGAATGAGTGACAGAGCTACAGGAGTTGCTTTTGGGTTTATAAGTAAACTTGAGGGAGTAGAATTCACAAATACAGAGTCTAGGAAAAATGGAGATCAACTGTAATTGCTCTTCTAAAATGCCAGTTTTAGAGATTCACTCAAGATTTTTTCTTGTTTTTTTCTAAATCTACGTATGTGGTGGTAATAATTTTGATTTCTTCATAGGTATGTTAATTACACCTGGTCCCTTCAGTGTTTGCTGATCACCCCTCTGATTTCAGGGAACGCTATTTAGATTCCCCCTGTCTCCTGGTATTTAACAATAAAGGATTCTGGACACTTTAGAATGGAATTACTTCTCAAAACACACCTCTTAATTTAGGTCAGGATAATCTCTGCATTTCTCAAGTCACAAAGCTGCTTAAAATTGAATGTAAATTTTTCGGTGCGTATGAAAATGTACAATTTTATGGAGAAGTAAGTAGATAACCTCAGAATTTCAAAAGGTAACTGTCTTTTGTTCATTGACCTCTCTCAAAAATTAGAGACCTTAATTTCTTGGATTACATAGTTCCACCAGTAGAGATTTATCTAATTGAGGAATTGTGGTGGGGCAAAGGATATTCATATTTAAACTTTTAGTAGGAAACCAGTAGGATTGGTTTCAAAATATAGTGGTAGTTTCCCCATAATGAATGAGTGTATCTGTTAACCCTCTTAGCCTTGTGGATACTGGATACTAATCTTATTTTGCTATTTGCCTAAGTAGAAATGAATATTTTATTGTTTAAATTTGCATATGTTTTATTACTGAAATCAACCTTTTTTTTTTATAACTGACCCTTTTGTTTGTTCTTGAATAATTTACTTGTTCTTATCTGTTGTTCATTTTCCTAATTTTGTTTTACTTTTTATTTTTCATCATGGACCTCACATAAAAAATCCTGAGTGTAGGGACTTTGTATTTACCATTCTGTCCCCACACCAGCACACCAGTCACTGAAAGTTGACTGAATAAATGAATGTTATCTCTTTGACTGCCATACGTGGTGGCATCTCCACATTATAGAGGTTTTGAATTTAAATGAATTGTGTTTTCATTTTTGGATTCTAGGATTTGAGTTATGTTTAGAAATATTGTCTTCCATTACTTTTCTGGTTTTTTGGCATTTAGAGATTTATTTCAGTTTTACTTCTCTGTATATGGTAGAGATCTGAGTCTTCCCTCTCCCTTCAGCCCTGTATGATTGATACATTTATACATGATTCCTTATACTTGATTCCCACACCCCCCCCCTTCCCTTCTTCACAGACTTCTTGGTTTCCTTTCTGGTTACCTTCTTGATTGAGAATTTTGTATCCTTCCTATTAAGTTCAGGTATAAAAATGCATTTCTCAAGTCCTTCTACCTTTTTTTGTTAAGTTGTGTCTTGAGGATGAAACACATGCAAAACATGTACTCAATAGTTTGTGATGTTTTAAGTATTTATATTGAGTATTAGCTGTGTGCTTTAGTTTTATGAACTAAAAAGTAAATAAATTTGTTTTACAAATAGGCTATGCTGTAAATTCTAATTTTTATACAGTAAGGAAAGACACTTTCTCAGATCAAGATAGATTTTGTTACACAGCTGTATTGAGTTATAGTTGACATGTAATAATCTGCATGTATGCCAAGTGAATGATGTGATGCTATATTTGGATCTATGTATACATCTTTGAAACCATCACCACATTCAAGGAACATATCCATCATTCCCCCAGATTTGTAATTCCTTTCCCCTACCTCCTTCATTTCTCCATCCCCTTCCCCGATCCCAGGCAACCACTCTTCTGGATTGGTTTACATTTTGTAGAATTTTTATATAAAGGAAGTGATACAGTATGTCCTTTTTTTCTTTTTGGTCTAGCTTCTCTACTTATTTTGATAATTCATCCACTCAGTTGAGTTTTTAATAGTTCATTCTTTTTATTACTATTCCATTATTTGGACATGCAGCGTTAGTTTATCCATTTACTTGTTGTTGAACATATTTGGATCGTTTCTAGTATTTGGCTATTACAAATAAAGCTACATTTATGTACAATTCTTTGTAGAGGGTGTAACTTCTTTCTCTTAGGCAAATACATAAGAATGAAACTGATCATCAGGAAGTTAAGGTTTTTTAAAAAACTCAAACTGTTTTTGCAGAGTTTTTCTTATTTTACATTCCTACTAGATATCTTTGATCCATATCCTCACCAACACTTGGCAAGGTGAGCCTTTTTAGTTTTAGCCATTCTTTTGGGTGCGTACTTTATTTTACAACCTTGCTAGTGGTATCTAATTGTGGTTTTAATTTGCATTTCCCTAACGATGCTGATGTTGAGCATTTTTTTCATGTGATTATATGCCATGTTTATGTCATCTTTGGTGAAGTGTCTGTTCAAATGTTTTACCTGTTTTGAAAATTGGGTTGTGGGAGCCTGGGGGCTCAGGTCCTGATCCTGAGGGTCCTGGGATTGGGCTCCCTGCTCAGCAGGAAGTCTGCTTCTCCCTCTCCCGCTCTTTCTCTCACGTGCTCTTTCTAATAAATAAATAAAATCTTGAATCTTTGAAAATTGGGTTGTTAATTATTGAGTTTTGAGAGTTCTTTATATAATAAGTTCTAAAATCAGGGGGCACCCGGGTAGGGCTCAGTTGGTTAAGTGACTGCCCTCAGCTCAGGTCATGATCCCAGGGTTCTGGGATCGAGCCCCACCATTGGGCTCCCTGCCCAGTGGGGAGCCTGCTTCTCTCTCTCCCTCTGCTTCTCCCGCTGCTTGTGCTCTCTCTCTGACAAATAAATAAAATATTAAAAAAAAAAATAAGTTCTAAACTCAGGTAGTGTTAGTCTTCCAGCTTTCTTATTTTTCAAAGTTGTTTTGAATTTTGTAAGGCCTTTGAATTTCCATGTGAATTTTAGAATCAGCTTGCCAGTTTCAGACATGCTGGCATTTTGATTGTGACTGTGTTGACTCTCTGTAAATCAGTTTGGGGAGATATAATTATCTTAATGATACTGAATCTTCTGATCTGTGAACACTGTGTATCTCTTTACTTACTTAGGACTTCTTGGATTTCTTTCAGGGTGTTTTATAGTTCTTAGTACACAGGTCCTGCACATTTTTGGGGGGTCAGATTTGCCTCTGTTTCATAATTTTCGTTCTGTTGTAAATGTTATTTTAAATACCAGTTTCTGATTGTGTGTTGCTATATATAAAAATACAGTAGATATTTTGTATATTGATACTTTATTCTGCAACCTTGCTAGACTCGCTTATTAGTAGTATTTTTGTAGATTCTTAGGATTTTACATAGATGATTGTGCCGTTTGCAGATAAACATGACTTCTGTCTTTCCACCTTTAAATTTTTCTTGTCTTATTGCATTGGCTGAAACTTCCAGCGTAATTTGAATGGGAGTGGTGATAGTGGAACATATCTTGCTTTGTTTCTGATCTTAGGAAGAAAACATTTATTCCCTTCCCACTAACCTTCTTATTGATGCCCTTTGTCAAGATTGAAGAAGTTCTGTTCTATTCTTAGCTTACTGAGAGAGCTTTTTTTTTTAAATTTAATTCATGATTTGATTTGATTAAGTGCTGATTTTAAATGTTGATTTTGTCAGGTGTTTTTCTATTTACGTAGATGATTCTCTTTTCTAAGAAAAGTTTTTTGAATCATTTTTTTTTCCCCAAACGTTTAACAAACCTTGGATTTCCTGGCACAAATCTTACTTGGTCATTATCCTATTAATATATTGTTGGATTTGATTTGTATTTTTTTTTTTTTGTACTAGTTTTATTTGGTTTTGGTAAACTAGTGATGTTTGCCTCATAGAATGAATTGGAAGGTATCTTTTTGTTTTCAGTTTTCTGGATCAATCTGTAGCATTGTTACTAGTTCTTCCTTAAATGTTTGGTTGTATTCACCAGTGAGCATCTCTGGTTCTCGAATCTTGTTTGTGGGAAGGTTTTTATCAAATACATTTACAATGTTGTGCTACCATCACTACCTTCCATCTCCGTAGCTCTTTTTATCTTGTAACTTGCCTTCATTTTTGAAAGATATTTTTGCTGGGTTGCTAGGTTCGTAGGATTTTTTTTCTTTCAGTACATTAAAGATTTTGCTCTGCTGTCTTCTCTCTTGCATTGTTTACAAGTAGAAGTCTGCAGACCTTTTTATCTTTGTTTCTCCGTGTAATTATTTTTCCTCTGACAGCTCTTAAGATTTTCTGTTTATCATTTGTTTTAAGCCGACGATGAAGATGTGCCTTCATGGAGTTTTCATGTACTTGGGGTTCATTGAGCTTTTTGTGTCTGGGTTTATACTTTTCATCAGAAGTGGAGAATTTTCTGCCTCTCTTCATCAACTTCTTTTTCTTTCTTTTTGGTAATAGCTTGAGATATAATTTACATAATTCACCCACTTAAAATGCACATTTAGTGGTTTTGTATATTCACAGAATTGTGCACCCATTACCACAATTTGGCATTTTCATTGTCCCCAAAGAAACCCTGTACACATTAGCAGCCATTCCCCATTTCATCTCAACTAGCCCGCCCTTGGTAAACATTAATCTTTCTTTCTGTCTCAGTGGATTTGTTACTCTCCTGGACATTTCAGGTAAATCGAATCCCATAATATGTGGTCACCAGCTTTTCCATTTAGCAAAATGTTTTTAAGATTTATGCATGTTTTAGCATGTATTAATATTTCATATATTGTTGAATGAATATACCACATTTTATTTATCCATTGAACTGTTGATGGACATTTGAATTGTTTCTGCTTCATGACTCTTAAGAATAATTCTGCTATGAATACTCGTGTGTAAGTTTTTGTGTGGACTCATTTTTTCCTTTCTTTTGGGTATATATGTAGGAATGAATTGCTGGCTCACGTGGTAACTTGTGTTTAACCTTTTTGAGGAGCTGCCATACAGTTTTCCGAAGTGGCTTCATTACTTTATGTTTCTACCAGCAGTGTATGAAGGTTCCAGTTTCTCTACTCCTTGCCAATACTTGTTATCATCTATGTCTTTTTTATTATAGTCCTCTTAGTGCATATGAAGTAGTGTATCATTGTTCTTTTTGATTTGCCTTTCCCTGATGGCTGGCGATACTGAGCATCTTTTCATGTGCTTGTTGGCCACTTGTGTATCTTCTTTGGAGAAGTACCTGTTTGTTCTTTGCCCACTTTTAAATTGAATTATTTGTCTTTTTTTACTGAATTGTATCAGTTCTTTATATATTCTGGATACAGATGTCTTAATAAATCTATGATTTTCACATATTTTCTCCTGTGGATTGTCTTTTCACTTTGTTGATGGTGTTCTTTGAGGCACAAAAGGTTTTAATTTTGGTGAATTACAATTTAACATATTTTTTTGTTGCTTGTGCTATTTAGTGTCATATCTAATAAACCATTGCATATTATCAGGTCATGAAGATTAATGCCTCTGTTTTCTTCCAAGAGTTTTTGAGTTACTTTTTGTATGTGGTGTGAGGTAAGGGTTTAACTTTATTCTTTTGCATGTGGATATGTAGTTGTCTTTTGGGTTTATTTCTTAAGTTGTTTTTTTTTTTTTCTGTCCCCAACTCATACCTGTTTTGGGGACTTCAATTACAAATATATTAGGCTGTTTAAAGTTTCGAGGAGTCCATGGATGTGAATTTTTTCAGTATTTTTCTCTCTCTCTGTTTCATTTTGGGTAATTTTATTGCTGTATCTTCATTTTAGACATGGTGTT
This sequence comes from Leptonychotes weddellii, assembly GCF_054177405.1. Lineage (NCBI taxonomy): Eukaryota > Metazoa > Chordata > Mammalia > Carnivora > Phocidae > Leptonychotes > Leptonychotes weddellii. The sequence continues at coordinate 132,058,183 of NC_138375.1, read as the reverse complement.
CAACTTTTTAGAAGTTCAGTTTGGGTGTCTATGCTATCTTGTATCTCTGGTTAACAAGTTTAGTCTTCTAGTTTCTGACTGTATAGAATACAGTTACAGTAGCTTCCAATAACTGTCTACTAATTTTATCATCATTCTCTCTTAACTGGTTTTGATTGTTTTCTCTCTTCATTATTGCTGTTATTTTCCTCTTTTGCATGCCTGGTAATTTTTTTATTGGGTGCCAGATATTGTGAATTTTGCCTTGTTGGGTGATGCATATTTTTGTATTCCTATAACCTATATTGAGCTTTGTTTTGGGATACAGTTAGAATCAGTGTAATTCTTTTGAGGCTTGCTCTTTTAACTTTCTTAGGTGAGAGCAGAGTGGTCTCTAGTCTAGGGCTGATTTTCTAAGTCCAGCACCTTATGAATTATGAGGTCTTTTCCTTTTGTAGTTGGGAACACCAGCTAGCCTCAGTTCTGTGTAAACCTGGGGATTGTTGTTTCTACTCCTTTTGGGTGTTCCTCTGGCTTAGGCAATTTCTCCCATTTTTATATTGATCAATACTCAGCTGAAAACTTGAGGGGGGACCTTTTTCCCATCTCCAGACTTCTTTATCTGTTCATCTCTCTCCTTTCTGGTACTCTGCCTTTGTAAATTCTAGTCATCTTGGCTTCTCTGTCTCCAGAACTTGGGGGAGATCACTGTGCTGCCCCCGGGATCCCCTCCCTGTGCTGTTGTCCACAGGCTGAGACAGTTGTAGGGCCTGCCTTGTTAGTGATCCTTCAGGGGTCACTGTTATGCACTGGTTGATGTCTGATCTCTGAAATTTGTTGATTCATGTATATTGTCTGGTATGGTAGTTGTTCAGGTAGGATAGTAAATTTGGTCCCTGTTACTCCATCTTGATTAGAAGTCTCAAGATTGGTTTTTCAGCCAAGAGAAAATCAGTTCGTAAAGACTAGTGTGTTTCCATTACATCTGTTTGTTTCATTCTGTCTCAGACTAGATCCTGGACCATTAAAGAGATTGGGGGAAAGTTCTTAGTTCTTAGATGGATTGTAGAAATGGTTGTCATCTTATCAAAATGTACCAAAGTACTGATTTAATGTTGCATTGAAAGAAATTATTCTTTTCTTAGTTACTGAATCGTGTGTCTACTACTGTTTGATCATATATTTATGATTTCATATCTGTAATATTTCTGGGCAAGTATTTTTACTTGTAATTATTCAGTACAGCTTTTTTTTTGTTACATGATTCTTGATGGAATTACCACTTGGGTACCCTGGTCTTAAAACTTCGCTAAGCTGAGAATATATTATTTACCTTTTGTTTTCAGTCAGAATTCTTGTGTTTTCTAGAGTATAGCTAGGAAAAGCATCTGAGATACTGGATTTGATTTTTGGGGGGAAAATTTTAAATTAATCATGTTAAAATACTGGATTTATCATTAGTATAAGTTATTTGTAGCGTTTCTTTCATGTCATAGTTAAGGCAACCTTAAAGGATAAAGTCTTAACTATTGTGCTCTTAAAAATGATGATGCAATCTAAACGTTGAGGTTTTTTTTTAGTTTGCTAAGGAGAATTTATAACCTAGTCGTAACAGTGTATTGTCCTTAGAATAGGTAAGCTTTCTCCTGTTAAACCCTTCCTCACAATTTTTTAAATGATAAATTATTTCTCATTGAAACATCTAAATGTTCCTTAATTCAGGGACCAGATTGTAGAGACCACTATATAATCCTTTCCCCATTTTTTTCTTCTCTTACAGGAAAAGTAAGAAGCTTAAGCTCATCTTTGTGGTCCCTCACTCACTTGACAGCTTTGCATCTGAGTGACAATTCTCTGTCCCGCATTCCTTCAGACATTGCCAAGCTCCACAATCTGGTATATCTGGACCTGTCCTCTAATAAAATCCGGAGTTTACCGGCAGAACTCGGAAACATGGTATCACTCAGGTGTGCAGATTCGATTTCCTATATGACTTTATACCCCCTAAAAACAAAATAGAGCGTTTATTTGCCAGGAAACAGCACTACTAATTAAATGGTATTTGAACGAAAGCAAACATAACTATAAAGTTTTCTGGGAAAATTGAATGTCAACCAACAAATAATAAATCCAGTAGATTCATTGCCTAAAATTTGTTTTATTGCTATATTTTGTGTAATATACTTTATTCTTAAACAAGATTTTTGGACAAAGTGGGGGTCAACAAATAGAAGGCAGTTATGTTATCCCACATAATGACAGATGGTTGTGGTGCTTTTTCTTCTGAAATTCTGGGGCACCACACCATGGCTAACACAGGGTCCCAGAAACCATTGCTAATGAGCAAAAACTTTTTGGCCATCCCTGGGCTTGTATGCATGATAGTAATAAAGTCTGGACTTGAAAGAAGCTAAAATTAGTCATTAGATTTGGTGGACTGTAATGTGGAGTATAGGAGGTAGATAGGCTGTGAAGTCACACAGTTCAGTTTGGAATCCTGACTTTGCCATTTGCAAGGTGTGTGAATTTGGGCAAGCTCCTTAACCTTGCTGAGCGTTTTGTCCTGTATACAGTTACTATATAGTAGTTACCTAGCCAGGGCTGAGATTAGATATATCTGAAAGAATGAGTAAGAAGCTACTAGCGCCCTGCCTGACACATACTGTATTTAATAAATGGTAATTGCTATTTATTATGTCTGTTTTGTAACGTAGATGGAACCTACTCAAGTTGAATATAAAGCTAATTTCTAGTTATTATATTAATCCTAATGAAAATCTTGCCCCCATTTCATGTTACCTGCCTTTTTTCTGATTCCACTGGCTTATATGTTGCCTTCTGCCATTTGCTGCATAGTAAAAAGGAATAAGGACCTTGTGACAGTTTCTTTATTGCTCCTAGTCCAGCTTTTTGACATTGTTTTAGGCTTAATTACTGAGTATATACTGTGATCAGTTTTAATCTCCTTAAAAGACCTCCTTTCCCATGTGATATATGTGGAAATAAATGGGAACAAATTATTTAGAACTAGTTGTTCTTGTTCAGTTTATGGCCTCACCAACCTCTGGTTCACTAAGTAATAACCAAGGTTCATTTATTTATTTTCTAAAAGATTTTATTTATTTATTTGACAGAGACATAGCGAGAGAGAGGGAACACAAGCAGGGGGAGTGGGAGAGGGAGAAGCAGGCTTCCCGAGGAGCAGGGAGCCCGATGTAGGGCTCGATCCCAGGACCCTGGGACCAAGACCTGAGCCGGAGGCAGACGCTTAACGACTCAGCCACCCAAGCGCCCCACCAAGGTTCATTTAAATTCCAAGAACCAGGGATTATGGAAGTAGTACTTACATTTAAAATTGATAAATAAAACTTAATTGGAGGAAATTTAAGTGTCTCAATGTTGGGTCTTTTTTTTTCCTACTGGAGATTCCTTTTTTTTTTTTTAAGATTTTATTTATTTATTTGACAGAGGCAGAGGGAGAGAGGGAACACAAGCAGGGGGAGTGGGAGAGGGAGAAGCAAGCTTCCCGCAGAGCAGGGAGCCCGATGCGGGGCTCGATTCCAGGACCCTGGGATCATGACCTGAGCCGAAGGCAGACGCTTAACGGCTGAGCCACCCAGGCGCCCCTGGAGATTCCTTTGATAGTTGTAGTTATCTGTACCAAAAAAATCATTAAAATAATCATTGGTAGTTAGTATAGCTGCCATTATTTCTAAAGTGAAACTTTAGTCAATTTGGAGAAATGTTAACAATAGACTTAATTTTGCAGCTACATAAGCTATTTTCAGTTGGTGCTACACAATCATTTTAATTCTCCTTTAACAATTCACATGTTAGTTTGTTTTCTCATTTCCACTTTCTTAAAGCTGTGTGGTAGACTCCACATGTGCTGGGTCAGTGCTGCTCCCGGGGTGGTGCATGGACCATGCCCGTTTGCAGACTGTGTCGTCAGCCTGCAGTCACATATACAGTGTGTGAGAGTAGTTTTGTATCTGTTAAATTTAATGCTCTTTAAAAATTAGGGCTTGTGTTTTGTTGGTCTTGTCTTTTTTCTCATCTCATTTTTCTAATTCATTTTTTCCTTGTGTTTTAAAAACGTATTGGTCTGTGGCAGTTTGGGGTTATTTTGTTATGTTTTGTTTTTTTACCATCGATCGTTTGAGAAGCACTGTACTTCACTGTGTAATACACACACACACACACACACACACACTATAGTATATTCTAATGCACTGACATTAGAATATACTATACAATTTTGTCATTCTTACAAGATTATATTCTTAGAAACTATATTGCTGATTTTAGCTATGAGTTAAAAGGTTATATATCTTCTGACATGGAACTTTTACATCCACAGGGAACTCCATTTAAATAACAACCTGTTACGAGTTCTGCCTTTTGAGCTGGGAAAACTGTTTCAGTTGCAGACTTTAGGCCTGAAAGGTATGACTTCCCCTGTTTGTGTTTCTTGTGGTTTGTATGTATGTCTTTAAGTCTAGAGAAGCTGTAAAAGGGAATCCTTTTGCCAGGGATTTGCAGGCTCACTCTTCCCCAAACTTCATCAGTTCCTTAGATATATTCCAGTGATTTTCTCTCTTGTCCACCTGTAGACTGTCTCTTAATCTTCGTATTCTTTTTCACTCCTAGCCCAGCTTTGCTCTCTATCCTTTGTTTCGATCAGTTCTGTGTTCTGATGATGCATCCTGAGGTCATACTTTATTTCATCATACTATAAACAGCTTTTCCCCCCCTTGTATTCAAACCTGAAAAAATGGAGACTCACAAAGTGCAGAAATCATTGAGTAAAAAATTACTGAGCCATTTGGACCTGCTAATAACAGTTTTTGATCATTTTTTAACACTTGGTTTATGAGGACTTCATTACTCTATTAGAATTTGGGGGCATAATTTATCCAGTGAGAACTATTGGGAAATATGTTTTTTAAAGCAGCAAGATTGAAAGTCCTATTTTAATAATATGTCAATACCTAGAATTTTTTTATCACATTAAGTGATTATTTGCCAATCTTGTATCCACCTTACTCTAGAATCAATTCCTAAAAAAACAGTCACATAATGAAGTCTTCAAGAATTGTACTCTTATTTCTTAAGAGTATGCAGATTGTAAAATGAGGTTTTATTCCTATAAATCCATGTCATATCATAAAGGTTAACAGTAATTTCACAAAAACAAATGAAATAGAAAAATATAAATAATACATTTACAGATGTATATAAAACCATACTCAATAAATATCAGCTTTCTAAATGGTTCTTTGGAAAAGTGTTTTTCTGTGTGGGATGGACTTGGCTGAGGCTTCTTAAAATAGAGGTCAGAGAAATGTGAGCTGTAGATCTTTCTGTCTCCCTATTTTTTTAAATTTTCTTGTTTTAACTTTGAAAAACAAAAATGTAAAACATAGCAACATGTATCTGTATACTGACCATAAGAATTAACAATATTTTGTCACGTTTGTGTCCGTTTTCTAAAACAAAAATGTAAAACATAGCAACTTGTATCTGTATACTGACCATAAGAATTAACAATATTTTGTCACGTTTGTGTCCGTTTTCTAATGCAAAAGAAACAGGGCATTACAGAGTCTGAAAACCCTCTTTGTTCTTCTTCAGGGCCCTTTCTCATCCCAGAGGCAGCTACTGTTTTTATGTTCTTTCAGGTTTTGTAATCTTGCAGTATTTATTTTACAAACCTTTGACTGTACTCATTTCTCTAAGGATTCACAAACTTTATTTGAAATGACGGTCATTGGTCACGGATTTTCACATTGAGTTGATGTGTATGAAAGCCTTTGAAGTGTTTGGGGGAGGGGAAGGGCAGTCTTTGTGGCACCTTAGTTTTTGAGGATCTGTTGCTCTTCCATTTCAGAAAGCTTCTCTAATGTTTGACATCTAGGTTTTATGTTTCTTTCTCGGAAGGATAGTTTCACTGATTGTACCTTTTTTTTGGACAAATCCTCTTATTTTTCTGAGCTTGCCCCAGCTCACTTACTAACTTCAGACAACCACTGATATGTTTTCCATTTCTATAGTTTTGTTATTTCAAGAATATTGTATAGGTAGAATCATGCTGTATGTAACCTTCTGAGATCGGTTTTATTCCACTCAGGTTAATTCTTTGGTGAATCACGCAGGTTGCTGCATGTTTGCTCCTTTATGTTGATGAGCAGTGTTCCATGGTGTGGATGTATCATGGTTTGTTTAGCCAGTCACCTGTTGAAGAACATCCGGCTGGTTTCCAATATTTGGCTATTACGGATGAGGCAGCTATGAGCTGCATACAGGGTATTATGTGAACATAAGTCTTCATTTCTTTAGGATAAATGCCCAGCAATACAGTTGGCTCAGTCACACGTTAGTGTCATGTTTAGTTTTGTAGGAATTGGCCAGACTGTTTTCCAGAGTGGCTGTACTATCTAACATTTTCACCAGTGATAAATGAGTGATCCAGTTACTCTGAATCCTCACCAGCTTGGTGTTGTCACTGTTGTTACTTTAGCCTTTCTGATAGATGTGTAGTGATCCCCGATTGTGGTTTTAATGTTCATTTCCCTGTTAGCTGAAGATATTGCACATCTTTGCATGTCCTTATTTGTTATCTGTATGTCATCATCTGTGGTATAGTCTTCATGTCTTTGCCACGTTCTATCCAATTGGACTGTTTTATGCTGTTGCGTTTTGGGAGTCTGTTATATATTCTAGATACTAGGCCTTTGACCAAGATGTGATTTGCAAACATTGTTTTCCCAATATGTAGTCTTCTCATCCACTTAACATGCCCAGTTCCAGCGCTGGGGGGCTTTCCCCCACACCAACAAGCCGTTCTAGGACACCAGCTAGATGTCCTGTAATTCAACTAAATTCTGACACTACGTACCCGAAGATAGCATCAGATTCCATGGATAAGGGTTCAGTCCTACACGATGGCTCCTTGCCTGTGCTTCTGACCAAGGTTCCCACAACCCCTTCTTGGGTTCCATTAATTTGTTAGAGTGGCTCACAGTAATCAGGAAACCCTTTTACTTACTAGATTCCCAGTTTTTTATAAAAGGATATAACTCAGGAATGGCCAGATGGAAGAGATGCATGCATAAGGCAAGGTATGGGGAAGAGGCATGGAGCTTCCATGCTCTCTCCAGGCACGCCATTCTCCCTGAATCTCCATGTGTTCACCAACCTGGAGGCTCTTTGAACCCATGCTTTTGAGTTTTTAACAGAGGCTTCATAACATATAGGTATGATTAAATCATTAGCCTTGATGATTGAGCCAACTTCCAGTCCCCTTTTCCTCTAGGGTGGGACTGTGAAAATTCCAGCTCTCTGGTCACATGGTTGGTTCCTCTGTCAAGCAGTCTCCAGTCCTTAGGTGGGGTCTGAAAGTTACTTTGTTAACAAGAGACACCTCTACAACTTCTTCACATAGGAAATTTTAAGGGGTTTAGGAGCTTTAAGAAAGTGGATGAAGACCAGATACATATATATATATTTCTTATTATAAATCACAATATCATACAGGGTCTTGTATGTAGCAGAAGTTTTTAGTTTTGATAAAGTTGTTTATCATTTTTCCTTTTATGGATCTTGCTTTTTGGTGTCAAGTCTGAGAATGCTTTGAATAGCTCTAGATCCCAGAGATTTTCTCCTGTGTTTTGTACTAGAGGTTTCATGGTTTGTGGTGCCTGGGTGGTGCAGCAGTCAGTTGAGCGTCCGACTCTTGATTTCAGCTCAGGTCATGATCTCAGGGTCGTGAGATGGAGCGCCACATCAGGCCCTGTGCTTAGTGGGGAGTCTGCTTGAGATTCTCTCTCCTTCTCCCCCTCCCCCCCACTCTCTCTCTAAAATAAATAATCTTTTTTAAAAAAAAGTTTCATGGTTTTATGTTTTACATTTAAGTCTGTGATCTATTTGGAGTTAAAATTGAGCTAAAAAAAGCGAGGATTAGTTGAAGGTTCATGCTTAGTGTATGAATGTCCAGTTGGTCTAGCACCATTTGTTGAAAAGTCTATCCTCCATTGAATTGCCTTTACACCTTTTCCCAAGATCAATTGGACATATCTGTGTGGATCTATTTCTGGATTCTCTCTTTTCCATTGGTGTATGTGTCTATTCCTTTGCCAGTAGTTACTTGAAAGTTGAAATAGGGTAATTAAGTCTTGAGATAGGATAGACTGATTCCTCTACTATGGTTGTTTTTTTCAAAACATTTTAAACTGTTTTAGTCCTTTGCCTTTCCATATGCATTTAGAATAACCTTGTCTCTAGTTACAAGAAATATTGCTGGGATTTTGATCGGAATTGTGTGAAACCTGGAGATCAAACTGGGGAGAACTGAATCTTCTGATCCATGAACATGCCATATCTCTCCCTATATTTAGAGCTTTGATTTTTGTCATCAATATTCTGTAGTTTTTGGTATATAAGTTATGTAAATGTTTTGTTAGATTTATTTCTTTTTGTTTGTGGTGGTTTTTTTTGAGTGATTGTAACTGATAGTGTTTT
>NC_138375.1:132043150-132049184 GCF_054177405.1 Leptonychotes weddellii | reverse complement strand
ACACACACACCATATCTTCTTTATCCATTCTTCTGTTGATGGACATTCGATTTCAAGGTGACTTTTGAGATTGAGAAACTTTGTAAACCTCCATTTTTTGGGAGAGTCTTGTAACCTTATTATATCTTTGAAATGTGGATGTGTGTTGAGACGGGAAGTAAGCCATCTTGAATTAGTTGACAGCAGTATTCTCTTATTACGCTTCTGTGATTGGTGTCCCGTTCCTACTTGATAGTTACCTCTTAGAGTCGTTTCCAGGGTAAGAAATCAGATGAAATAATGATAGTAAATCCTGAGTTCTACTGTCACTGTTTTGGGGCAGTTATGTTTCTCATATGCTCATTGCTAACAGCTGTTCAGAAGGTACCATACTATCTATTTTGGTGTCCGTTGGAGTGACATATTTCATCTCTCATATTTTAACTGAAATTGTACTCCTCGAGTGCCAAAATGTGGTTTATATTAGCCATTTAAAAATATATCTTCTATTTATATGCATTCAGACACAGTTAACGGCTTACAATATGGAGCCTTGCCATAGTGCTTCTCCTCATTTTTAATATCAGTGGTTGTTTAGGACTTGCATTCATCTGTTCTTTTTATCTTTTGCATTTCTGCTCTTGAATCTTAGTTTCTAACCTCCTGGAAAAAGAATCATTCAGGTTAGATTGTGTGTTAGAGTGTTAAATACTAGTGATAACTGGGTCTTAATTTCGGAGGGGAGGGCTGTTTGTTAGCCTTCTTTGAGAAACTTGAAAAGCTTGAAATTTTTTAAATTTGACTTTGGAGGGGCCGCAGTGCTGTAGATAATGATTTAACCCTGGGAACAGATGAGTGTGTGGAGATGAAGAGAGGCTGAAGCAGACTCTGGGGAAAAGGAACATGTAAGTGACGGAAGAGTGGCCAGAGAGAGGAGGTAAACCAGGACAGTGTAGGAGCCCAGCTGCCAAGGCAGAAGGCCTTTCTGGGGAAAAGAAGCATGCTTTCAGCTTCCAAAAACTGTTGGTGAGAGATGCTTCACTGGTGAGCTAGGCACAGAGACTAGAATGTGGAGAGTTAAAGAATATTGCTGGGCAAGGAGGTAGTAAAAACCAACGTTGAGATTCTTACTTGAAGCAGATTGATTGAAGAGGAGGTGAGGGTGATAACGAAAAGGTAGGAGAGATTAGGGATTCTTTTTTCTCTCTGTTCCTGTTGCTGATATAGAGATAAGAGGAAGACACTTGAATGTGCTTAAATATTTTTGGCTGAAAGCATGTGGAGGAGAGGCTGAAGTTACAGGGAGGAGAGGGGCAAACTGAGAGGTGTTTACCTGGGTGCCCAGTGCTGGGCCTGGGTGCTGCTGGTGGTGTGCAGGGCAGAGATGTCCCGGCCCTCGTGGACCTCGCAGTCCTGTGGGAGAGACGCAAATGAGTGTGCAGTTACACCTCAGGGTGCGCATAAGCAAGAGAAGAGACTTGGAGGTGGTAGCGGGTAGTAAGTGGGTGGGGGCAAGATTCAGGAAGGACTTGGGAAGGTGAATGAACTTGACATAAAGATTGAGGAGAAATTAGCCAAATGACACAGAAGAAAGTGCTCCAGGCAGAAGGGAGAGCATGTGTGGAGGCCCTGGGGCAGGAAGGAGCTTGGCACCTACAAGGAATGTCCTTCTCCCCTCCCAACACCACCACCCGCCCCCCCCCAAAAAAAGGGCTAGTGTGGTAATGGAGTAGTCAGCATGGGAAAATAGTACAAATCAAGTTAGGAAAGAGAAGCTGAGGCCACACCATGAAGGATCTTGTAGGTCTCATTAAAGATTGTGAAAAAGGGGGCGCCTGGGTGGCTCAGTTGTTAAGCCTCTGCCTTCGGCTCAGGTCATGATCCCAGGGTCCTGGGATCGAGCCCCACATCGGGCTCCCTGCTCTGCGGGAAGCCTGCTTCTCCCTCTCCCACTCCCCCTGCTTGTGTTCCCTCTCTGTGTCTCAGTCTGTCAAATAAATAAATAAAATCTTTAAAAAAAAAAAAAAAAGATTGTGAAAAAGTCCAGAAATGAGGAAGAATGAATGATTATCATCCCTAAACTGTTTTCATTCTGCTAGATTTGACATGTGGGGGACCATTTGGTTTATGTAGTACTGCCTCTTCCCACATGTTTATCAAGCATGACTGTGAGGGTACGTCTTGAAAGCTCTCAGTGTTTCAGTGTTAGCTTATGTGAGGCCTCATCTTTTTTTCCTTGTTTTTCAGGGTATCATTGACTACATCTTCTATTCAAAACCTCAGCTGAACACTTTAGGCATCCTGGGACCTCTGGACCACCATTGGCTAGTTGAGAATAATATCAGTGGCTGCCCACACCCACTCATCCCCTCCGACCACTTCTCACTTTTTGCACAACTGGAGCTCTTACTGCCTTTCCTGCCCCACGTTAACGGCATTCACCTTCCTGGCAGGAGGTAGTTAAGTACCTTCAGAGGACGACCTCAGTTTCACTTGTAAACTCATAAAATCTGATTATAGGGGAGTGAGGTATGGCCACCAGGGTTTTTTGTTTTGTTTTGTTTTTTCTTTTTTTTTCCTCTTTCTTGATGATTTGAATTTTCAATCTTGATTATTTGATAAGGATATAGTATGAAAGCCAGGTGCTAGCAACAAATTCTGAGCCCAATATGCTTTATATACTGTTAGACAGGGATTGGTGTGTTTACACCTCTCTTTAATTTGTTACAAGTAATTTTCCTGTTTCTTCTATCCAATATAATATTTTCATGCCTTGAAATAGGAAAATGTTTGAACAGCATATTCTCTTTGCACAGAAATCTGTAGCACTACTTTTTTGAGGCCAGTAATAACATCCAGAGACCATTCTTCCATACTTTACTCCCTCCCTTTTCAGACTTGTTTGTAAAATAGAGACTTTGAATTTAGCCTTTATGATTGTATATGATCCACAGAAGACCTGATTTATGAAATTTTGTACTAAAAAAAATCAGATTTGGAAATGATTGTATTGTAAACTAAGGCTAAGTTTTTTTACTGTTTCATGTGTTATAAAGGCCAGCTTGTAAAAGAAGTTGCAACAGACTTTCTCTGCTGATGATTTGCACTGTTAGGGTTTTGTTGGCCCTTTTGTACTACTTTATTTTTAAACTGAGAACATTGCTCTTTAAATCTAAATCTGCTTAAAGCTTTGGACATTTTCTCAGACCAGAGGCAACTTATCCATGAATTCCTGGGTTTTTATAAAAGCTATCTACCAGGACAGATAAGCTGAGCAGTGAATGATCTGTAGGCATTTATGGACTGAATGTAATGGTTGATATATGTACATTCTGATATTTTTAAATCTTTAACTTTTTTAAGTTAAAAAATTACAGCTGCTTGGATGCAGCTTCTTAACTCCTTTTTGAGACACTTCCTGTCCTATCTCCACTGTGCCTGCCTAAATTTGTTCTCACCAAGCACTGCCTGTGCATGCAGAGAAAATCTGTGCAGCCTCTTTTATATTTTTTAAATACTGTTTAACATTTGTGAGAATTTTATGAAAACGCTTTTGTATAAGCTGTGGCTTTTTTTTCCATTGTGAAGCATTGAATATCACATTTTGGAACATGTTCATAGGTGGGTCCCTGGGTCTTTGCTCACCAGACCCAAGCACTGCTTCTTGGTGTCATTGCACAATGCCGTCCGTCACCCGGAATACTACTATCATGTGAATTCTTTGTTTTCCACGTATTCCTTCATCTCCGTGTTTTTTTAAAAATCATTCCTTTTTTTATTTTTTAAATAATTTTCCATTTATGAAGCAGTGTAAATGAGATGTATTTTCAAAACAGGTCCCTGAGACAATTCTTCAGATCATTTATAAAGTGACTAAGTCATTTTAATAGGTCAGCCAAGGTAAAAGTTCTGTTGCACCCTGTATTTTGCCCATAACATCAGTAGTAGATGCGAGATTAAAGCTAGCTTTTAACTTTGCAGAGTTAACTTGTATGTATTCTGTTCTCATTCATTCTTCTCTCAAAAATCAAATGAATTCAGAGGGAACTTGGTCTAACTGCTTTTGTTTCAACTGCAGGCAGGGGAGCAAAAGGACAACATGTGAGCAGTAAGAAAAACATGTTGAAATGTTATTAACAGTTTTTATACAGAAAATGAGTCATTTTGAATAATGACTTAAAATTTTATGAAAAATATTCAGCACTTAAATGTGCTTACTCTGTTTTTAAGAGAAAATAAAATTACATACTGTTTAAATAAATGATTTTTTTTTTCTTTTTTAAAGAATTTTCCAAAAGGTTTTGATCTTGAATCTTTGTCTGGGACCTGGTTTTTCCTTTGAGGTTTTTTAAAGATTTTGTTGTGATGGCTTTTTATTTTTTGCTTTTTTGTTTAGGTTGTGCTGACACCAAACACGTCCAGTTTATAATCAGTACATTGGAAAGCTGGTTTTATTGATGTAGAACCAATGCATAACTCTTTATGGGGTTTTTGTTTTTATTTTATTTTATTTTATTTTATTTTATTTTATTTTATTTTATTGTAAGGTGTGAATAAAAGGTGTGTTTACTCATTTTTCCTAAACACTGTGTTGGTAATGTGCATCATGACAATTTCCAGCAAAGGTGAGCTGGAGCTGGTTGGACTGATGAGGCAAGGAGACCGCTTTTCCTATGATCTGCATTATGTGATAACAGGTCCAGAGAGCTTTATGGAGAGGGAGGGGAGAAGCACTTACCCGTGTGTATTTGTTAATGGAGGATGTATTCTTTTCATAGATGCTGGAACTAGAGTGCACTTGTTAGATGCTAAAGGTTTGAGCTTTACACAAAAATGTTTTCATCTGTATTTGTTATTGTCTGCAATATATTTGAATTTGGGGGCAGCATAGTAAGATATAAGGGCCTGTTATGTCTTGAGACTATTTGTTCTTGCCTCTTCTGGGCACACTGCATTCTGTGGGTCAGTTTGAACAGCCTCTCCATCTTATTTAGACAGTGATAAATTGAACCAAGAGTGTAGACTTACAACTGTAACCTTCAAAAGAGGAAGAAATATTTTGGGTCTGTAGGGAATAAACAGTCACACCAAAATAGATTGATACTTTTGTTAAGCAAGGTTTTGTGTTCTAAATATCTTCTGTGTCCTGGATAATTTCCAATAATCCAAACTCTTTAAAATGCAATAAAAACTACTATGTTTTCTCAGTATAGATTTTTTTTCAAAATTCTGTAACAGATCTATTTAATGTGGTGTTGCCATAATGTAATTTCAGTGTTCTTGCTGGATAAATCCATTTTATGAATGTTTTACAGAAAATTTGGGGTATGTTTTCTGTTTTTACTGATCAGAAATTTGGAGGCACACAATTCCTTGTTGTAAATCTCTTGAAGTACATTTTACCGTGTTATTGGTAATTATTTATGCGTTGAGAATTTAAATAATGTTCATCAAAATTAATTTATGGCATAATTTAAACTAAAGTAGAAATAAATTGTTGATTGCAACTTTACTAGTCCTAGAAGACAGTCAAGGAACATCTCCAAGAAATGTGTTTTTATTCTTGATTTGGTGACAGCCAGGAAAACTTATATTGAGTTAGCACTTTGAAACCTAAGGACATTATTAAATTGGGTGGGATGCACTTCTAAATGTTGAAATTAACATTTCAAAGCTCTTCTAAGATTCAGGTTTTCAGTAATAAATTCCAGTTGTATTATTCTGTTTTTTTTTTACCGTTTAAATTCATGGAATTAGTTTCCATAGTGACTTAAGGTTTTGGGGTCATGTCATATTAAGACAAAAGCCAACCTAGGCAGAATAGTTACAGCAGTTTGTTCTTTTGATGAACCAATCAGAATTTTCAGTACAAATGCTGCAGATAATTCAAAGAACACCTTTAGCAAGTGTTTCTCCCCTACTCGTAAACAGTATTTTAAGATGTTCACTTTGCTCTTCTTTTTGGTTACATAAAATTTAATAACCGGTATGTTGAAGTAGTGTCTAAAATAGAGTATCTAGTCTTTATTCACAGTACATTATATTGTGTAATGCA
>NC_138375.1:132029822-132043050 GCF_054177405.1 Leptonychotes weddellii | reverse complement strand
TGATGTATTTTCCTACTCATAGCCAACCAATAAATTCAATATCTGTTTCAAATATTTTAAAAGTGTAATTTGTATAGCTGTAGTACCTGAGGTTCGAGAAAAATAAATGTTAGCAGACCACATAATTAAAATTCTGAGTCACCTGGGGCAGGGTTGTAACTCGCCCTTTGAAAGGGGGAAGGGTGAATGGGGGACGAGGGCCATGATACGGGGAGATGCTGCATTGGTTGTGTTGTTCTGTAGAACACTTACATCTTTGCCAAAGTTCATTTTTATATTTAGGCAACTGATGGTCCATATACATTTAGGAATTTTGTCATTGTTACCATATACCTCGTTAATACAAGAAATGGGCTCATGTCTTCGTCTTTTAGAAGGAGTTTTGACATATTTTAAATAAATGCTTTTAAATATGGTGACAAACATTGTGTTGGTGGGGTTCTACTAATTGATTAGATGTTTTACTTTTCACATGTATATTTTATTGTATATATAAACTTTAAAAATGTGACTTCCCAACTCTTCAGAAAAAGTCCATTTGTATTTTAGAAACTGCTTTCTATCACAAATGTGAATTTTTAATGTAGATGCTAGAAAAAAATCATTTAAAATCAGATGACAATGTTTGCCAAGATGTCCACTTTTTTTTTTAATTTTTTAATTTTTAAAGATTTTATTTATTTGTCAGCACACAAGCAGGGGGAGCAGCAGGCAGAGGGAGAAGCAGGCTCCTCACCGAGCAGGGAGCCCGATATGGGACTCGACCCCAGGACTCTGGGATCATGACCTGAGCTGAAGGCAGACGCTTAACTGACTGAGCCACCCAGGCGTCCCAAGATGTCCACTTTTTAAAGTAGGCATTTTCTACCTAATCCTTAATATATAATTTTACCTCTGTAACAGAAGTCTTGTTCCTCTTTATGATTGTCAAAAAGTAAGTGTATAAAAAAGTAAATGAAGTATTATGCCCATGTTACTTTATAAGTTCTAGTTTATGTTCTTGAGAGGAACCAGGTACCTAAGGGAACACAAAAGTGAAATATATTTAGAATAATGCTTTTGTGTTCTATGTAATGTTGCATATACTGAGAATTCCCATTTTGGAGTATTATTTAGGTGTTCAGGTTTAAATTGATTTTTAAGTTTCATAAGTACTATAAAGACAATTTTAATAAACAGATTATGTGTTAGAAGACTCTTAAAAGAAGATAGTGTTTAGTAGAATTTTACAAGAGTTTGAGAAATATCTAAGTTAATTTCCTCCAAATAGTGAAACATAAAATGTTCTGAGTGCTCCCCAGATGACTCTAACCCACCAGTCTATAGGAATTGGGAAAACTGCTGGATGACAAGGTGGCCTGTGAACCAGTTTCTGTGGTTTCTTTAGCTACATTAACATTTTTAATCAAATAAATAAGGAGATGGCAGTTTTTAAAGTGGGCAAACTTCAAATCACTCTAATGCATTAAAAAGCTGTTAAATTATTTTGGGCCTGTCCTAAGAAATTTTGCTCACTACACCAATGTGCCCAGAGGCGGGCGGGCTCGAGAGTTTTTACTGCCAGATACTGTCAACCTTCCTAGCACAGTGAGTAAGCTGCAGGCCCCAAGGAGCCCGTCAGCACAACAGTTTCTTAGTTAATGCCTCATCCACCAGCCCTACAGCCCGGTGAGTTCAGTATCTTCCCTGTGCGGCACACCTACTAACTTATACTGTTCCCCAACTTCATGTAATTCTTGAAAACCTGGTCTGTTAAGGACACTGAGGAGGAATGATGGTGTGACCAAAACCAGGTAGAAGTCTGCAGGATGCAGGGCTTGCTTCCCGTTTAATATTCACGCTGGTGCAGGTGGCTGGTTCTCAGGGCAGTGACATACGTGTGAGGGGCATGTGCTCAACATTGGGAGCTTTGTGAGTTACCAGAACCTTTTTCCTCTCCTCCCTGACATGATGCTTGCTAGTGATAACTTTGAACAGCCCCGATGGTGCGGGCGCTGTGTGTAGTTGGTCCATTTTGGTGATCAGAGTTCTTAATGTACTTTTCTTGGTCACCATAATGATCCATACTTATTTGCAATTTCTTCTCGTCAGACACTGTGCTAAGATTGGAAATGTATACCAGGTACGGAGGGAGCAAATCTCTGTCTGCATGAGCCTTTACAGTTTTACAGAGGCGACCTTAGAGTTAGTTTTGTAGGACTAAGAACTTGTTTCCCAGATGAATAATAGCAAATTATTCATCCCAGATTTGTGAAATCCTGCGTAGTTACGAATTTCGAAACAGGAGGGGGTCTTCAGTGGGAAGCACACTGGTGGAGTGTCTGGAACACTGGATGCCTTTGGAACCTTGAGCCACGTGCTAAAGTTTGAACTTAATCCTGCAGGTGGTGATAAAGAGCCAGGTAAAGGTTTTAAGTAGGAGCAACATTACCAGGTTTATGTTTTAGAAAGGTTGCTATAGCAGTGCTTTGGAGGGTGGATTAGAATAGGAAAACTAGTTAACTGGCTTCTGGCATGGTCCAGTTGACAGGATAAGCTGAGGATGGCATGCCAGGAAGTAAGAGAAAAAAGGAAGGAGAACTTGAAATGTTCAGGAAATAGAATCAATAAGAATCTTGATTTGTCCCTCATCACTTGTGGGTGAAAAGACAGGTAAGTGAGTTTTGTTCAGGCACTCATTACTTTCATTAGGCAAACCCTGACTTACCGTCCCTTATGGTGTTTGCTGCCAAGGCCCTCCTTTCTCCTTTACTGACCTCACAAAAACATTTAGGCAAAGAATTTTGTTTCTCAAGCTATACTTCACTTCATTTTGCTTTATTTTTCATTCAGAGTTTAGTCTGCAAAAGAGATCCAGTATGTCCCTAACTGAATAGTTAAGTAATTAATAGGCATTAGAAGATACTTTAATAGAGCAACCCATTACAAATGGAAGGAATCCGAGAATTCTAAGTTTCCCGTCATGCAGAGGATTAGCCTCTGCCTCTAGCCTAGCCTCTAGCCACATGTGCCTTTGGAGCTCTTGAAATATGCCTAGTGGGGATTGGGATTGTAAGACGTTTTTTGGTTTCAGTGAAACTGTACTGAAACTGTAGGACCAAATTTCCCTTTATCTGACACATTGTGTAAGATGTGAAACCAATGTATTGCTTGTGTTACACATCTCCAGTTGATGTCAAAGAACTGATTCCATCCTAACAATATTTTACTAACCAAAGTAACCATAATATGTTTGAGTACTTTCTGCCAGCAGCATGACTTGCTGTGCCTGTGTAAATCATTAGTGATTGGGATGCCTTTGTTCATTTTAATATAAATTCTTTTTCTGTTTAAAAAAATAAGTATGGGCAAATTATTAAATTTAAAATCAGTGCTGATTCAGAACTGAGCTAGTCCCACAACTGGAACAATAAAGACTAGAATTCGTCACGAATTTCATGATGAATGACGATTGCAATTTGTTGCACCAGAGGAAAAGGAAAAACCAGTGTAAAAAAATTAAAGGTAGTGAAGTGAGCAACAGTAGGATACATTTTCTTCAAATATTTACTGAATTTTATGTTTCCTGTCAACAGTCAAAAAAGAATAATAGATGAAATTAATCACCTGAAATAAGAATTAGAGGTCCAACAGATTTTTTTTTTAAACTATAACAGGATATGAGCTTGTGGATTTGGCCAGCTATAAAAGGGCTTGTATTCTTTTTTTTTTTTTAAAGATTTTATTTATTTATTTGACAGAGACACAGTGAGAGAGGGAACACAAGCAGGGGGAGTGGGAGAGGGAGAAGCAGGCTTCCCGTCGACCAGGGAGCCCAATGCAGGGCTCGATCCCAGGACCCTGAGATCATGACCTGAGCCAAAGGCAGACGCCTAACGACTGAGCCACCCAGGCGCCCCAAAAGGGCTTGTATTCTTCCACAGGAAAAAAAAATTAATGGAGATACGGTATTAGGGAAATTTTGTTAGAAAATGAAGACACAAAGTATTTTACAAAAATGAAATATTTTCAGTTATAACAGTTACCTAATAAGACCTCCCTAATACTCCTAAAGACGGTTCAGAATGTAAAAGTTTAAAGTACTTACTAGCCTTAGATGAGTTGTGTGATATAAAAGGCAGCAGTTGATGCTTTTTCTTAAAGGACTTCCAAATTTACAAAGAAATGTGAACTCTCAGCGTAAAATCAGACTGACGACATAGATATTTTTGCATCTTTTACATCTGCCAAAGAATTTCTTCTAGATACGAAGAAAGATCGTTTCTGTCACTACAGATAGTGCTCAGCTATGTTAGGTCAAAAATCTGGGTTTATTAGAATTTTAATGAACCTGGATTTCCTTTATTGTTTCGTTTCACCTTATGATGCTTATTGAAAATAGTTGCACTTACTTTTCTGAAACAGACTGAAAAGTGTCATAGTTGTTAAAATTAAGTTTATATAATTTCAAATCAAGAAACCATCACCAGTTTGTGAAGACTATTCAGAGGGATAGAAGGCAATTTAATGATCTTGTCTTCTTTACTGATGCCCATTGGTTGAATTATGAAGGAACTTTAGCAATGGTTCACTATTCGTTTAATACCAGTTTAAGATTATCTTGCAACAAAAGAAATGCTTGCTAAATATTCAGTAATCAGAAGCAAACCATGTCTGTATGATACACATTTTCTTACCAGTATCAGTCTGCATATGGGTGAACCAAAATTGAAGCTCCAAGGAGAGGAAAGAGTATTCGTGACCTTCACAGGCAGGTCCAAGAATTTATGTTGAACTTCATGATACAAACCAAGAACACGAATTTTTGTATATTTTCTAACAAATTTTAACTGTCATCACATTTTGTAAATTGGCTGCTAAAACTACAAGAAAAATTGGAAGAACGCTTTGTTGATACCTTGGTAAGTTTGAGTTGCTTTTCAAATTATGCAAATTTGAATTTGATGTTACTCTAGAGCAGACATAAGAATTAATGAGTACTGGAATGAAAATGTTCTTAACTTGGAGAGAAGTTGATAAGCTTTTGCTACAAAGTTAAATAGATTATAAAAGAATAAACCAGTTTTGTTGATGTGGTTTCAAAAAAATTTTTAATGACTTTTGATGATTCACTTGTGGGAAAACAAGTGTATTTGGGATAATTTGGATATATGAATCTACTTTTTCAGTTATGTTTTATGTAATTGTTAAAATCATTAAAATATTACACTAGAAAATATTAATGCAAAAAGTAGTAAAGGAGGAATAGACAAAAGCATGAGACTGAAAAAAAATGGCAGGCATAAATCCAATAATATTAAATGTGAGTAGATGAAGCAAGGTCAGACTGGATAAAAATAATCGAACCATATGTTAACTAGAGGAGATACACTTTAGATTCAAAGACACAAACAGGTTGAAATAAAAGGATGGAAGAAGGTATGCAAACAAAGTTGTGTGGCTATACTAATAAGACAAAATATACTTGAAAACAAAAAACATTACTAAAGATAAAGAACTTTTTATAATCATGAGCAATGCTAAACGATAACCACAAGCTGCGTGAAGCAAAACTAACAGAATAAAAGGGATAGACGATCAACATGAATAGTTGTCCAATACCCCATTCCCAATGGATAGAACAACTAGGCAGAAGATCAACAAGGAAATAGGATACTTGAACAACACTATAAGCCAAGTAGACCTAACAGACATGTATAGAACATTCTACCTAATCATACCAGAATGCATATTCTCAAGGGCGCATGGACATTCCCCAGTAGACCATAGGCTATGCCATAAAGCAAACCAAGAAGTTTAAAGAATTGAAATTGTACCAAGTATATTCTCTCATCATAATGAAGGGAAGCTAGGAAGGAAGTTGGGAAATTTGGAAATATGTAGAAGTTAAACTACACTCCTAAATAACAATGGGCCAAAGGAAAAAAATCTGAAGAGAAATCAGAAAATACTTCAAAATAAATGAAAAGACATAACACACCAAAACTTACGTGATGCAGTGAAAACAGTACTTAAAGGGAAATTTGTAGCTGTAAATACCTACATTTTAAAAGATCTCAATAACCTAATCTTCCACTTCAAAACACTGGAAAACAAAGAGCAAGGTAAACCCAAAACAAGGAGAAGAAGGGACATAATAAGGACTGGAGTGGAAAATAATGAAATAGAGAATAGAAAAACAGAGAAATCAACAGATGTAAAAGTTGATTCTTTGGAAAGATCAGCAAAATTGATGAGCCTTATACTGAGCAGAAAAAAAAATTACTAAAATCAAGAATAAATGGGGGGACATTACTACCAACCTTACAGAATAAGGAGGATTATTATGGAGTACTATGGACAGTTTTTGTCTAATGACAGATTGTGTAGATGAAATAGACAAATTCTTAGATAAATTACCAAAACTGACAAGAAGAAATAGAAAATCTAAATAAATGTATAACAAGTAATTGAATTAAAAATGAAAACTATATAGAAAGAAAAGCCCAGGTCCAGATGGTTTCACTGGTGACTTCTTCCAGGTACTTAAGAATAATTCTTCACAATCCCTTCCAAAAATTAGAAGGCCAATGTTACCTCTGATATCAAAGCCAAAGATGTCACAGGGAAAGAAAACTACATGCTAATGCTGCTTATGAATAAAGCTAGGAAAATCTTCAGCAAAATACCAGAAAACCGAATCCAGCAATATGTAAAATGATTATACACCATGGCCAAATGGGATTTATCTAAAAAATGTGAGGTTGGCTTAATATCCCCACTTAATATAATACACTCTATCAGTAGTATGAAGGGCGATACCACAGGATCATTTCATTAGGCACAGAAAATGTATTGACAAAATTCTATAACCTTTCATTTAAAAACAACAATGAAACACCAAACTAGGAATGGAGGAGAACTTCCTCAGCCTGATAAAAGGCTTTTACAAAGAACCTACAACTGACATCCTACTGTGAAGGCTTTCCCTCTAAGATCAGAAAAAAGACAAGATGTTCACTCATCACTTCTCTTCAACATTGTACCAGAAGTTCCAGCCAGGGAAATAAGGCTTGAAAATGAAATAAAAAGTAGTAAGATCAGAGAGGAATAAGTAAATCTATATTTGCAGATGACATGATCTTGTACATAGAAAACCCCAAGTAATCCACACACCAAAAACCTATTACAACTAATAAATGAATTCAGTAAAGTTATTAGAAACAAGATCAATATACAAAAATCATTGTATTTCTATTCACTAGCAAAGAACAAATAAAAAATTAAAGCAATTGCATTACAATAATAATAAACAGAGTAAATACTTAAGAAATTTAATGAAAGAAGTGGAAGACGGGATGCCTGGGTGGCTCAGTTGGTTAAGCAACTGCCTTCGGCTTGGGTCATGATCCTGGAGTCCCGGGATCGAGTCCCACATCGGGCTCCCTGCCCGGCAGGGAGTCTGCTTCTCCCTCTGACCCTCCCCCCTCTCATGCTCTCTCTCTCTCATTCTCTCTCTCAAATAAATAAATAAAAATATTTTAAAAAAAAGAAGTGGAAGACTTGTACACTGAAAATTATAAAACATTGAAAGAAGACCTAAGTAAGTGTTAAAACTTTTCATGTTCATGGACTGAAACACCTAATACTATTAAGATGGTGATACTCCCCAAATTGATCTATAGATTCAATTGTAGTCCTATCATAGTTCCAGCTGGCTTTTTGTTTGTTGGAGAAATTGACAAGCTGATCTTAAAATTCATGCAAATCCAAGGAACTCCAAAGAGCCAAACGATATTGAAAAAGAACAAAGTTGGAAGACTTAAACTTCCTGAGTTCAAAATGTATTACAAAGCTTCAGTAATCAAGAAGTCTGGTATTGGCCTAAGGATAGCATAGATGGATCAATGGAATTGAATCGAGAGACCAGAAATAAACCCTTACATTTATGGTCAATTGATTTGAGACACAGGTAACCAAGACACCTTATTAGGGGAAGGAATAGTGTCTTCAACAAGTGGGGCTGGACAGCTGAATATCCACAAGCAAAAGAATGAAGTTGGACCTCAGTCTCACACCATGTACAATAAGTAAAAGGAATTAAAAAAAAAATTTTTTTTAAATGTAAGAGCTAAAACTAAAATCCCTTAGGAAAAAACGTTGGTATAAATCTTCATGACCTTGGGTTGAGTAATAGTTTCTTAGATAAGACATCTTAAAGTGCAAGCAACCAAAGGGAGGAAAAGAGATAAATTAGATTTCATCAGAATTAAAAACTTTTGTGGGGCGCCTGGGTGGCTCAGTTGGTTAAGCGACTGCCTTCGGCTCAGGTCATGATCCTGGAGTCCCGGGATCGAGTCCCGCATCGGGCTCCCTGCTCGTCAGGGAGTCTGCTTCTCCCTCTGACCCTCACCCCTCTCATGCTCTCTCTCTCTGTCTCATTCTCTCTCTCAAATAAATAAATAAAAAATCTTTAAAAAAAAAAAACTTTTGTGCTTCAAAGGAAAAGAAAGTGGAACCACAGCCCATAGAATGGGAGAAAATATTTGTAAACCATGTATCTGATGAGTCTAGTCTCCAGAATATATAAAGTACTATTACAACTCAACAATGAAAAAAGAGCCCAATTTAAAAATGGGTAAAGAATTTGAATAGACATTCTCCAAAGAAGACCTGAGTTTCTCTTTGGCGTGATAAAAATGTTATGAAATTGGATAGGAGTGATGGTTGCACAGCATTGTGAATATTCTAAAAACCTCTAAATTATATACTTTAAAAAGGTAAATTTTATAGTATATGAATTATCTCAAAAAAACAAACGATATCATTTTGTATGATTTCTTCTGGGACTTGAATTATTTGAGATTCACTCATGTTAATGCATGTAGTTGTAAGCTGCATTGTGAGCATCTCTGGAGTATAATCTTGAGGGTTGGAATTGCTAGGTGTTGGGGCACACGTGTGTTTGACTTTACTAGATATGCTTACTCCTGTCCAAAGTATTTCTGCTTACTGTCCCACCAGAAGTTTATAAGATTTTGCTATTGTTCCCCAACTTTGCCAATGCTCGTTTTTGTCTGACTTAGTTTTTGGCAATCTGATGGGTATAATGGTAACCCATCATGATTTCTGTTTGTATTTCCCTTATTAATGGCATATTTTTTTGCTATTTCGAGTTCCTTTTATGATTTTATGTCTGTTGAGGATTTTGTCCTTTTCTGGTTAATTCATGATTCTTTATGTACTCAGGGTACTTACCCTTTATTGGTTAATGTGTATTGCATATCTTTCCTCAGTTGTCTTTTAATATTTTAATGTTTTTAACTTTGTACTTTGAAATATTTTTCAGGTTTCAAAATAATGATTTTTATAAGATTTTATTTATTTATTTGACAGAGAGAGAGCACAAGCAGGGGGAGTGGCAGGCAGAGGGAGAGGGAGAAGCAGGCTCCCCTCTGAACAGGGAGCCGGATGTGGGACTTGATACCAGGACCCTGGGATCATGACCTGAGCCAAAGGCAGACGCTTAACCAACTGAGCCACCCAGGTGCCCCAGTTTTCAGAATAATGAATTGATTTTCTTGTGTCCTCCAAAGGTTACCAAACAGTCTATTTTTTCCCTCTGTATCAAAAACTTACAGAATAAGCATATTTGATGAGTGTCATCCATTCCACTTACTACCATTACTGATGATCAAATTACCTCATCCTTGGCCAGTGACTTACTCAGACTGATCCCTGTGTCTTTTTGGCACAATCCTGGTAGTCTTTAGCAGCTTCTATTCCGGTATAAAAAGATGTTCGAGGTTCATCTTTTATATTTCCTGCTCTGTATCTGGAACCAGCCATTTCTCCGAAGACTCCTGGTTCCCTCAGTAAGAAATGGTACCTGGAGGCCACAGTCTGGATACAAGGATTCTCCTTGCTCCTGGATTGGTCAGTTTCTAGAAACTTTCAGGGGAGGAGATAAGAGAGTTTTTTCCCTTTACAGATAAAATACACCAAACAATTATAATTGTACTTTTTCTTAGAATTTTGAGTTCTAAAGTTTTTATGAAACCTTAATTAATCTTATGTCAGCACCTCCTTTCTACTTTGCCAGGCATCTCAGGTTTCAATGACACTGATGTAATTACTCATTTGAGTTTGGCCATCTGATGGGTATAATGGATTTACATGGAAATATTCTGCAGAATATACAGAGAACGGCCTCAGTGTGGCCCCACCACCACCAAGAAAAGTTTGATGGTTTTTACAGTTCTTCTAATCCTTGGGCTGTTACCCACCCCCTCCCAGAATATAGAGTTAAATTACTATATTTTCATGTTATTTGGAATAGTTACTCTTTTTTTTTCAAGTCTATTTATTTTTTTTTACTAATCTCCACCTTCACTGTGGGACTTGAACTCGCGACCCTGAGATCAAGGGTCGCACGCTTTTCCAACTGAGCCAGCCAGGTGCCCTGGAAGAGTTACTCTTTGGTGATTCTACCACCACTGGAAACAAAATTAGGTTCGTTTCTCATTTTTTATTATCTCAATTTTTAGAAGTTTTTTTAAAAAAAATTTTGGTCTTTTAGAATCATGTAAAATATTTACATAGTTACCAAGTCAAATGGGCAAAATAAGATATTTAAGGAAATCTAGCTTTCCACCATATTCCCTCTTTACCTGGGGAATGATGGTTGGTCTTTTCGCAGGAATCTATAGGAGGGAGGAAACCGATGGAGTTAACCTCGGGGCTTCAAATGTTACTCACGGTCTCCCTCTTCTACTAAGTGCTGGGACTCCCCCTCCAGTGTTTGCTTCGGAGGCTCCAGAGGCAGGAGGCAGCAGGGCTAGGAGGGGATTGGAATCAAGGCAAGAAGAAATCAGCCCCAAAGCTGCTGTTATCCATGTTTATTGGGAGAGCAGGGGAAGGGCTTGGGTGGTCAGGGCTGGGTGGCAGGTCCCCAGCCTGCAGATGGCAGCATCTTGTCCCTGGGCAGGGATACTCCAGCCTCCGCTCAGCCAAGGTACATCAGGGCCCCCTGCAAAGGAGAAGCCAGGTTTGTGCTCTCCTCCAGCCCACTGCCACCGAGCACCTGAGGGGACTCAGGGCAGAGTTCCTGGAGGGGTCACACCTTACCCCCAGGGGCCCTCTGCAGCCTCCCTGCCTTTCACATGGGGTCAACCCGGTTCCCACCCAAGGCCATTCCTGCTTCTCTTGGGGATGGGCCATGAGCTTTCCCTGACATGGGGCCAGGACACCTTCGTAGCATTTTGAGGAGTGAGGTGTTTCCATTGTGTGGGGGGCTCGGGAGGGCCGCCCTCACAGGGAGTGCCCAGGGTGCCCACATTACCAGCAGTGCCTTCACGGCCCCCATGGCCTCCACGGCCTCAGGGCCCAGCTCGGCCACACACTTCCTGGAACCCTCCACCAGATGCTCCACCGGGATCCCAGCATGCTCAGCATAAACTTCAGGAGGTTGAAGCCTCCGAGGAAGGGGTGGACCCTGGCCCCTGCCCTGGTCTCTGCAGCAGGGTTGAGGGCATTCAAAGCAGAGGCCACAGGCTTGGCCACGGAGTTCACGAAGAAAGCGGCGGCTGCAAACACAAGAACCGCGCCATCGGGACTGGTGCTCCGTGGAGACCAGCTAAGGGCCTGGCTCCTCCAGGAGGTGCCATGCACCCCTCACCCCCCACTCCCTCCTTTGCCCACAGCTGCCCAGTCTGAGCTGGGGCGTCCCAGCTGGTTGGGAGAGGCAACCACGTCAACAGATCGCCGTGGCCCAGCAAGCAGGTGGCTGGACGGAGGCACACACAAGGCGGCCCCAGCATGGAGGGAGGAGAGGAAAGCTCTGAGCGGCGGCCCAGGCAGGCTTCTCGGAGGACGGGACACCTGGGCTGTGCCTTGAAGGATGAAGCAGAAAGCAGACAGGTCGTTCCAGACCAGGGTCAGCCCTGGCACTAGCCCACCCTGGAGTTGGGTAAAAAGGAGAAACCAGGGCCGGTAGGGACATGAGAGGAAGCCTGAGGGCCCCGGGCAGGGCAGCCCCCAGAGGGCCTTGAAGGCCCCAGGAAGGAGCCGGACTTCCTGCCCAGAGGGACGGGGAGCCCTCGGGGGTAGTAAGCAGAGGAGTGGCCTGGTGCCCAAGGCAGAGGCGACAGGGTCAGGACCGGCCACCTTTGGGGCCAGGGGATGAGCAGAGCCACCGCCAGGCCCCCGTGGCAAGGAGCTGGGAACTGAGGCCTGCAGGCACTCGCTGGGGTGGCTGAGCAGAGCCACACAGAGCGCCAGGAAGGCAGCAGTGAGCTTCAGGGTGGACTGGCTCCGTGGCGGCTCCTGGGAACAGAGACAGGCTCTGCTGTGGGCATCATGTACCCTGGGCTCTCCCCTCGCCCGGGCTGGGGCCTCACCCACCACATCCTCCTGAGAAATGTGCTGTTTGCTCTGCCAGTGGAGCCCTGGCCAACTTCCTGCTCGGGCTGGTGAGTGCTGGGAAACCTGTGTCCCCCTACCCCACCTGGGTCTCAGGGACTTCCTGTTGGCAGGGCCCCCGGGCACGAGGACTGGGCACTTCCGTGAGAGCCGGAATGCATTCTGCGCTCTGTGGGCACAAGGCTCACCCAGGCTTTGGCCTTTGCAGAGAGCTCTCTGTTCTGACCCCATCTGGCCCTCCAGCCGTGCTGTGGGCCAGGGTGAGGAAGGGGCAGATGTGTGACCATGGAAATGGCATGCAGTGGGGGTCCTCCTGGCTTCCCGGGCCCTGGAGAGGCAGAGAAGAAACTCCAAGCAGCAATCCCCTCCCCCCAGGTTAGGCCTTGCTCCTGGTCACCTCCCTGGTGGGGCCACAGGCAGCTACCAGTGAGAACAGAAGGACCTGGCACATGCTTCCATCTTTGCAATCAGTCTCCATGCCAAAAGTTTCTTTAAAAGTCCTCACACATCGGTCACTACAGAGTATGACAGTGGAGGATAAGAAAACATATTTAGCCCCGTGACATTTAGGCTCATCAGTGGGAAGATCTGAGTTTTCAGGGAGTGTCCCGGAATACCCCCACTTTGGTTATGAGGGGGTCTTGACCTTTGCAGCCCAGTGGGTGTCCAGCCACTCCTGAGCCCCCAGGCCCCCATGCACCCTGTGCAGGTGCTTTGCACCCTCCTGCCTGCAGACAGCATGGGGCTCAGTAGTAGCCGTGATCAGCGCGTGCACATTCGTGTGGTCTTCACGCAGTTCTTACACTTTCCCCTGGCTGTTCGCGGGGGG
>NC_138375.1:131968140-132029722 GCF_054177405.1 Leptonychotes weddellii | reverse complement strand
TGCCCTGAGCCTCGTCCTCTCCAGGGGACACTTTCTCTGGCCAGCCCCCTCCCTGCAAAGCCTGGGCGGGCAGGTGGGATTACCTTCTTCCCACCACAGGCTGAGGGAGCTGGGGCCGGTGGGGGGAAGGTCGGAAGGGTTTGTTTCTCTGTGAAGTCATGCACTTGAGTGAGGTCACATACTTTGAGGAGAAGCTGAGGCAGCTGAGGATTGTGTGTATGTCGGGGTGGGGTGGGTGGTGCTGCTGGAATGTTCTCAGAGGCCTCTTGTTCCTTTGAGACCTGGACGCGTGGATCTCGAAAGAGCAGGTGTGGCTCCTCCCAGCTTGGGGTTGGAAGGAAGCCTGCAGGGTACCAGGGTCGCCCAACCGCTCAGGTGCAGCCGCAGCCAAAGGACCCCAGACCCACCGGAGCCTTGGGGGTGGGCGTGGGGAATCTCAGGGGGAGAACCACGAGGAGAGATGGAGGAGGGCTGGGGTCAGGCTCCATTCTCCGTGGGGACTTGAGCCGTGACTTTCAACTAACATTTGGTTGTGGGAAAGACGGATGGGGCCGCTCTCTTCTTGGTCAAACTCAGCACGTGCCCGCATTGCTGGCTTCACCCAGACCCCGTGGCTGCCGGCGGCCAGAGCACACCCCTGTCTGCACAGCCTGAGCAGCACAGTGGAACATAGTTCCGGATCACAACTGGGAGAGGGCAGGATGCTGGGGGAGTGGTGCTCAGAGTCGACCTCATTACTCACCCATTTCACGGTTCCGGGGGCTGTTTGTTGGTAGCAGTGCTCAGGATGCCAGGGAGCACTGCGCCTGTCATTGACAGCAGGGCTCAGGAGGTCCAGAGGCTCACCACGCCTGGTCACCCACGCCTTTACCTGTTAGTGTGTGTTTACAGAAGAAAGAACAGGATGGACCACATTTCCCTAATGACTGATGGTATTTCTACTCAAGTCCTTTGCCCATTTTTAAGTTGGGTTCTTTTTCTTTGTTGTGAGTTGTAAGAGTTCTTTATATATTCTGCATACTAGACCCTTATCAGACAAATGGTTTGCAAACATTTTCTCCCATTCTGTAGGTTCTTTTTTCCCACTTTCTTGATAGTGTTCTTTGATGCATAAATGTTTTTAATTTGGTGAAGTCCAATTTACATATGTTTTCTTTTCTTGCTTGTGCTTTTGTTGTCATATCTAAAAATCCATTGCCAAAGCCAAGATTTGGTCGTGAAGATTTACCCTGATATTTTCTTCTAGGAGTTTTATGTTTTTTGCTATTATAGTTGGGTTATCGATCAATTTTGAGTTAGTTGTTGTCTATGGTGTGAGGTAGGGGTTCAACTGCATTCTTTTGCATGTGGGTATCCAGTTTATCCACTTTTTATCATTTAAGAATTTTTTGGCTTGTTTTATCATTGTTGTTTTCTGGCCAGTTTTCTTTGCCTTTGTGGGTTTACAACTTGAAACAATTATTATTAGTCCATTTTTAGTAGAAACTTGGGAGAGAGCAAAATCAATGCATGTGCTTAATGGGAAATCACAAGGTTTACATTTGAAAAGGTGTCTTCCTACCAGCTTGGTTCTCCTGGTCTCTCACTGATGGGCACTAACCTTCTCATTTTTAATGACCATTGTCAAGGCAAGCATGGAGAAAGCAAGCTCCATGTTTTCTCAAACAAGGAATGACTAAAATTGTTTTGAAAAGTTTAGTGGTTTATTGATAGAAGATGAGAGAATACTTGGGGCGGAGGGTGGAAATTGCCAGGGTTTACGAAGTTCTGTAGACAACAGAAATCCCTCGTGGGGTTTGAGAGGCCTCAGGGGTCAAGCCCCCATCTCGTTAATCTCCCTGTGTGCAAATCTAATTCTAGAAGTTAATCCTACAGACATAACCAGCCAACAAAAATGCCTGTGACAACATCCATGACGATTACTTCTAAGAGGAGGCAGGCCTGCAGTGTGCCTTTTGTGGGGCCCTCAGTACTTTTGCCTTGGAGGGTGGATGTCTTCTTCCATAAATTTAAAAAATATATATATATTTCATGACTGCATTGTTGAATTCAGGCTGGATCCATTATTATACATATTCTTTATCATCATATTACATTTTTTTATTTAAAGAGACACTAAAATGAAAACCTTTTGAGTGCCTCACCGGCCCTCAGCTCTGGGCCTCCTGCACCTGGCGCAGAAGCCATCGGCCTTTAATGGAAGTAACTGGAGACAATTTAGTGCAGGGTCACAGAAACCGTGAGCCCTCTTCATAATGTCACTGCCAAAAATGATGCAGGAAAACATTGCTCATCTGGACCGGGGTGGGGCGTGCAGGGGATCACCTACTGCTCTGCACCCCACCCTCGCAGTGAGGCTGCCCATGCACTCTGGCATTGCCTGAGCCCGTGTAGCCTGGTGTGCGGTGGGCAGGCATGGGGCCCAGCTCCGCGCCCGGCTCTGCCCCTGACGCTCGCTCCAGGTTCCAGGGTGTTGATCAAGTCCAACCCATGCTCCCTGCTTCACTGTCAGTGTGGGGTGCACAGGGGCAGGTGATCCCCAGACCCCTGCCAACACCCCAAGCCCGGTCCGGATGAGGAACATCTTCTTGTGTCGTTTTTGACCGTGGCATCCTGAAGAGGGCCACACAGAGGGGAGGCTAACCGAAGAGGGGAGGGTCCTGTTCTTTGTGCGGGGAGAGCTGAGAATGGTCGCCTGGTCATGTTTGCTTTGCTAGCCTGTCTGCCCCCCAGTCGGCCTCTGCACCGAGGCAGCTACCCTGTTTCGACAAGGGGGCTGAGCCCAGCCCCAGCTGACTGGAGAGAATCTCACCAACCCAGGCGGGGACCCCCGCGAGCCGGGGCCCCACCCAGGATTCTGCACTGGAGCCCCCGAGGTGCTGGCCTTGACCCGAGCGATCAGCGTGCATAGACCTTGGGACCTGAGCTGGGGACGCCTTCGCCGTGCACACAGAAAACTGACAGCCTGGAAAGACCAGAGTGAAGCCAGAGGAGGGGGAGGCAGGCAATCTGCAGGTTCCTGGCAGCCCCGGCTTCCTGGCCGTGTCCCCTTCCTGCACTTCTTCACCTTTAAAGTACCCACCCCCTCCTGCGTGCCCCCTTCTGGCCCGTGGTGGTCGGAGTAGACCTGTTCCTGGCTTCCCATGAGCCTGCCTGGTTGTTCCTAGAACCAGCTCTCCTGGCCCTGTCGAACCTTTTTCTTCTCTCTTCTGGGCTTCGGCACCTTCCCAAGCCTGAGGAAGCCAGGAAGACCCTCCGATGTGGGTCTGGGTCTGTGTTCCGTCCTGCCCCTATCCTCCAGGCCTGCCCCTGGGCCTCAGGCGATGGGGGTGCAGCAGGTCTGGGCACCCACTTTTGTAGAAGATCACAGAGGAAAAAGCTTTTTTTTGTTTTTGTTTTTGTTTTCCTGCATATCCAACCTGGATAAGGACCCAGCTCACAGCTGAGCTCCTCTCTGCTCCTGTGTCTCCCAGAGCCATCTTCTTCTCCTGCTCAGAGACCACCCTGGGGCAGCCCAGCCTCTCCCCACCCACGCCTTGCCCTGCTCCCGGAGGGCCAACTCTGCTCTTTCAAGAACCTAAATGTAAGTCAGAGCACATCACCCCTTCCTCAAAACTTTGCTCTGGCCTTAAAATAAGAAACCGCCTCCTAATTTTGGGCTCCCAGGCCTGATGGGATGGGGCCTTTCCTCCTCACCTCCCCACCCCCCGGCCCCTCCTTCCTTCTGACCTGAGGCCTGTGAATTCAGTGAGGACTGGGACTCTGCTGTGTCCCATGGCCTAGGATGATGTGTGGCTGCACAGTGTGGGCCCCTTGGCCTGCAGGGGTGATGTCAGGATGGAATCAATAGCATCAAGGGACACTCCAGTGTGCCCTTGACCTGATGCCCCCGAGAGAAGGTGTATGGGGCTGGGGCTGGGGCAGAGGGGGAGGTGGGCCGAGGGACCCCTTGCTGGCTGAGTTCCCATTCATACCTGGAGACCTTGGTGCTCTGGGGAGTGACACAGGGCTGGGACCTTGGGACAGTGAGTGCGGCCCTGGGCGTCCAGCCCAGGTAGAACCAGAAGAACCCAGAAGTGTGAGCACAGCCCTGCCCGGAACCGCGTGTGGCTGTGCTTTGGGCCGGGCAACCGGGCAGGCAGCCTGATGGCTGACACCTGGGTTGGGGTATCTATCCAGGGAAGTGGCTACATCCAACCGATGAAATTGTAGAGTTAAAATGTCCAAACCTAAAGGGGGTGTGTGTCTTTTCTGTATTCACATTTAGATTTATTATAGAAGTAAAAACAACAAGCCCATCATTGCCAGCTGCCTTTGTGGGGAGGGGCTCTTCCCACTGGTGTCGAAAATGAGGCCAGGACAGTGGGCATCACAGCCCGAGGAGGGGTGCAGGCACCCAGAAGTCTCCCCAGCCTGGGAGAGGCCTGGATACAGGATGGCCTCTGGCTCCTGACCTTTGCTGGGCTCCATCCTATCTGCTCCCCTGGGTGAGGTGTTCCCTGGGCCCAGCCCAAAGCCAGGTCTCTACCCCGCCCCGCGAACCCCTGAGGCTGCTGCTGGGCCACATCCCTATGGCCAGTGTCACGCCCCAATCTGCAGCCCCCCCTATGCCGTCCACTCACGTGTGAAGGGAAATCACACAAACGTGGCAGGGCAGGGCTCGTGGAGGGCCCTGCCACGCCCACCTGGCTGGAGCCTATCTCCCCGGGGGTGATGAAGCTGGAGTCCCAGCTCAGACCTCCCTGATCTCGGAGTCCAGACACACACTTAACCAGCGAGGTGACCTGGGTGCTCACTGCACCCCCTGGGCCTGTCCCCCTGGGTGTGGATGGGGGTGTTCGAAGGCACCTGCTGGGCCCGGGGAGACAGGCCCCTGCGTCACTGATACTCAGGGCCGGAGGCAGCATTTGGCTCTAGGAGGCAGGGACAGAGAGCCTTGTCACTTTACCATAAAGCAGACATCAGGACAGGTTTGCGGCTCCCAGGCTGGGCGCTTCCTGGCATGGGGAGAGGAGCCAGGCCGCCTGGTGCTTCCCGAGCGCCCTCTGCTGGTGGCCTTGGGGGACTGCACAACTGGCTGGGGGGGCGGGGAGGACTCAGAGCTCAGGCCTCTGCTGTCTGGTCCTTGGCGCGGCCTGCCCAGTGGCCTGGTGGGGCTGACGATCCTGTGGGAGGACGCCGGAATCCAATATTCACAGAGAGCCGGGACTTAGCTGAGAACCCATTCATTGTAACTCAAAGACTGGCATCAAATTTATTATTATCGTTTGTTAAATATTTTAGATCTTTTCAGAACACATGGTCTACAAGGCTGTGGTGGGTTTTCTTCCCAGTACATTTTAGCGGGTGCAGTCATGTGACGGGGGGGAGGGGACGTAAACAGGTGGTATGCATGTAGGGAGGGCCCTGGAGGGGGGCGCCCCTGCACCTGCATCATGGGTCTTGGTCCTCTGGGTGAGAACAGCCTCTGGACTTGCACCAGCTAAACCTGAGAACTATGTCTCCCGGTCAGGTGACATCAGAGGAGGAGGGCCACTGGGGACAGCGAGGAGTGCAGAGACACGTGTGTTCGACGTATCTTAAAGGCACACTACACAGGGGCGGTGGGGGGAGGGGCTGTTCTGCCGGGCAAGCCCCTGCTCGCTGAACAACCGCCTGTCCTGCAAGCGTCTTGTGGGGTGGGGGTGGGATGTCCATCTCCACGGTGCTAACTGGAGAAGGGTCCCTCTCCGGCTGGGGGTAGGGGTGGCTGGGCAGTGGGTGCTGGAATGGGGGGCCCTGGGCAGAACAGCTCCAGCCTGCAGGGGGCTCTTGCCCACTGTCCTGGGAGGCCAGAGGCTTGATCTGCCGGGGCGCCGACATCAGGCACAGACCGGGGGGGATGAACACAGGGGCCCCCTGGGGCCACCAGAACATCTGCTGACAGCCTCCTGGCACACGTGGTGGCTCCTCTGGGCCAGCACCAAAGACCTTCCTCAGTGGGTCCCGTGGTGTTTGCTTCTCAAAAGGCCATTCACAGCTTGGAAGCTGGCCTTGGGTGGCAGATCCCAGCCTCTGAGGGAAGAACCGGCCATTTCTCAAACTGGGCTGTTCTGGACCATTAGCTGCTTCTTCCAGTTTTGGGCCAGGCAGGTGGGGCCACAGTGGCCTGTCCTATGTCGGCACCTGCCTGGGGGTCAGAGGCGAGAATCATCTAGATTCAGAAAGACCTTCCCTGGGCTCCCCTCAGATTAACGTCTTGAAAAGTGAATTCTTCACAGCAGCTCCAAGAGTCTCTGAAGTTCTAATGAAAATGCATCTGTTGAATAGTTGTCAACACCCAGGGGTAGGTACACCGTGACGCCTGGCCCAGCAGAGACCACGGCCCCTGGGAGGGTGAGCTGTTTGGCCGGGCTCTGGAGAGGACACCCCATCCCCCCCAACTCCTTATCTTTCGTTTGAGATGGAAATATGGTGCCCTCTCTCTGCCTTGGAGAGCCAAGAAAGCCATTCCCACGGGAATGAGTGGGGATAGTGGGGTGGGATCTGGGGACCAAAGCTCAAGTCTGGCTTCACGTCCAACACTGTGACTCTCAGACCCTCAGAGTCCTCCTCAGAAAATGGGGATCATGCCCCCACCCACCATGGTGGGAGGAGGCAATCCAGACCAGCCCCATGGGTATGGGGCTGCATGGAATCTGAATCTCGAGGAAAGAAGGCCCTGGGGGATCCGCAGGGTGGCCTGGGGGGGCAGGTGTGGTGATGGAGTCTGGGGAGCCCTGGAGCCTGGGTCTTGCTCTTCCTAACTAGGGAGGAGGAAACATGTGCTGACCAAGCTGAGGGAGAGGAGTACCCAGCCCTCTGCTCGCCTCCAGGCACGGCCCCCACCAGCTGTCAGACCCGGGGGCTCGGGAGCCTTGCCCGGGGCTGCTTCAGTAACTGTCATCTGTGAAGAAGGGTGCTCGGGCGGGCGGGGGGCAGTTGCCCTCATCCTGCGGCCCCACCAGCTCCCCGTACTCGCTGTTGTAGAACACCTGCCCTCCCCGTGCCCCCCGGTCTGGCCGCCGCCGCCGCCCTTGAGTGTCAGGGTGCTCCCTGGTCACGTCCACGTTCCGGCCCGGTCCTTTACAGCTGCCGAGACAGGGAAGGTGATGGTCAGTAAGACAAGAAGAGAAGAGGCACAGGACCCCAGTCGGGGTCTGGTTGAAGTCACCAAAGACACGACCGGAGCTCCAAGCGAGCTCAGAGCCCTCGGAGACACAGACCTGACTTGCACAGTGAACCGGACTGACGTGAGGGTCGGCAAACCCTGGAGCTTTCTCTGTCCCCAGCCTGGGCACGTGGGACGATGGAGAATGCCCACCTCATGCCCCCAGACCTGTTTCTCTCCCAGACTCGCCCATCTCTGTAAACGCACCACTCCGTGGCTCAGGGCCCTGGGCGTCATCCTTGCTCTTCCCTTTCCCCAAACCCCTCACATCCAGTCCATCCAGAAGTCTTGTCTGTGCTGACTCCAGAATGGGCCCGAGCCCCTCTCTGCATGCCCTGCCCCGGTCCAGAGTGAGCGCCCAACTCTGACGCTCTGCACTCTCCTGGCCCGTCCCTCTTCTCCCAACGCTGCTTCAGAGATCCTTTCTGCCAGAGAACGTCCTTCTCCCGACAGATCCCCCAGTGGCTCTTCGTCATTCCCAGAATGAGCACCGAGCTTCTCACCCTGAGAGAGGTGCCAGCCCCCACCCCTGCCTCCTCCCCGACGGCCGTAGGATGCTCCCTACTTAGCTCTCACTTTCTTTGAGATTTAAAAAATATATTTATTTATTTATTTATTTATTTATTTGAGAGAGAGAGCACCAGCGGGGAGAGAGGCAGAGGGAGGGAGAGGGAGAGAGAGAATCCTCAAGCAGACTCCCCACTGAGCGCGGAGCTGGGGCTCATGACCCTGAGATCACAACCTGAGCCGAAACCAAGAGTCGGACGCTTACCCAACTGCGCCCCCCAGGTGCCCCCTTCTTTGAGATTTTTGAAGACCTTGCTTCATTTCTTCTGATTTTGTTTTTGCTGTGCATGGTGCTCAGCCTGGTGCCAACCTTTTTTTTTTTTTTCTTTCCTTCATAAATGACTCAGCCTTTTTGCCTGAATTCCAGAATGTTTACCTTGAAAATCTAACAGTTCAACTCAGATATGCAGCCAAGTCTACCGCTCTGGGGTAGTTTTCCCAGGCCCTCTTCTGCGATGTAGATTCAGTTCTTCTTTTATTTGAGAGAGTCCCTTGACTTACAATTTTAAAATATTAGTTTTGTTCCATGGCCAGCATTGTCTCCCTCGGAGACTCCAATTTTATATATACTGGATCTTTTCTACTCAAATATTGCACTAGTGTACTTGCCAACTTCGTTTCTGGTCTTCTTTACCTTTTTATTTATTTTGGTTTTCTTTTCTTTTGTCTCTTCATGTCCACCTTCTGTGTCTTTCCCCGTAAGGGAGCATTGATTGTATCTATTGATCCTTGGGCCTCCCCCCACCCTGGTCTTGATTTTTGAGGGGATTTGTCTTTTATTTCAATTTCTTTCCTGAACGTAGTCAGCCACCATTTGATACCTTCGCACTGTTCATTTCCATTCTGAATGTTTGAATTTCCGACTCCTGGTGCAGCTCCTTGTTTAATTATGTATTTAATTCACGTCAGAGTAGTGTATCAGCTTTTCTCTGCTTCATTTTTTTTTTTTGAGTGTTGACAGCTACTGAAAAGTTTTCATTCTATTTTTTTTATTCTTACAATAACTGTATGAATAGTGTATGGATATTTTTAAAATTTTTTAAAAGATTTTATTTGTCAGAGAGAGCATGAGCAGGGCGGGAGGGGCAGAGGGAGAAGCAGGCTTCCCATGGAGCAGGGAGCCCGATGCTGGGGCTCGATCCCAGGACCCTGGGATCATGACCTGAGCCGAAGGCAGACGCTTAACGACTGAGCCACCCAGGCGCCCCATGCTTATTTTTTCTGTTCATGATGATTCGTGCTGGGATTTCCAGGACTAGAAATATCTGGTTCTCCTATGGAAGGGGCTTGGGACGTGGGTGGCTTTGGAGGCTTCCTCATTTAGCCGTGCTGCATTAGACCCACATCTTTGGCATCACCCTGAATTCCTTCAACTGCCTCCTTCTTTGCAAAGGCTCCATTCGTGTTATGGTGTTGTACTGCCACCAGGAACCAACCAGTCACTTGCTGGGAGTGCTGGGCCCCCCTCAGCTGCTGCCACGCAGGCACGCTGACCTACCACAAGCAGAGGGCTTCCAGATCTTCCTCTTGCCTACACACTTGGAGGAGACGCCACCCTGCAGGGTGTGGATGTGGCATGCTGGGCAGCCGCTGAAAGGGCCGGATGAACGGCCTGAAAGTGAGGACACTGTGGGGTGGTTCAAAGGAGACGGGAAAGGACTGGGCAGAGAGACCCCCTCCTACTTCTCCCCCACAGAGCCATCCAAGGCACATTCTCTCCTTGCACCTGTTTGGAGACTGTTCCACACGCCAAGCGAATGCAGGTGCACCTCTCAGTGGCTGGTCATGATGTGTTTCCAAGGGAACCTGTGTGGACAAGAGTACTTTCTATTGCTGCTATTGTGAGGTGCAGTTTCTGTAATAAACGGTTCCCTTGGGTGTGGATCTGTCTTCTGGATTCTTGCTTCTGGAGGACTCTTATCTTCTGCAACTTTCTTCTTCCTTCAGCACTAAGCGCTCGCATCCTGCTCACTGGCCATTCAGAAGCACTGCCTTCCCCAGACGGCTGCCCCTGGTACCTCAGACTTGCCCTGGAGCCTCCTCCACCAGACCTCTGCCTCCTCCCTCATCTCCCTGGTTTGTCCCAAGGACCTCGAGATACTCCTCTCTCCTGGGCGGGCCGCATCTTCCTTTCCTTCCGCGTGACTCAGGCACGGCTCTGCTGGTCCCAGCGCTGGGTTTCCTACTCACGCATAAACTTGAGTCTCTCTCTCCTGCTTACGGCACAGGTGTGGGCTCTGAGGGGCCTGCCTCCATGGGCTGTCTTTATGAAGACGTGTGGAGATTAGAACTTAAGTAGCAACCATCCCCCGGCTCACCCTCTTATTGAATTACCTTTTTTTTTTTTCTTGAGATATAAAATACTGTTGGGTAAAGAAACATTAGCCAGACACTATTTCCAATAATGCAATTAGCATTCATTTTCCAAAACTAGGTTACTAACAGAGATCACCCGATGGGTGATCAAGGAGGCCAAGATGCACGGTAGAGCTGGGTATGTGCCCCACAAACCACCAGCACCCACAGCAAACACACTTTTTGTAGGCTGCTGGAAAAATAACCGCTAGTTGGTTCAGCTGCAGAGATCATAAACACACCTACCAGAAAGGTGAAGAATCACATCAACTATCCTAACGTGATACAAATAAATACTTATGGTCTCGGGTAAAAAAAACTCAGTGACAACATCACACATTGATTAAAAAACAGCACAGGCAGAGGCCAGGATTCGTTCCGGAAAACTGTGTCGGACGACCCCAAAAAGGGGCTCCCGACAAAGACACAGATCAAGAGTCCCATGCTTTACCGACTGAGCCAGCCATGCGCCCCATAGGTTGTCATTTAAACAGCTATGTGCAAGTTGACTACTAGAGTAACTAGGTAGACGTTTAACTATTTCATCTATACCCTTAAAAGATTAAACATTCAGGGCTTTTTTTTGGGGGGGGGGTGGCTATCTTCTTGGACAAAGGGAGGTCACCCTCTGTACAGGTATGTGAGGATTTCTCTGTGACTGCATTCGTATCAAAAAAGGACACCAGCCAGCTCCAGGTCACATGATCTGTCTGGCTCCTGAGGCCTCAGAGCTCAAAGGGGAGCTTAAATGGGAGGTTGGGGGAGGGTGGGTCGGCTGGGGATGGTGGTGGCACCCCCTGGCTGTGGGAGGGGTGCGTAGGCACAGTGGGCATGCGAGATCATACTCGGTTCACAGAGAGGTGGCCTCTGAGCACCTGTAACATGGAAGGGAAGGGGGGGGACCAGCACCAGGTGTGCTGGGCCAGGATGCTGGTGGGGGAGGGGGCTTCCCAGGTGGCCAAAGGTCTTGAGTCCCAGAGCAGCTTGCTTTAAACACCCAAAAAGGTAATAAGAAGCCACAAGAGGTTTCAGGTGAGTCAGTGATGGGCACACACAGGCCCAGCTTCCCCGCCCCGGCCCCTCGCAGGGAAAGAGGCTCTGGAAGCCTTACCTGAGCCCGCTTTCTTGTCTGTACCTGCCCTCCAGCTGCTCAAACTCCTCGGAGGCCAGCACCATCCCACTGTCCGTCTGGTTATCCTGTGCGGAGAGAACAGGCCCGTCTGCAGGCAGCACCCCCTGCACCCCCCAGCCAGGACGGCGTGGCATGGACCTTCTCTGCAGGCCTGAGACCCGCCCTGTGGAAACTGAGCAGAAAGCATGTGTCCGTTCCTCGCTGAAGCATGCAGGTGAGGGTCACACACCCCTGCCAGGGAGGGAGAAACTGAGGCTCAGGGTGCAGAAACTGAGAGCCTCTTGAAAGAATCTGGCAGCTCATGGGGTAACAAAATGGTCTCACGCAGACACGTCCCACATTTAGCAGGGCTCTGTCGCCCTTTGATGGTGCATGACTTGGCATGGTTTTCGTTTTGCATGACATGGAGGGGAACAGCACTCTTGTCACAGCTGGGGTCCCCCCAACATCTCCATCTGCCCTGGGGGACAGGAGCCGGGGCCAGCAATCACTGAGCAGGCCTGTCTGCAGGGAGGCCGGGGCGGGAAGGTTCCAGGCTGAGGATGAGTCTGTGCTTTTGCAAAATGGACCCACGGGCTCCAGCCTCCCAGTGCCCTGAGAGGTCCACTCTGCTTGAGTAGATCTGAGAACACCGCTGTGTCGTGTACCCCGTACCCCGGGCTCCTCCTCAAGGGACACCGTCCCCTTCTCTTTGGCCACATGGCTTGGTGGCCACCAAAGGGAAGCCCTGACTCAGGCTAATCCAAAGATAATCACCTGGAAGGAGAAGCTGTCTTTCCATTGGGTTTCTCTGCTGTGTGGAGGGGAGACCGGTGTGTGTGAGGAGGGCACGGGGGAAAGCAGCTGAGAGATGGTGGCATCACAGGGCCACACAGACCCCCACATGCCCGACGTGCAATCTGGACTTGACATTTCAATGTGGTGCCCCTTCCTGAGCTGGTTTCCCCTGCTGGCCTCGGGAGGTCCTGATACCTCCTCCCAGCGGAGAAAGCCTGACCTGGGGTGCACAGGCCCAGCTCCCCACTTACCACGGAGGCCTTATAGGTCGTCGGGGTCATGGGAAATTCTTCGAACGTCTTCATCCTGGAAGAGCTCTGGGTCTGAGTCCCTCTGGCCAGGCACCCCGGAAAAGACACACAGTTGTAGTATCTGTGGGGAGAAAACAGAGTGCTGAAGAAAGCTCTCTCCACCTCTCTTTCTGCCCCCTCTCCTCCCAGAAGGACCCCAGGCCTGGGCTGTGAGTATGGGACCTGGGTCTGAGTGCTGGTCTGAGTTCCTCCCCGGGGGAGGGGGCACTGTCGCTATCCACTGCTTGGCCCCCCTGTGCCGGGATGTCTCCTCGCCTGTGCAAGAGGAGAGCGCCTCCAGGGAAGGGTGTGGGAGGTGAGTGGAGCACACCCAGCCTGGGTGTGGCATGGGGCTGGTGAGATGGGGGGGCCTTCACCCCAGAAGGGGTCCCTCTGTGCAAGCCGCCACCTGGCCTGTGTGCGCGGGGCCGTGTGTGTGCATGTTTGCGTGTGCGCTGGGGTGGCTGGTGGAAGGAGCCTAGTGGGCACCCTGTCCCCCAGCCCGGCCCTCCCCTCCGCTGGGGCACATGGGGTGGCAGGTCTTGGAGTCCTTCTCTCGGCAACCCCATTGGGAATGTGAACGGTCTTCCCGGAGTGTAAATAGCTGTTGGCAAGAGACCTCGGGTCTAGAACTCTGGGAACTTAAGCTACGTTCTAAATCCTGAATACGGGTGAGTGGCTGGCCCGCCCTGCTCCCGGGACCCCAAATTTCAAATTTGGGGAAGGGGCTTTCGGGGGCCGTGAGTGCCCGAAGCAGAGGAGGCTGCAGGGCAGAGGGAAGGTCTGAGGGGGCACGGAGGAAAGCGAAGTCACAGGCTACATGGTCTTGGAGGGGCCCCAAGGCTCGCCAGGCCCTCCAGGGAGCCCCAGACCGAGTACTGTCATTTAAAAAACCACTGTGCTCTTTCAGTTGGTGTACAAAGGTCTCTCAAGTCCTTGTAGTTTGCTGGTCCTTGATGACTGGCGGGAATAAAATAGAGCGCGTCCAAGCTGCTCTCTCCCTGCCCGGGGGATCCCGGCCCCCGGGCAAGGGCGGCTGACCTGGCCGCCAGGCTGTGCCGGTGAAGGCTCGGCGGGCTGTCCTCGGTGTCGGCCTCGGCCACGTGCAGGGCCGTGGTGGATGCTTGCAAGAAGCTGCCCTCCTCCAAGCTCTGAGAGCCGCAGGGGGCCGTGCAGTCCTCCTCCTCCTGGCAGGAACGGCAGAGGCCGCGGGGGTCAGAGACCACCATGCCCCCGCGGCCCCCACCCCCGCGCTCAGGACAGCGGGGCTCCTGACTGGGGAAGTTCTGCGCTCCAAGGTGCTCTGGGGATTAAATGAGCCTGCCTGGCAAATTCTCCCAACAGGTGCCCCACTTACAAGGAGGGAGGTGTGGCAGGGGCAATCCCAATCCAGGGTCCCGTCTTTTGGGGGCACACTTGGACTCCCAAGTGCTGCAGGCAGCCCCTGCTCACTCCCCCAGATCCCAGAGCACCAGGGCAGACCTGAGCTGGCTGTGCTCCCTGCACGCCCCCCTCCCCGGGCACCCCCCAGGGAGGGAGACGGAAGTCAGGGGTGGGTGCGGGGGGCGGGGCTGTAGGAAGCAGAAGCGCAAAGAGGAAGGTGGAGGGAGGGACACACCATCCTTCAGCTGGAGACAGGGGCTCCTTGCAGACCCCCCGAAGACCAGCCTGGGGCTCCTCCTGGCCAAAGACGGGCCCTGGTCAGCTGCTTGAGGGCCCTGGGGCTAGGGGCCAGAGGCTGCTGCAGCCCGACCGGGAGGACAGAGATACACTTACCTGTCGGCCCCCACCCTGCAGCAGGTCCCCCAGGATCTCCACCAGCTCTGAGAATGCAGGCCTCTCTTTGGGGTCTCCTGACCAGCAGCTCAGCATGACGCTGCGTCTGTGGGTAAAGCTGGCTGCTGGCCTGTGGTCTGAGCACGCCTGCACCCTGCACCAGCAGAC
Source organism: Leptonychotes weddellii (assembly GCF_054177405.1). NCBI lineage: Eukaryota > Metazoa > Chordata > Mammalia > Carnivora > Phocidae > Leptonychotes > Leptonychotes weddellii. The sequence continues at coordinate 132,015,468 of NC_138375.1, read as the reverse complement.
CCCAGCTCCCCTGCCTAATCCTGGTCCCTCACAAACCCCCACCGGCCCACCCAGTCTCTTCTGCCTGGGGGTGGGTGGAGGAGAGCTGTCAATGGACCAGTGAAGGAGTCAGGGGTGGAGTAAGAGACTTCATCTGCAGGTCTCTACCCCAACCCCGTGCCTGCAGCCCCTCCCCATTCCTGCCCCCTGCCTGCATACAAGACCCCCCACCCATGGCAACCTCCCTCCCCCTCCGACCCCCCACCACCAGCAGAGCCAGCAGGGAAACTCACATGGCGGTGGTGGCCAGCTCTGGGGCTCGCATCCGTGTGCCCTCTTTCAGCCTCTGGCAGAACTCCTCATTGATCTGTACTCCTGGGTAGGGGGAGGCCCCTGATGGCAGAACAGGATGAGGTAGGGGTGAGTGGGGAGCAGACACCTGCTGCCCAGCCCAGCCCCCCAAACTGCCTCTCTCCTGGCCCCCTATGGCAGGGGGCTGGTCCTGCTGCTCCCAGGCCAGAGTTGGGGCCGGGGGCGGGGGTGGCCAAGGCACTTTGTCTCCCAATGATAGTTCTTCATCTGGTTAAAAGAGGATGATAGATGAAAACATGGGGGATCACCAGGGTCAGGGAGCCACACTGAGCCAATCAAGCCAGGCCTGTCACAATCACCCCTCTTCAGAGACACCCTCCCTGGCCATTCAGTTGAACCCCTTCCTACATCCCGTGGCTTTGCCTGCCAACACACCCGGGACCTAACTTGTCCTAGCCCTGCAGCACCTGGCCATAGGAGAAACAGCCCCAAAGAGCCTCTCGGTCCCCCTGGGCCCCCGAGGGCAAGCCGCAGGCAGCAGGGCGATCCTCGTAAGACAAGTCACGCTGCTCTCTCGCTTGCTCCAAGCCCTGAGTGGCTCCCCTGGGACTCAGAGTCCGGGTCCTCCCCCTGGCCGGCTTGCAGGGGCTGCATGAACCTCCCCTCCCCCCTTGGCTGCACCTCCCGACTCCCCCTGCCCACGCCCGGCCCACCGCCAATGGGCGGGGACCAGGAGCCTGGCTGCCCCCTCACCCTGGCCTGCTGTCTTCCCCAGCGAGCCCCTTCATTAGCTGGGCCCTCCCCTCCAGCTCACACACAGCCCTGCCCTCCCTGCGCTCTCCAGGCCCTTGTGTTTACAGTGACAGCATTCATCCTGGTGGATCTTTGGTGCTTTGCTTCTCCGTTGGCTCACTGCCCGGCTCCGGCCTAGCATGGGGGCTTCACCCTGGTCCCAGCGGGGCCCAGGGGCCCACGTGGAGCTCTCATAAGTAGGTACACCTGTGCGTGAGCATCCAGTCTCCTCCGGGACGCTCCCCAGCCCTTGAAGGCAGGAACGGACTCCCCAGTGACAGGTTGAGGAGGGGGCTCATCCAGGGAGGTGAAGATCTGGGGGACCCATGAGGCCTCTCCTCTTGGGACCTATGCTGATCCCAGGGACTGCCCGGGAAACACAGGCCGTGCCCTGTCACCCGTCAGAGGCCAGAGCACACCACCCTGCAGAGGTGGCGCCAGGGGGGCCCATGGTGGAGGCAGAGGGGAGAGGTGGAGGGCTCTTGGACCACTTGCTGCAGGTGCAACAGCTCTGGGCCATCTGGCCCCCTGCTTCAGAAGGGCAGGTTGCCGTGACCAGCAGCCTAGGATCCTGCCTCTCCCCTCCCCCACAGCCTGCCCTGCACTTACCCAGGGAGAAGATCTCCCAGAGCAGCACCCCAAAGGACCATACGTCACTCTGCGTGGTGTACACCTTATCAAAGATGCTCTCAGGGGCCATCCACTTCAGGGGCAGCCGGGCCTGGGGGAGGCAGAAGGAAGCACGTCTCCATGGAGGGAGGGAAGAGAGGGAGAAGGCCAAACACGTGGGCAGCCCCTTCTCTCACCCCCAGCCTGCCCAGAACTCTGGAGCCACACCCTAAGAAGGGCCTTGGGCCGTATCTGCCCCTTGTGCGTTCACAAGACTCTCACAGTTGGCCCCCACCCTGCAGGTGCCTGGTGTCTTCCTTGAAGGCTTCTGCCCTGCTGCTCTCCTGGGTTGTCTGGGCCCCTTTCTTCCCCTGTGTGCTCTTGGGGGGCACTTGGAAGCCCTCCTCCCCCAGACCCCAGACCTAGCCTCTGGAGGAATCGGGACCCTGCACCCCCTCACCATCCCCACCTCAGCTTGGTCCCCACACTGGAAGCCGGGCATCACTTCTGACCGCTCGTCCTGGGGCTCATGATGTGCCTTCCCCATCATCTGTCTCTCTACCTCCTGGGGCCTCTACCTGGGAGCCCTGAGGGCATCTGGCCCCTCCTGACTGGCCGCCACCTCCGGCCCAGCACACCCCCTCCTTCTTCCTCACAGCCTGCAGAGGGGGCTTCTGGAAGGTGCACCTGACTCTCCCATCCACCCGCCTCCACTCAGCCATGAGTTAGAGTGAAGGGCAAAGGCCTTCCTCAAGGTGGCTAGGCTGACAGGGTGGCCCACCACATCCTAGACCCATCCTGCCCATTGTCTCCCTCTCCAAGCCTCTTCCTTCCTCCTCCGGGGCACAAACCCCCAATTGGCTTTGAGTGTTCATTCAAGTGCCAGCCTGGCCACCTCTGAGCACCACCGATGAGATGCACACTGCCCCCACGTGCCCTTCTGTGACTGCACCATGCAGGGTCCACCTCTGATGCCCAGCCCCTGCAGGGCAGGCATGTGGGGTCAGTCAGCGTCTGCCTCATGGACAAAGGCAGGGGGCCAACACAAGCTCCAGATGAAGCACCAGGGTCCCTGCCCGTCGGCTCCTGTCTTTACTCCTGGTGGGGCCACTAAGGTCCCTGTAAGTGTGGGCTCTGCAACCTTCCATGGAGATGGCTCTTGGATGGGAGGTCCGTGCCCCCATCCTGCCCTCCCTCCGTGGCCTGCACTCACACTGCCCTTGCGCACGTAGTCAGGGTCTTTGTAGATGTCGCGGGCCAGGCCGAAGTCACAGATCTTCACCACATCGCTTTCTGACAGCAAGATGTTCCGAGCGGCCAGGTCTCTGTGGATGCACTAGAAGGACGGGGAGGGGCGAGGGGGTGGTCAGCACCAGTCCCCAGGGCCCACCCATGCCTGAGCCTTGCTCTTTCATGGGGCGATTTCTATGCTCCCCCAGGACTCTCCATGGAGAGGGCTCATGGAACTATGGGGACAGAGGAGGCTGTGGGGTGGGACAGATTCCACATTCACCTCTCTGTCACTGACTAGCTAGAGATCTCAGGAAATCACTTCCACACCCTGGTCTCAGTTTTCTCCTGTGCAAAGTGGGAGAAACGCGCACTGACCACAGCATTGCTGTGTGGCGAGCTAGGACAGGGCCTGCCTTGGTATGCTGGTGGTCTGCACCCTCCTCCCCTCTGAGGGGCCTGCTGGGGCAGTCACCTTGCGGGAGGCCAGGAACTCCATCCCTCGGGCCACCTGGAAGCTGTAGCAGACAAGGTCCTCCATGGTCAGCGGGCTCAGCCACAGGTCCTGGGCTGCACAAAGGAGCAAGACAGGCTCAGCGGAGGGCGGGGGGGCCTCTTCCATGGCTCCCATCTTCTACCCTTCCCCAAAGGGACCATGTGTTCACCTCCTCCTGGTTGGGCCCCTGAGGCCCCTGGTGCTAGCTAACAAGCGTGTGGGCCCCCTCGTCTGCCCCTCAGCACCCACTCTCCCTGCAACACCCACTAACCACTCCCAGAACTGGGAATCTTGTCGCGTCCTTAGACCTTTGCACCTGCTACTCCCACCCTTGTCTGGAAGGCAAAGGCCTAGATGGCCAGTGATGCCCAATCAAATGTCAACCGTCTCTGTGGAAACTGTCCCTGTGGTGTCCTCCCTCCCAAAGGAAAAGCCCATTACACACTCTCCTAGGTAAGCCCCTCCAGGAGGGCCTGAGGCCAGCTTCTCCCACAGTCCCCTGATCATGAGGCATCCTCCTGCCAGCCAGACCTCTTCCAGCAAGGGGAAGCCAGGCTCTTACCTTCTTGGACCGGAGGGGCCCGCCCTGCGCCGCCCTTGCCCATCAAGAGGCGGGAGAGGAGAACCCTCTCGCTGCCTCCTGGCCTCCTGCGGTCAGCTTTGGCCCCTTCCACCATGGCGCGAAAGCGCCTTCGCTGCTCTGGGGACTTCTCCTGCGAAGGCATAGAGTGGGTCTGAGGGGGGCTCGGCCACCCACAGCAGACATTCCACTCCCCCCTCCCCCTCCCCCCAGCCCACCTTGGCGTCCTGCGGGCTCCCAGCAGAGCTCGGGCCACTGGCAGGGCTCCCACTTACCGCATAGGGGCTGAAGGCCTCCCGCTTGGCACGCAAGAAGTTGGAGAGATTGCCATACTTGCAGAACTCCACGATCACCATGAGGGGGCCTAGGGCAGGGCAGGAGCCAGGCGCTTGGTGACGGAGGGCAGGCCCGAGCGCAGGCACCTCAACAACCCCTCCCCCCCGCCCTCCAGCACCGCCCCGGCCCGGCCCCTCCCATACAGGCCCAAGAGGCCCCACCCACCAGGGAGCCCGGGGCCGCGAGCTCCGTACCATTGGGCTTGGTGCACGCCCCCAGCAGGTTGACTACGTTGAGGTGGTTACCGATGTGGATTAGGATCTTGAGCTCAGACATCAAGGCGCGGTGCTCGCTAGCTGTGGCGCCCTCTGGAGGGGACATGGGGGCTTCGCGTGGTGCTGGGCCCGCCGCCCCCCAACCCCTGCGCGTCCCTCTTCCCGGCCACTGGCTTAGCTAAGGCGCAGCTAGAGCTCCTGCCCGTGGGGGCGTAGAGTCCCCAGCTCGTCCCGCTCGCCCCTTGGAGGCTCAAGTTTCGGGTGGGACTGGGAAGAATTCCTCAGATCCGAGCCCAGGGCCTCCATGAAGAACCCTGGGGGAGACTCTGGCTCTGAACGTCAGTTTCCCCTCCCGAACCACAGACCCACCAGCCCACCCAGAGTCGCTGCCCCCGCCAGTCCCACCGCCGCCGCCTCCACCCGCTGACCGCACACCTTTCAGCATTTTCACAGCCACAGTGTCGCAGCTGCTGCCCTTGTGGATTCCAAAAGCCGAGGCTTCCACCACCTTCCCGAAGGCCCCATGGCCAAGGACTCTCCCTGTGGGGGGCAGGGAGCCGGGTCCAGGTGAGCTCTTCAAGGGCGAGGGTGAAGAGGGACGGGCAGCAGGGGCGACCTGCCTGGAGGGCCAGGAAGGAAGGCCCAGGACGGGGAGGAAACTCGGGAGCCCTCTCGGCCAAACAGGAAGAGCAAGGAGAGCAGGAGCGAGAGAGAGAGGGCGAGGAGAGGCGGACAGGAAGGCCTGCATCCTCTCCCAGCAGGTGTGATGGGCCCGCCCTGCTCAGAGCTGCGGGAAGTGACCCCGGGGGGCCTGAGAACTGGAACCCTGGCTCCAGTTTTTAGGATGCACGCCCAGATGGACAGGTCAGGCCAGGTGGGGGCCAGGCATGACTTTCTGGCCTGAGAATGGAGGGATTTCAGCACTTGAGAGGGAAGCGGTCTATGCGGGCCGCAGGGTAGGGTGGGGGGCACTGGGGGACCGCCTCACCGAGGTGCAGCCGCTCCCGGGGGAATTCCCACTGGCTGGCATCATAAGACAGGTATTCACACTGCTCCTCCAGAGGCACCTCCCCGGGGTCCATGATGATGGACAGGTAGCCCGTCTTGATGTCTGCGTGGGCTGGCTGGGGTGGGGGTGGGGACAACTAATTGATTTGGCCATACCACGGTCTTGGGTGAACCTTTCCCCAGGACAGATGGGATCTCCTTTGGGGCTCTCAAGCAAGGAGGGGACAGACGGACTGACAACCTCTGGTTGTGCAAGAGCCCAGCATGGAGGGCTCAGCGAGGCTTCCCAGGAGGTGAGACTGCCAGGTGAGCCAGGGCGGTTGAGGACCTTATTCCTTATCTTACAGGCTGTGCAGGGCGAACAGAGACCCCACAAGGAGCGGTTGAGAGGCTCAGTTGGGGGAGGAGAGCTCACCCTCCTCATGTTACAGAAGATGAAGAGGAGGAGGATCCAGAAGAAGACAGCGATGACCCCGGTGCCGACAAGGATCACGATCTCCATGCTGCCTTTATCCTCGGAGCCTGAGTGGACAGAAAGGGGCTAGTCTTGTGTGTGCGTGTGTGTGTGTGTGTGAGGGGGAGGAGGGTGCGCCCTGCGAGCAGCACCCCTTCTGGTGGGCACGACTTGAGGGAGGTGGCTCGGAGAAGGCGCCGAGTGCGGGGTGGGGGGTGGGGCAGGTGGGTGGAAGGGCGCGGCGGGGGGCGGACCTTCCACGGCCACACTGGCGGAGGAGTTGACGCAGCCCTTGGCGTTGCACACACTGCACAGGTAGCGGCCCGCGTCCTCCTCACGCACGCGCTGTATGCTCAGCCTCTGGTTCGAGTCCGCCAGGTCGATTCCTGCAGGGGACGGCGGGTTGCTTTGAGTTCAGAGGGCTCTGGGGCCTCGACCTGGCGAGCCTCTGCACCCCCGCCCTTGGCCCGCGTCCACCACCCTACCAGACTCTTCCTCCAGCAGCCTCTCATCTTTGTACCACAAGATGCTGGGCACGTGCACCCCGGCCACCGGGCACCTCATCTCCAGGGAGTCGCTCACGTTCACCAGGAGGTCGGTCAAGTTCTGCGTGAGCCGCGGGGCTTCCAGGGCTGGGGGGGGGGGGGGGGGGTGGAGAGGGAGCTAAGTGGAGTTGCAGAAAGCAGGAGGGCGTGCGGGGCAGGGGCCCTCCAGGGCTGGGAGCAGAGAGTGGGGACGGATGGCGCCAAGCTCTAGGAAGGATCGGGTTTGGGCGCACGGGTGGGGAGCGCTGTGGACCTCCACAGCGGGGGTGGGGGGGAGGACCCTCCCGCAGGTTCAGGCTCCCCGAGTGGCAGCCCAGGCGCGTTCTGGGAGGGGAGAAAGGCTCCTTGCGCAGCGCCGCCAGCCCTCCCCTGCAGCCCCGCCGGCCTCACCCTGCACTGACAGGTACTTCTTGTGACAGTGCTTGTCATGGCTGCGACGGTCCTGCACCTCGCATACATAGTCGCCTTCGTGCTCAGGCGCCACGCTGGGGATGGTCAGGCTGAGCGTGGCGTGGCGCGCCCCTGGCTCCGCCTCCTCCAGGTGGGCGGCCAGAGGCGTAGCGAACAGGTGCACGTTCTTGCAGTCGAGCAGCAGCGGGTTCCCGTGCGCGTCGTGCAGCGTGGACAGGTTGAGGCGGTACCAACGCAGATGCTCGTAGGTGTAGTTGTCTGCCCGGCAGCTCAGGCGCACGTCCTGGCCCTCTAAGGGCTCCTCCGATGGCTCGGATTTTATGCTGAAGCCATCGGGGATGTCTGGGGAGGCAGAAGGAGGCTGCCTGACACCTCGCCCAGAGTTGGCTCACCTCCCTGCCTGCCGTGGTGCCCGCTCTCCCTTTGCTCTCCCTTTCCCAACTGCCTTTGGGCTCACTCTGCTCTCAACCAAGACCATGCATCACGTGTATCTGGGCTGGGTACCCCACCAGGGAGCCCTCTTCACCCCTCTTCTCCCCACCGCTGACCAGTGGGACCAGCTCCCTGAAGTCAGCCCCACTGACTCCTCCTGCCTCACCTTCTAGCCCTCTCCTGGACAAGCCCCACCCGGGCTGCCGCCCCTACTGCTCCCAGGAGCCCAGACCATCGGTGCAGTCCATATCAGCACACTTGGTGTGGTCCTGTCCCATCCTCCTCGCTGCTGACCACCTTCCACCACTGTCCTCTCCTGGAAATAATCTCATTGTTTCACTGGTTTGTGGCAACGCCTTGCTCCTGATTTCCTCTTGTCCAGCTGGCCACACTCCTCGTGGGGCTCCTGGGCTCCTCTCCCGGCTCCCTCCCGCAGAGGGTTCTGTCTGGCCCCGTGTCTCCTCGGGGTGCCCTCATCTACACTCCTGGGCCCAGTGACTGTCCGTCAATGGGCTTCTTAGCTTTCCTGGGGTCACTAGCGCATCTGAACATCGGAGGAAGCTACGGGTCTTCTCCCCAGGAAGAGTGTGCCTGTGAGCCAGCTGCTGTGTTGGGAAGGGGGCGGGAGGGTGATGGAGCCACAAGGAGTGGACGGACCCCAGTGGGGAGGCACCTCCAGGGTTAGGGGCAGAGGGTGCCCCTCCATCCCAGCGCACCAGCACCCCAGCCCATATGCTGATGACCTCCAAATCTATCCCTCCCGCCCAAACCCAGGGGCCCAGTGCCTCACAGCATCAGAAACTCACTGGGCCCCACCTGGCCTCACTGGCCTCTCCCAGGCCTTCTCTCCAGCCTCCTGTGCCCACCTGGTTCCCGACCCACCCAGGTCACTCACTGGTCACGTAGAAGTAGATGAGCCGCTCGTCCTGGCCCACTTTGTTGAAGACCATGCACTTGTACATGGCGGACACGTTGGCATTCTGGATCACCAGCTTGCTCACCGTCTGCGCAGAGCACGAGCACAGGGCTCCATTGCCTGCCCAAGTTCCTCCCACCCTGACCGTCCTCCCTTTCTGCGCCCAGCAGCGGGGTGGGGATAACTGAGGCCCCGAGCTGAAGAGGACCAAGGCTCAGAGACAGCACCAGGAAGGTTCCGGTGGGGCGCAGGAGGCAGAGCCCTGGCACGGCAGAGGTGGCCCCTCTGGGACAATCAAGGACATGGCTAGGAGCAGCTGCGGTTGAGGCTGAGGTCAGAGGGCAACGTGAGGCTGGGCTAGCGAGGCCTCTGAGTGTGGATGGGCTCGGGCTGTGGCCACGTGGGGCAGGGGACAGGCCCAGTCTAGCAATGGGCAGTGCGAGCCAGGGCTAGGATTTGGGGTGTGGAGCAAGGCTGATCACTGCATGAGATCCTTGTGATGGGCCACTTTCCCCCCAGGGCTGCTCACGGCCCCTCTCTCAGGGCCCTGGGTGGTGGCCTGGGAAGGGAATGGGTCCCAGGTCTCCTGAAGGACTCTGGCCTGGGGAGTAGGACACTTGGAGGCAGGGGGAGGGGAGAGGGCCGCTGTAGGCCCTGCCTACCATCCAAACAACCCCCCCCACCCCATTCCAAGCTGGGCACTTCCTGGCCAGGCCTGGAACAGGAAGAGGCTCTGGAGGTGTGTAGGAAAACAGGAAGTGACTGTAGGAAGTGGGTGCCTTTGTTCAGTCCCCTCCCCCGCCTGGCCTCTTCTAGGCATTGCCCCCAGGCTGGGCCAGCAGCTCAGTTGTCTTCGGTGGGGACCTGGCTGGCCCCAGGCCTGGTCCTCCCAGCCCTGGGGCCTGTGGGTGGCTGGGGCCCAGGGCCTGGCCAGGCTGCCTTCAATCTAAGCTTCCCTGTCTGGGAAGCAGCTGGAGGTCCCCACACTCCTCAGCCCACCATCCACAGGCAGGAAGGGGAGCTGAGGCCCAGAGACACTGCAGAGCAACTCTGCAGGCCTGGTAGAAGTGGAGAAGGCCAGAAGAGGGCCCCTCCCCATCTCCCTTCTCCTTCCCCATCAGTGGCACCAGCTGGTGCGTGTACCTTATTCTTCCCTTCCACGAACTCGGTCCAAGTGTCCAGGCTCTCAATGGGGTTCACGGCATCCTGCGTGGTCACCTCTCTCCAGTCGCGGCACTGTGGCATGTGGTCTCTCTGCTGCCGCCGGCTGCTGGGAACAGCCTGTCCTGTGAGGGCTGCCGGACACAGCCTTCCCTGGTAGGCTCGGGGCTGCTGCCCGTCAAGCAGCTCACACCTGTGGCCCCACGGTCCCCCTCTGGCCTGCAGCGCCCACCATCCCTTACTCGAGATGTGCCCCTTCCTGCAAAGTCCACCTAGATCTCCCGGGGTCGGGGGGCAGCAGAGTCACCACTCCTGTTCCAGGAAACCCTCTCTCTCCTCCTTCCAGAGCTGCAGCCCCTTCCTGGGCTGAGTGTGACCCCAGCACCTTTGGTCTCTTGTTGGGACATGGGTCTCGGGTCCCAAGGGAGGCTCTTGTCTGCCTCCAGCAGAGCAGAGCAGGACCCCAGGGTTCTGTCAGGTGGTCCAGAGCATAAAGGTAGAGCATCAGAGGGAGGCAAATTTGGAAGTGCCTGGTGGTGTAGAAGAATCTCTTACAAGCCTTGGAGGCAGCAGGCCACCCCTACAGAACCTCCTCCCCTGGCCATGCTGGGGTTATGGCCCGCCTCCGGGTGCAGCCGCTCTGTCTCCTCCTGGGGTTCCCAGCATCCATCCTTGCCCAGCCTGTGACCCTCTACCCTGCCCACAAGGATCTCTAGCTGAACGGCAAATGTGGCCCCCCACTCCCGCCCATTCAGCGCCCTTCACGGCTCCCTAGTGCCCTCCAGACCGCTGGCCACCTTGGCACCCTCTCCCATCTCTTGCTTGTCCAAGCTGTCCCTGCTCGGAGCATACTCCTGGGCCTCTCTGTCCTGTTGGCACCCAGCTCAGCACAGAGGAGCACGGCCCAGGCGGGTTCTGCTGCTTACAGCCGTGACCTTGGGAGAGGCAGGTCTCTCCTCCAACCCTCGGTTGCCTCCTCTATAAGGGGTCATCATGAACAGGGCTCAGGAAAAGCTAACTGGGCACGGTTGGTGTGTTGCGGGACTCAGTACAAGGCTCATAAAACTAGCTCAGGTCCGCCCACTTGGAGCCCAGGTCCCGTGTCCTCTTGGATGATGCAATTATGGGTCCTGGGGGGCTTTATTTTCAAGGGGGGTTGGTGGGGGCTGCACCATCCCCAGTGTCTGGCCCAGCCCGACTCATGCGAGAGAGGGTCCGGGCCTTGTTCAGGCGAGGTGAGGTCAGGGATTGGCTCCCGTTGAATTGCGGCGGGGTTCGAGCTTAGAGCAGGGCCCTGGGGAGGGGCGCAGGCAGGGAGTGGGGGTCACGGCCAAGGTTGGGGATGGGGCCGGGAAGCGGGGAAGGAACAGGCTGGAGCCACACTCACAGGCTGCGCTGGCCGAAGGCCTTGCAGGGCGTCCATGGTCGCCAGTGCCACTGGACGCTGAGAGGAGGCGGCACTCCGTAAGCCGTGCAGGTGAGGGCCTGGCGGCTGTGGCGGGAGTAGGTGCTGGGGGAGGAGGCCTCCTTCTCGTGGATGTGGGGGGGCACTGGGGGCGGAGGCGGACGGCTGGTCAGCAGGCCCTGTCAGCACACCCCCACCCCGCCCCAGCCAGCCCCCCGGTGCCCCCTCCCCCATCCCGCCCCCGTACCGTTTACCACCAGCTCCAGGCTGATGTTGCGCTGTAGGCCGGCCGCGGAGTTCCAGAGGGCGAGGGTGTAGATCCCTGCACTGGCCTCCGTCACCTCCTTGAGCACCAGGGCGTGCGGACTCTGGCGCCCGGACACTGACTTTCTGTCCTTGTACCTGGCAGGAAGGGAGTTCAGGGGACTGCGTGGACCCCACTCTTGCCCCATCCCGGCCCTCTTCCCCTGCCGCACCTAGGCCCCAACAACGGCAGTAGAGGGCAGAAGAGACTGGCGCCAGAGTCCCGATGGGCCCGGCTCGAGCAAGAGCCACCTCCTGCACTGGACCAGGCGGGGGTTCGGGCTGGGGCAGCTGACTGCCGACCGGAGGGCTATGGGGATGGTCTGCAGGGTCTGCCCTGGTCTCACGGCACCTGCAGGCTCGGGACCAGCTACAGCGCCCCGTACGCCCCGCCTCTCAGAGTGGTGTGTGCTGGGAAGGATTGTAGGTGCGGTCCCCTAGAAGCACAGCCTTAACCCATGGGGGGCCCTGCCTCACTTTCTGACCCCAGCTCTGCCCTTTCTGGAGCTTTTCAGATACAGGACCTTCTTGCTGTCCTCACACTCCCACCTGGGGCCTGGGCACTCGCTGTCCCCACCTTGCTTGGATGCTCAGTCCTCTAGACACCTGCATGGCTCCCTCTCTCCCATACACAAATACCCACTCATTAGAGCAACCTTTCCTTACCGCCCTAGGAACCAGCTCCTGCCCTCTGCCCTGCTTCTACCTGCCTGCTCATGAGCACCCTGCTTTTCACACGTGAGTCTCTTGGCCATCCGTCACCCCCATGGAGCAGTGCAGAGACTGTCCCCCTGTCCCCGTACTAGGGGAGAGCAGTACATGCGGTCCTCAGTGCATATTCATATGCAAACAAATGCACATGCAAACAAACGGATGCCTTCCACCCCAAGGGGTGGCACCTGCCCAGGCCTGAGCTGGGAGTGCTGCAAGGCAGCCACTCTGCAAGCCAGGCTCTACCTGGAAATGGTCTTTCCCCCTGGTATTCAGCCAGCGGTGTAAGGGAGGGACCTGACTCAGCCGGGGTCCCACGGCAGGACAGGGCGGAGTAAATCCGAGGCTGTGTCGTCTGCCAGGCTCTGGTGCAAACTCCTGAGTCCACCACCTGCAGCATCAGTGATCCTACACAAACCCCTTCACGGCGCTGAGTCCCCAGGGTCCCCAGTCTAAACACTGGGGAAACAAAATGGACTTTCTTGCAGGGGTCTTGAGGTTTAACTGAGTTACAGCATTTAGTGTGTGCACCGGGCTGGACACAAAGGGTGCTTTAGGAGCGGAGGACCAGCCTGTCTATCTGTCGGCTAGATCTCCATCCACTCATTTATAATCATCACATGACAGCCTAGAAGAGTCCCCTGTGGGGCTGTGGGGGTTACTAGTGCCCCGGGGCTGGTGTCTCAGTGGACAGTGGGCCCAGTGAGCACTTCTTGGAGGCAGATGTTGGCCAAATAAGCGGAGAAAAGCCAGATGCAGTGGGAATGGTGAGAGGCAGCCAGCTGCCTGAGCATCAGGCCTGGGCCAGACCCTGGAGGCAGCAGAGCTGGGCTCCCCTCGCAGAACAGCGTGAGTCCCACTGGGCTTGGAGGGCAGGGGACAGAGCCCCAGTGGTCTCCAGGAGGCCGACGTGTGAGGGAGGCTCCAGGCTGCCCCCTGCCCTCCCAAATGCTGGTCCTGTCCAGGTGCCCCCAATGGACCCCAAAGCCTGTGGCCTCAGAGGTAGGGTTATACCAGGTCCAGGCCCAGGGCCTCCTGAGGTCCCCCCAGGAGAAGCCTGCTGCCAGCCTACAGCCAGCACAGTGAGATCCCAGCTGAGAATGTCTGAGGCCTCCGCTCACTCAGCCCCAGGCTCTCCGAAAAGGTCATCCTGTCTGGAGGGAGCTCTCCCAGGCTGTGAAGGGCAGGGCTCCTCCAGCCAGCTGGGAAAGGATGACCAGCTGGGAAAGGATGACGCAGAGCCCTCCCAGGGGGCTCAGAGCTCAGGTAGGAACGCCCTGTCCCATCCCCCACCTCTCTGTTTCCTCGTCTGCACCATGGGGGTCAGGCTAGAGTGTGACCTCCCAGCGTTGGGCCATGCGGAAGGCTCAGATGACCCAAGGGTGTGTGTGGGCGTACTATGCCAACCTGAGCTCTTAGAGAGCTTTTGGGGAACACCTAGCAAGGGTGGACCCCCCTCAGTGACCCTTGATACACCCATAGGGAAGGTCTTACTCTCAGGTCACAGGCCAGAGCTGGGGCTCTGGAGCCTGTGGGCTTTCTGGAAACTTGCTTCCTGCCACACAGCTCAGGCCTGCCCCAGAGCCTGGCTCTACAGCAGTCTGTGGAACCCCTGTGGCATCTCTGAATTTCTGGATAAGAGGGCCTGGGGTGGGGGTGGCAACCTGTTCAGAGGGAGGCCTGAGAAACCCAAAGCCATTGCTGCTGGGCAGGCCAGAGCTCCAGGACCTCGTCCTGCTGGCGGGGCCCTCGGAGATACCGAACAGGTGCGGGGATCGGTTAGATGAAGCCCAGCACGGCGCCCAGCACACCCACACACGACAGCCCGCTGGCAGGTGCAAGCTTGCGCAGTTTTGTAGCAAGATAACTTTCCCTCTGGCTTAAATATTGTATTAGGTGCACGTTCCTTAGAGTGTCTTCAGAGGAGAGGTTCCGCCCTGTGGTCTGTTCTCGTGCTGGGCCTGGGGGGTAGCGGGGGGGCAGGGGCCAGGGCTGGTACCATTGGAACTCCGGCGGGGGGTACGCCGCTAGCTTCACGGGCAGCTTCACCAGCTCGTCTCCTGCCGTGGCCTCCAGAACAGGACCCTTGAGCCACTCGACGCTGATGAAGGGCTTTTCTGCCAGATGGGAGGCATCCGTGTAAAGCCAGGGCCTGGAGTCACTGACCCACCACTGCCCAGGGACTCCCAGCCATGGTCCGGCACCCCCAGCAGCCAGACGCCTGCAGACTGGGGCTCGCCCTGCCCTCCGGGGGTCCACTCATTGCCCTCTCTTCCCTCTGGCTAGACTCCACACTGCTCAGGTGCACCCTGACCTCTGACCCCCGCCCACACTGCACATGGACCCTTGTTCCCCAGGCCTGATGACTGACGCCCGGCCCAGCCCCAGGCCGTACCGTGCACAATGACCTCGGTGCTCTCCCGGAACCGCTGGATGCCGTTGTTGGCCTCGCACACATATGGGCCCAGGTCGTGCTGGCTGACGTTGTGGATGGTCAGGATGCTGGAGAGCTCTGTGTGAGTCTGCTGGGAGCGCCGCTCTGGCACCCACTTACCCCGCTCTGCCTACCCACACCCAGGGGAAGCCCAGGGTCAGAGCAGGTGGGCTCTGGCAGAACTGAGCACGAAGGGCACATACCCCAGCCCAGCCGTGGCTCTGGAAGCCTTGCACCCAGACCCAGAATTTTCCTTGGGGCAGCCCCTTTCATCAGACAGGGGCTCCTGGGGCAGGACTGGGTCCACACCTATTCAGAGGCCAATGTGCACCAGGCCGGGTGGGCGTGGGCAGTGATGGGGACTCCTGGGGACTGTGTGGGCATAGGGCAGGTGGAGGCAGTGACGGGGACTCCGGGGGATGGTTCCAGTATGGCCCTGCTGGGGCCGTCGACTTCACCTGCTTCCCCGGATAGTCCCAGTCGAAGGTGACACCCGAGTTGAACTCGGCCCACACGGTGCAGTTCAGGACCAGCTTCTCCCCGACCAGCAGCTCCAGCGACTTCTTGGGGAACAGCTGGATGTCATAGAGCTCGTTGCCTGGTGACACATGCACAGTGACCCCCACGCCCCTCAAACAGGATGGCACACACACACAGCACAGGGCACGGGGTGCCCACTGGGCCCGGCTGTGGCCCCTGCGGCCCCGTCCCTGGGATTTGGGGGATGCCCCATCCTCCTTCTGCACCAGACAGCGCGTACCTGTGATGTGCACGAGGAAGGGGTTGGATAGGAAGTCCTGGCCACCCCAGGTGGTCTCACACTGTAGGTACAGGGCCTCGCGCAGCAGGGGCGTGGGCACGCGCATGCCCCGGCGGTCGTCCCACACCACCTCCTGCCCGTCAGGCCGCAGGGCTGAGTTTTGCTGCGGGGACATGGTGGCTGTCGGTGCCCTCTCTCCTGACCAGACCAGGGACTGCCTCTCCCCGGGACAGGACGGGAGGGGGCCGGATCCTGGGGCGGGGGTCGGGGAGGAGGAGGGCCGTACCGATCGCAGCGTGACGTTGAGGCCCGGGATGGACACCAGGCAGGGCACCCACATAGCATCCTTCCTGCTGACCAGGAGCGTGTCTGGCTTGTTGATGAATGGCTGCTCCACGTCTGAGGGGAGGGGGCAGGTTGTGGGAGGGGAAGGCGGGGCTTTGACTCAGGTGAGGGGCAGTGGGGCAGCCCCCCCGCCCAGGCCCGCAGGCTGGGCCCCGGGGCTGCAGGTGCCAGATGCCCTCCAGGATCCAGGCCCTGCTTGTGCCTCCTGGGCAGCTGCGGGGCCGGGCGGCCTGCCCCCTCACCTCTCACGAACACGTAGGTGCTGGCGGCCGTGGTGCCCTCGATGCGGGCTTTGATGTACTTGTAGGAACAGCGGTAGCTGCCCGTGTCGTTGGCGCGGGCCTCACGCACCAGCAGCACCTTGCAGTAGGGCCTGGTGTCTGTGCCCTCGCAGTCTTGCACAACCCCTGTGTCCTCGCCGTCCTTCTCCCCTGTGGCCGGCGCCTCCTGAGCCCCTGGCCAGGACCACTCAAGGGGGTGCTGCCCCCTGGCAGAGGACACGAGAGCACAAGAGGGGCCCCAGCTGCAGCCCCGGGGCACAAGCCTTGCCCGTAGCTTGTCTCACCCAGAGGTCAGAACAGCCCAATTTGGGGGCACATGCCGTGGACCCAGTCCGGGGCAGGGTGCTCCCTGAGGCCCCTCGGGGCCTTTGCCTGGCTCCAAGGCCTACATGGGGTAGGCTGGCCTGCAGAGAAGCCTGCTGATCATCCCCGGGCTGCAGGGACCATAATGGGTCTGAGCTCTGTGTGGGTGGGCCTAGAGCCAGTGGAGGGTGGCTGGGGGTGGGTGTAGGGGACCTGGGGTCCATGCGGGGTAACATGGGAGGCGGGCAGGGACTGGCCTGGAGTCAGCGTGGAGTGACCCAGGGGTAGGGGTGGGCACAAGGTGTCTGCAGGGCCAGGGATGGTCCGTGCCTCCAGGCACCCACTCCCAGGTGACCAGGGAGCCCCACTAAGCCTTGAGGCCCCTCTGCCCTCTACCTCTACCATCTCCTGGTTGGTAGGGATTCTCCATGGGTTCTCCTCTACCATCTCCTGCCTTGGCTTTCTCTGGTCCCCTTGGCCTGGGGGGACCCAGGCCCCTGTCCCCCCGGGCTGAGGACTGAGTACCTGCAGGAGATGGACAAGCTGTCCCTGGAGTCAATGACGTGTGTCTCCTCCGTGATGTTTAGGGTTGGGGGGGTCATGGAGTAGCCACTCGCCAGGCCTGGGGTGGAAGACAGGGTTAGTATGGCGCTGGGTCGTGAGTTCACATGGTGACATGGTGACGTCAGTCGGGTCCTGATGGACCTTCCCTGCCCATAATACCATACTCTTCCCTAGGGCAGGGGCTGCCCGAGCTCTTGGCCCTGGGCCATACCTGCAAGGCCCCAAGACAATCAGTAATCTCTACCTCAGGTGCCCCTGGCCCTGGTCCCTGGCAGCAGACTGGTCCCAGCCCCCAGTGAACCCTGGCCTAACCGAACCCCAATCTTTGGCCCCACATAGGCTCAGCTGCCAGCATGAAGCCGACGGGGGAGACTGCAGGCCTCATCCTACACTGGGGGAGACCTGGAGTGTGTGAGCCTCACATGTCTGTTGGAAGGCCCCTCCATCCTGCACTGTAGATGCACTGCGGCTGCTTGTAGGGGGGGGCGTCTCGCACTGCGCGGCCCCTCCCCAAATGCCCAGAACCAAGGGCCCTGGCTTTCCCACCAAATTCTGCCCATGAGCTCACCCTCTCCCGGGTCCCGTGGCGTTTTCCTCATATGTCCTTGGCTCCATCAGCTTCTGTCCACCCTCGCAGCCCCCTCTGGCTGCCCTAGCTCCCCTCCGGTCCCCAGGCTTTGTTCCTTCATCCTTCCCCCAGGGCTTGACCCCAGACACACAAATAACCCTGCTTTGCTTGCTTGAAAACCCTCCTGCCGCCCTTGCAGCTTCCAGCCTACCGTCCTCCTTCCAGCAGGATAGTGTGTGCTTGGGTGTGTGCATGTCGATAGGTGTGGGTCCTTGTGTGTGTGTGTGTGTGTGTGTTTGTGGGCGTGGACCCACATGTTTGTGGGGCTGGTGTGTAAGTGGTGTGTGTGGCTTTGTGTGCGGATGTGTATGCATGTGTCTTTGACAGGTCAGTGTGTGCGTGCCCATGGGCGTGTGTGCGTATGTGTGTGTGCACGCGCGTGTGTGTGCGTGTGTGTGAGATCCCGGTGGGGGTGGGAGCAGGCCTTGGGGGAGGCCTGGACCTGGAACTCTGGCAGATGCATCCTGCCAGGACCATCCTGAGACAACAGGAAGAGAGGACTGCGTAGCTGGAGGCCCAGGGCTGTGTCCTGTCCCTCCCCCTGTGTCCCTGTCCTCCTGGGGGGCACAGCCCACTATTGGCCCCAGCCCGCAGCCCTCTCCGGTCCCACAGATCCCTCCCCCATCCTCCCCAGTCCTCTGATGCCCATTGTCCTGCCCTGGCAGCTAATTGTGGGACGTGGATCCCAGGGGCCCCCCACCGTACTTGGCTTTATACCACCCTGACCCTGACCTGCCCTAGGAAACAGTACCAGGACGGCATGCTCTGTACACCAAAATCTCATTTCTCGGCATCCTATGGACAAGGCAGCCACTAGCCAGGGCCTGGCCTGTCCCTCCCTTCCATGCTGCCTGCTGGCCAAAACTTTCTAGGCACCACAGCACTGTAGGTCAGAGGTAGAAGGTCCTCACTGAGCACCTAGTCCCATTGCACAGACAGGGAAATGGAGGCCCTCCTGCTGGACAGCAGCACCCGTCTCAGAAGGCAACTCCTCGCCTGGCTGCTGTGACCACTGCAAAGTCCCTCCTTAGCCTGAACCCAGAGCACCCCCTCCTGCCACCAGCTCCATCTTCCCCAGGGTGAGTGTTAGCCCTCCATGCACACCAGCCTCCACTGCACACCCCAAGGCTGCTGGGAAGGGGGTGCCCTGCAAAGGGGAGGCTCCCCTCGGGTAGTTGGAAGCTAGGAAGAAATCCCGGAGGGCACCTCTGAGTTGGGTGTTGAAGGAGAAATAGGATTTTCCAGGAAGTGGAAAGTGAATAAAGCCACAGCAAGCAGACAACTGGCCTCTGACAACAGAAGAGGAAGGACAGCGGGCTTGGGTTTGGACCTGCAGGGGATGAAATAACTGCCTTCCCAGTGGACCAGTCAGGGGTCAGGCCTGAGGCCAGTGTGTGGCCACCAGAGGAGAGGCACGGCCGCCAGCACCCATCTGCCCCAGGCTGAGGCCTGCAGCTTTGCCCTAGGATCCCCGGGGAGGCCGAGGGTCCTCTTCTCTGGGGTACACATCCCGGGTACATCCCTGGCACCCCTGGCAACCCTGGCTATGGAGCTGTGGCACATGTCAGCGCAGCTTCCTTGTGCAGCTCCCTTTTGCTTCCAAGATGAAGTAGGGGCACGCCGGGACTCTGCCCACTGCCCTTCTCCCCACTTCATCTCCTGACACATCTCTGAGAGACACATAGCTCTCACCATTGTCCCAAAGGGCCAGGCTTTTCATATCTTTTGTTTTTAAAGATTTTATTTATTTGAGAGAGAGAGGAAGAGAGAGAACACGAGCAGTGGGGAAGGGGCAGAGGGAGAGGGAGAAGCAGGCTTCCCGCTGAGCAGGGAGCCCGATGCGGGGCTCAATCCCAGGACCCCGGGATCATGACCTGAGCTGAAGGCAGATGCTTAACTGACTGATTCACCCAGGCGCCCCCAGGCTTTTCATATCTTGAAGTCTTTGCCTTCACCTATCTTTTTGCCCTGGACATTTGTACTTCCTTTCTTCCTGCGGAGCTCCCCCTTCAGGGCCTGGTTCACATGTCCCGTCCCTGTGGTGGGGCAATCAACGTTACTCAGGCAGCTTCGGCCTCCTGGGCCCCTGTTGTTAGAACACTTCTCAAACTGAATTGTGGTTTTCTGGTCACATCTGAAAAGAGGCTGTATTTTCTTCACCTTCCTAAGTTCAGTACAGAGGAGATGCACACCGAAGGTGTAGGGGATGAATTCAGTAATGGTAGGATGGGTGATGGATGATCAGATGAATAAATGGGTGGGTAGGTGGGAGGGTGGATGGGTGGATGGATAGTTGGATGGATTGATGGTGGGTAGATGGAGTGTGGATGGAATGATGCATGAGTGATGGGTGGGTGGACAGTGGATGGGTAGATGAATGGGTGGTGGGTGGATTGTGGGAGGATGGGTGGATGGGTGGGTTGGTTAATGGAGCGTGGATGGGTGAATGGGAGTGAACAGGTGGATGGGTGGGTGGATTGTGGGAGAATGGGTGGATGAGGGTGAATGGTTGGATTTTGGGTGGATGGGTGGATGGGAGTGGATGGGTGGATGGGGTAGATGGGTGGGTGATTGTGGGAGGATGGGTGGATGGGTGGGTTGGTGAACAGAGGGCGGATGGGTGGATGGAGGTGGATGGGTAGATGGGGGGGTGGATGGTTGGATTGTGGGTGGATGGGTGGATGGGAGTGGATAGGTGATGGGGGTGGATGGGTGGAAGGGTGGATGCTGGAGTGGGTTGATGGATGGCGAATGGGGCCTGTAGGATCTTCCTCCCTAGAGGCCACCATACCACCAAAGGAAGCATCTGCATCACTGTACTAAACAGACAGACCATCTGTTGTCCTTGCCAACACTTTTATCCATCTGTGCAAGTCTCTCCTTTTTTGCCCCAGTGGCCCTGTCTTCACTCACATCCACCAGGCCCTGTATGATCAGCAGACTGTGCTGTAGAACTCACTGTCCTCCTCCATCCCTTCTGCCTTAACTGAAACCTGGCTTTCTGAAGCACCACTGCCCCTTGAGGTAGTAGTGCTCTCCACGGCACATGCCTGGCAGCGGAGAGCTTCCTGTGGTCATCTCCCTTCTCTGATGGTACCACCTGCTCCCTGCTAAAGCTGTCATTAGCTGTTGTCCTGGTTACTTCCCCTCATTCTTTGGTCCTGGCTCTCCAGCTCCCGCCACCCCAACTCAGGCCATTCCCCATGGTTTCAACATCCACAGAGATGACTCACCAGTGTCCTGGCCCTTGTGGTCCTCATCTCCACTGTCCTCCCTCCTCCTCTCAGCCACTCACTTCCTGGGCACACCCTGGACCTGGTCCTTACCAGAAGCTACGCCATCACCGAGTTCCTGCCTTCCTGTGCTGCTCTCCCCATCCCCTCTGCCTCTTGCTAGGTGCCCTTGTCCGACAGCCTCTAAGTCCTTAAGCCTCATCAAAACTTCCAGTCCAGGGACCCCTCCCCATAGATACCTCTTCCTGGCCTCACCCGTGTGGCCCTTGGCCCATGATTCGGATTGTTTCCTTGCCTCTCACCTTCCAGCCCAACACTGCAGCACCACCATGGCCCCCACTGGCTCAGCATGCAGTGCAAAGCCAGAGCTCTTTCCCTTTCTTGTCTTGTAGGCAGACCCTAATGGGCCCTTGGACTGAAGTTTTCAGGGTGTTCCCTCCTCCCTCACTGTCAGCATTAATGAAGTAAAGCCATTAGATGGAGATCATCTTCCTACATCCAAACTCCTCACTCCCTGCCTGGGCCTTGGAAACCTTCTGACACTTCCCCCCTCCCAAGTCCAAACCCTCCATCTTCCATCCTATAAACAACCCTACCCCTCCCAAATTCCTTGATCCTCTATTCCCTTCCAGCCCTGCTCCCTTTCCTATTTCCCTCCACAGCAAAAACTCTGCTTGCTGTCCCCTCCTCCCACATTTGCTCATCCTCCCTCTGGGGTGCAGATGCCAGCCATTGGTCAAGGCATTCCCATGACCTCCATGCTGCAGGACCAGTGGGCACTCCTCCTCTGCCACCTTTTGTGAGCTCACTGTCTCCTTGTCTTCCTCTTTCCCCTCTGCCCAGCACCACATGTATTGCTCCTCACTCTCTTCTCTATAGGTCTCTCCCCTAAGTGTCCAGATACCTCCAGAGTCTCTACCTCCTGTCCTTCTCTCAACTCCAGCCTGAATTATCCAGTTGCCATAGCACTTGGCCATCCTACAGACACCCCGGTTCCCATATTTCTGATGCTAAACTCCAGACTCACACTCTCTTCACCCCGCCCAAGGCTTCTCCTTGATAGCTCCCATCTCCTGTATGGGACGAGCTATGGATGCGCTTCTCCTCACCCTGTCTAACCACCCACCACCAAAGCATCCCAGAGCCAGCCTCTGCTCTCCCAATGGGGCCTGCCCAACTGCACTCAGCCCCAAAGTGGGGGCTCCTGGGCCTACTCTTACCCTCCTTCAGTCCTGCACATAGTTGTTAGTGACAGTTAAGAAACAGAAATGGGCCATATCATGCTTGTGCTTCAATCCCATCAGTGACTTCCCACTGCATTTTCAGGAAAATCCAAACTTGTGGCTGGGTCCCTGACCCCCTTTCCATACCCTCTTGGGCCACTCTCACCTTGTGTTCATGTCCTTCAGCCATCATGCCCTTCAGGCTGTTCCATAACATGCATGTTCCTTCCTGTCCCAGGGCCTTTGCACATACTCCTCCTGATTTGCCTCCTCTCACATGCCCTGCACAGGCTGGCTTCTTCTCATGCTCAGGCCTTAGCTTAGTCATGACTACTCACCCCCTCCAAAACCTAAGTCCCCCTCTAATATCCATCTTAACTTCCTGGTTGCTTCATCCTTCTTGTCACAATTTGTAATTATCTTCTTTATTTATTTGTTTGTTCAACTTATGTTTTTTTTTTTAAAGATTTTATTTATTTATTTGAGAGAGAGAGCTCAAGCAGGGGGAGTGACAGGCAGAGGGAGAGGGAGAAGCAGAGTCCCCGCTGAGCAGGCAGCCCATATGGGCCTCAATCCCAGGACCTGGAGATCATGACCTGAGCTGAAGACAGACGCTTAACTGACTTAGCCACCCAGGTGCCCCTCAACTTGTATTTTTCCATTTCCTCTACTAGACAGTAAACTTCAGTGGGGGTAAATTTCAAAGGACCAGGACAGTCTCCTTTTTACCCCACCGCATGTCTAGCACAGCATCTCGCGCAGAATCAAGACTCCATAAATATTTGTTGAATGAATAAATGGATGAGTGGATGGACGGATGGGTGGATGGATGAATGAATGAGTGAATGGATGGAAATATGGGTGGATGGATGGAAAGATGGCTAGTTGGATTGTCAGATGGACAGATAGATGAATAGAAGGACAGATAGATGAATAGAAGGATGGACGGATGGTTGAAACGAAGTGTGGCTAAATGGAAGAACAGATGTACAGACAAATGGATAGAAGGATGGAGGGATGGAAGAATGGATGGATGAATGGATGGAAGGAAGGATGGCTAGATAGAAGAATAGATGGACAGGCAGACGGATAGATGGAAGGATGGGTAGATGGATGGATGGGCGGGTGGGTGGATGGACAGGTGGATGGAAAGATGGATGAAAGGTTGGAAGGAGGGATGGCTAGATAAAAGGATAGATAGATAGATGGATAAAAGGACAGACAGAAAGATGGATAGATGTAAGGATGGGTGGATGGATGGATGGACGGATGGATAGATGGAAAGATGGATGGAAAGATGGATGAAAGAATGGAAGGAGGGATGGTTAGATAGAAGGATAGATGGATAGATGGACAGACGGATAGAAGGATGGATAGATGGAAGGATGGGTGGATGGATGGATGGATGGATGGATAAATACATGGTTGAATGGATGGGTGAATGGAAGGATAGGTGGATGGCTGACTGGCTGGCTAAACAGGCCTCACGTTTTCCTTTATGTTGGAACTATGTCAGACCCTCTCATTCCTCTGGAAGATATGTTTCCATTTTTAAAGACCAAGCTCCCTGGTGACCATGTGTACCCCAGAATGCTCAGTAGCTAAGACAGATTTGACCCAGTGACTGTCTTGCCCAGAGGTTCCATGCGCCCAGCCCCCACTTGCGACCCCAACGAAGATGCATCCTTCCTGCCGGGCTGTTGTCTGTCCCCACTGTCCTTCCCTTCCCACAGCAGGAAGCGCTGTCATCCTGGCCTCTGCCGCACTCCCCCTGCCTTCCTGTTCCTGGCCCAGGAACTAGCTTCTTCCTTCCCCTGGCCGGCGGCCCTGGCCCCCCAGCTCTCAACAGAGCAGTTGGGGCAGGCGCCGGGCCGAGGTCAGGGAGGCCAGAGTGCACACCTCCTCTTCTCTGTGCTGTCAGCAGCCTTGGGCAGTGAGGACCCTGGCGGCAGCCACAGGCGGCCAGCTGTGGGAGCCGCGCTGGGATCCTGGGTGAGGGGCGAGTGGCAGGAGGCTGGGGTGTGGGGAGTCCTGTGCATTAGGCACTGACCATGGCCTTGAGGTCATTGCCTCCTTTGATCCTCACACAACCTGGGAGGAAGGGAAGAATTACGAGTCTAGTCGGCAATGAGGAAACTGAGGCTCCAGGACCCACAGAGGCACATCCCTGCCCAGTTCCCAGTCCTCACATCTCTCTGTCCCCTTCTCTGCCAGCACAACCCCGAGTGCCTGCCTCTCTGCTCCCCAGCAGCCTCCTTTCCGGCCTCCAATCTGTCCCTCAGCCCAGAGGGCTGTCGTGGCCTGAGGACACCTTCACTGGCTCCTTGTGGCCCTCTGGAGCTGTGCATACCCTTGGCCTGGCCTCCAGGGTGAAGCCCATCCCAACAGGTCCTGCCCTCCTGGCCGGCTTCACCTCCCAGTGCCCCTGCCACCTCCAGCATCCACCAGGTCCTTGCCCACCTCCCTGCTGGCCTCAGGTTGTGTCCTTTGTCCTTTCCTGCTCTCTGTGCTTGGAGAATCCCTGATCCTGCTTGGAGACTGGAGTCTGAGTGCTCTGTCCCTCCCCTGGCCCTGTCCTTGGTCACGGCTCTATCCTCGGGTCCAGCACGGCAACCCAGGGATAAAGTCGGGATGGTCGGTGAGCTCGGGGGTGCCTCTCCACACACTGACAATTTCTTACCGCAGATGCTGTCATGGTCGCCCTGTGGGTGATGGGGACTATGTGGCAGTCCTGCCAGTCTGATCC
The DNA here is from genome assembly GCF_054177405.1 of Leptonychotes weddellii. Taxonomy (NCBI): domain Eukaryota; kingdom Metazoa; phylum Chordata; class Mammalia; order Carnivora; family Phocidae; genus Leptonychotes; species Leptonychotes weddellii. The sequence continues at coordinate 131,991,056 of NC_138375.1, read as the reverse complement.
ACACTCTCCCTAGCAGCTGTGCCCAGGACGACAGAGGCATCCAGGGGCCAGGCTACATACTCGAGGCAAGCTGAAGGAGAAACATGGGGGACAACTGGCCAGGTGAGGCTGGGCTTGGGGTCTCTATGCATCTGTCCTAGAGCTGGGCAGATTTGGGGAGACCTGCTCCAGGTCCTCCCTCTCCCTTCACTCTTGGAGGGGAGGCACAAGGGTGTTCAGTCCTAGAGTCCTCCCCCCCGCACCCCCCCAAAACTGGCTGGTAACCTCTGTGCCTCCAGAGGTCAAGGGTGAGGGTCAAAAGGCCACAGTCCCCTGACCCTACAAGACTGAGATAGCTGGGATAAGAGGGGCTGTTCCCAGAGCGTTCCCTGAGCCGGGCTGCGTGCCCCACAATGCCACTCTCTGGCTGTATGGCCTCGAGGAAGGCCCTTCCTCTTTCCAAGCCCCAGTTTTCCCATGTGCAAAATGAGAATTGTCCCCAGGATGATAGGGAGCCACACATAACATAATACCACGTTACAAACCATCACAAGAACAAACTGTTGCTGGCTCATGCACGCTGAGCCCATGGCCGTCACTGCCTGCTAAGTGTTTTGCATGCCACAGCTGTGGTGGTGGTGGTGGGAGGGGGTGGTCAGAGAAGGCCTTGCTGGTAGGACGGGGTGAGCTGAAACGTGCTTGGTAGACTGAGCAGGAGCTTGCTGGCCCAGGAGAACACACAGGACAGACAGAACGTGCAAGGCTAGAATATGGGGGACCTTGGGCTGTCAGGTAGATGGAACAGATGTGGGGCAAGGAGGCCACAGAAAAGGGTCCTCAGTCACAGGCCAGACTGAGGCTCTTGGCCTTGCTCACCAGTGTGCTCCCTCCTCCTGGTAATGGCACCCTCCAGGGCTCCAGGCCCACCTTTGAGCTATTCCACCCTCCCTGGCAGCTTTCCTGAGCTCTGGACCTGGGGGGGGGGGGATGCTTTCAGCATGTCTCTGGGAGGGCACCCCGCCCCACCCCTCAGACCAGACAACACCCACCGCGGGGCAGGACAACTGGAGCCACAGAGCGCACAACTCCCCACCCCACAAGATGAGCACGTGTTTAAAAGATAGGCAATTCCCAGTATTGGCAAGGATGTGGGCAAATAGGCAAATAGGCACTCATAGCACTAAACGAAGGCTCATACTCTTTGACCCCCAAATTCTGCTTACCCCATACATCCTGTTAGGATAATAATAGCAAACACGGATTTAGCACTTTCTGTGTACCAGCCCAGGCCTGCGCACCTGCGCACCCCACGCCCCACTCATGCCCCCTGAGGTGGGTACTGTTCTTGTCATTTTGCAGTTGAGAAAACTAAAGGCACAGGTGTTAACATGCTGCTCAGAGATTATCTCTGGGGTGCAGGATCACGGCAACTACTCCTTGCTCCGTGCATGTCTGCATTCTTTGCGTTTCTGCAGATCGAACCATCTTTTCTCCATCAGCCCTGGAAGCACGGCTCTCCCTTCCACTGTTTGCCATCGTAGTGGTGGTCACCTGTCAGGCATTCCTGACTCCACTCAGCCCCCACAGCCAACGGGTCATGAAGTCATGTCCATCCTCAGAGGCAGCACCAACGGCCGGTGGGGAGCTGGGAGCTCCAGGCTTGCCCCTCTTCTCTCCCTGCCCCTCCCCCCGAGCAAAGTGTTTCGCACTTACAGCACTCAGACACCTAGCAGGGGACACCTTCCTTCTGCCCAGAGAGCCAGATCCTGGGACAGCCCCCGTCCAGTCCCCTGCTTCTCCAACCCACCGGCCGGCCGGCCTCAACGTCCATCCCCTGGCTTGCCACGCCAGTGTCTCCCCACTGGTCCAGGGTTACCCAATGGTTAGATTATCTTTCTAGAATACAAGTCCCTCTCCTGACTAAAACCACTATGCTACTTGGGGGCAGAAGCTGCGTTCTTGGCATGGCCTTACAGATGACTGGTGCTCCCTCCAACCCTAGAGTCACAAGTTGAGGCCCCCTCCTTGGGCCCCTGCTGCATGTTTCTGCAGCTCCATGCAGTGGTTGGCTCATTGCGTCTGACAGTTGCTTAGTGCAAGGAGGAGGGGCTTATGCTTGCCTTTCATGGTGGCGTCCCCAGCATGAGACTTGGCCTGTGATTGCCCCGACTCCCCTGAGGGTCGGGGGAGCAAAGGGAGAGCACAGAGTGTGTGGGCAGGTGTGGAGGTGAGCAACAGAGGTGGAGATGTCCTGCACTGAGGTAGGCACGTTGGCCGGGGGGAGACTTGGGAGAAAGGCCATGTGTCTGCAGGGCATGCCGCTTTTGAAAGGTCTCTGGGACAATCAAGATAAAAATGTCCAAGAAGTGGTAAAAAATTTAGGAACCCACCTGCCCACCCCACCAGACCCTTCCTTGGGGAATGTGGACAACCACCTGCCCCTTCTGACCCCTTAGCCCCCATGCCATCTGGGACCAGATACCTGACACCGACACTCCTTCAAAGCTGCCCAAGCGAGCCATTTCCACCCCTCCAGCCTTAACTCCTAATGTCCAAGGTGGACACAGTAAGCCATGACACAAAGCTAAAACCTTCGCATACCCTAGAGTAAAGCAGTTTGATTAGCCGTTTTGACACCGAGGTGAGGCTCCACCGCCAGACACTCCAAATGCGCATGTGTGTGCCGCCTAATACGAATAAATCTCCCTTGGGTAGAATTTAGTGTAGCTCTGAGGATGAAGCTCTGCACTAAGTGTGAGGATCAGAGCTTCCCCCAAACCCGCCTGAAAGCCCGCATTCCATGCTCTGGGGGCAGCGTGTGGGAACGGAGCCCCCTCGAACCCACCCACTTGGAGCAGCACCATCCTCTACCTGCAGTTCTTGGCAACCCCTCCAAAGGTGGGGTGAAAGGCAGGGCGTATCTAGAGCAGGAGGAAGGTCATGTGCTGGGAGCTGGGGTGTGTGGTGGGTACAGGCTAGGTGGACAGGGCGTTAGGGATGCCCTTGGGACCATAGCAGGAGGGGTCTGGACCACCAGCTCAAGAAGTTGGTGCTTTATCGCTCGGGCGGGGGGAGGGGGTGCCACGGAAAACTCAGATCTGTGTTTTAGAAAGGTCCCGCTGGAAGCAGGGAGGGAGGTGGGGCGGAGTGGGAGCATGGGCTGCCGGAGGACCCCCTGAGGGTGACGGGGAGGAGGGGCACCCTGGCAGACGCCGAGCTCCGAGCGCAGCCCACTTGGCGGGTGCAGCCAGCTGTGCCAGGCAGTTAGCCCGCCCGCCTGGGGTCAGGACTCCGCTCCCGGGAGGCAGGACGGGCGGTGTTATCAGACAGCCCAGCTGGCTCAGAGGAGGCCCCCGAGCGCTGCTAAATCGGGGCCGTGGGCTCCTGCCGCAGGAAGAGGGAAACGCAGGCAGGATGTCCTCTCCTGTGGCCGACAAGTCCTTTCCCATGAACCCCTGCTGACCTCGCTGGCCACGTGGCGGGGCTCCCCCACTCGCCACCCTGACCTGCGCCTGCTCGCGGGGCCACCTACACCCTGGCCTGGCCTGGGATGGGGGGTGGCGGAGGTGACCCGCGGCGCGGGAGCGCGGCCGGGGCGCGCCCGGCTGCCCCACCCAGGCCCAGCCGCTGCCAGCCCTGAATGCCCGCACCTTCCTGCTCGCAGACTTCTCCCTTCGGCGTGACCGGAAAACTGAGATCCCAGAGGAAGCCAGTGTCTGAAAAGGATCGAAACTCAGGAATCCCTGGCTCCAGCTGGACACGTCGGCTGCCTCTGGCTCCGAAGTCAGCGCAGGGAGCGTGAGGGGCTCTCCAGACCCTTTCCCCGGCCCACCTCCCTCCCGGAGAGGCCTCTCAGAGAGCTTGGGGAGGGGGGGGAGGGTGCCGGCGAGGCCCTGGTGGCGAGAAATCTGCCCTGTGGGGGAAAGCGCCCAAACCAACAGCGGGAGGAGTGTAAGCTAGACACAGAGAACTTCTCCCTCCAGGCTAAGACCCCACTTAATTTTCCTGGGTTCCCGGATTGCCTTCTGCCCTATTACAGTCAGGTGCTCCCAAGTCTCCTCCTTCCTTATCTGGCCCAGTCGTATCAACTGGGGTCTCCCAGGAAGTCCCCAGGGCACCTCCTCCTGGAGGACCTGGCTCCCCGAGCAGCCTTCATGTCCCTACCTGCGCCCCTCCTCCCAGGGTTCCCATCTGGTAAACCACCTTCATGACCCATTCTGTGACTTAGGCCAGAGACTAGCACACATCCCTGCCCTCCCCTGCCTCCTCCCCTGTGGTACCCCCTTGCTGTGGGCCCCCACCTTGTTTTGCACCTCTGGCAGTGCCTTCAGGGGACCTGACCAGGAGCCTCCCTGCCCAGAACTTCTCTTTTCCAGGTGTGCCGCTGACTCCTGCCCCCTCCAACTGCCTCACCTCCCCCACCTTACCCCCGGCCCCCTCGAGCCTCTAGCCTCATCTACTACCCACAAGTTCCCATATACCATCTGGACTTCCCTGCTTCTGAGCCTTGGAGGGGTTCTTTGCCCTACTTGGAATTCCCTTCCCTGGAGTCTGCAGATCCCTTCAAGAAGCCCCCAGCTAGAAGCGATGCCCCCTTCCTCTGCAGCCCACGGCTACCAGCTGGGCCTCGTGGGGGTCCTGAGCACTTCTGTCCCTACGATACAGATATCTGATACCATGTCTGTGTCCCAGCCAGTCTGGCACTCAGCAAAACCCCTGCAGGATGGGGCTGGTCCAAATCCTCCCTGAGCCACCCTGAACAGGCACCAGAGCTTGTGACTGGCATAGAACTGCAGTCTCCTTCCCTGGGTTGAGGTCCCACTGCCTGGGGCAGCGTGGGGGTGGAACAGGGTGGAGCTGGCCAGATAATCCTCGTCACACCTCATTCTCAGTCGAGTGCCTGGTCGTGTGGGCTCTGTGCTCTGAGGAGGAAGAGAGCCCTTAAGCCACAGTGACTGAGATGGGGCCAGTGGCCCACAGGACCCAGTAAGGTGGCCCAGCCCCCACATCCTGCCTCACTGGCATGCCCCGTCCCTCCCCCATTGCTCTGTCCACACCTGGGTCTGGCTCAGGGCTGAGGAACAGGGACAGCAGAGAACTGAATGGCTGGCCACACGAGACTCAGCCCACGGCAAGGGCCAGTGTCCTCAGGCCAGGGCAACCAGCTGCCCAGCTGTCACTTGCTTCCCCTACATGTCCCTGAGCTGATTGCCCACTGTCCAGCAGCACAGACAGCCTCTCTCTAGACTAAGCCCCCCAAACAAAGCCTCTTGGGCCTGTCCTCTGCCACCTGCCCTCTCCACAGGGACACTGCCAAGGAACTGCTTTTTGAAACTAGACCGGGACCCCAAGCCATAAAGTCCAGCCCAAGCACAGCCCCTCAAGTGCTTGCTCATTTGCACTACTATGCATGGGGAAACTGAGGTGCAGGGAGAGGAAGTTGGGACCCAAGCCACACAGCCAGGAATTTAGGGGCAGAGCTGGGACAAAAATGTGGATCTAGGGCTAACTGCATACTTTTGAGGGGTCAGCTTCATCTTCCCCGAGATTCTCACCTGCCAGTACCTGGCCACCCAGTCTGGTTGTCCTGACACTTGGCTGCAACTGAAGTGTTTATGCTTCTGCTCCAGCATCCCTCATCAGGCTGGGGAGCTCCCCAAGGCAAATGCAGGGCACATTTCCCACCAGCCGTGTCACGGTCCAGCTGGGCCATCCTCCTCCATGGGCCCCTTCAGCTAACATCCTCTCTCCTCCTCTTCACTGCCTGACTCTGTATGAACCACCTGAGCTCCCTGTAAGACTGGCCTCATCCCTTTTCCCTCCTCCACCTCCGGAGCACCCAACCTCAGGCTCTCCTCGTTCTCACACCTTGCAGTACGTTCCCTGTCTCCCTGGAAGCCTCTGGCTCCCTCCTTGGTGTGGGGGAAATGCAGCCCGGACTCTGCTCTGCTTCCTCTCCAGCTCCCCAGCCCAGCCTCTCTTGAGCTTCAGACACTACACCCAATGGTCTGCCGGATGTCTCCTCAAGGTGGGGTCTCCCCCTCCTCAGCCTGACCCACTTCACTTCTCTCTCCACACTCATTCGGTCACTCAGCAAACACACTAAGTATTGGTGAGAGCCTGGCCCTGGGCTGGATGCAGTGGAGCAAGGAAGGGCAAAGGGGCAGCCCCTCTTCTCTGACCTGCCTCAGAGGCCCCAGCCAGATGTCTTCCTCCATCCTGCCTCTAGATTCATCCACACCTCCTTCATCTCCCCTGTCCTCTGCCCTTCAGTCTGTGAAGGCATAGAGAACAGGGCTCTGTTATCCTACAGATCTGGGTTGACCATTTCCCTTACTGCTGGCCTTTGGGAACCTTGGAGAAGTTACAGATGTCCTTGTTCTATGCTTCCTCCTCTGTAAAACAGGTCTAATACTCCCTTGTGAGGATTATTAAAAGGGATGAAGCATGTGAAGCCAGTATTCAATATCTGCCATGTTCAAAAATCTGGACCCCCTCCAGCCCTTCCAGCACTTTTCCTCCAACCACTGGGGACCCATGACCCTCTCTCTACCTTCTGATTCTCTGGGTCACCAGATCTTGTATAGACGTCCAGCTCATCCTTACCCATCCTCTGACATCTCTATACAACAATACTCCTCTGCGCCTTTTCTCATCTCCCACACTCCCTTTTCTCCAACCGCACGGGGGCAACTTCTGGTCATATTCCTGTCACAGACCATACCCTGCCAGAGATGTGCTTAAGACGCTTCCACGGCTTCTCCTGCCGGATAGTCCAAGCTCTTGAGCTGGGCCTTCAAATGCTCCTGCCCCGTCAAATACAGGGAGCGCCGGCATTCTGCCTCTTCTGCCACGTTGATCTCTCCTGGATTGTCAACTCAAGATCCCCAAGTTCCCCTGTGCACCTGCGCCCAATCCGCCCGACGGCGCCTGTCTCTGCTGGTCCCCGAACCCCTGCCTCCGCAATCTCTGGCCTGGGGAAGGTGGACACCTGCCCGGAGCGCCCTCTGGGGGACCGACCTCGAGCGCAGCTGAGAGGCGTCGGAAAGTGCGCACCCAGGTCTGCGGCCCGGCGGGGATTTGCCGGGGTACCGTCCCCGTGGCGCGGGTGGGAGGGCAGCGCAGTGCAGCGCCGGGACTCCCGCCCCCCCCCCGGCACACCCACCCCGGGAAGCCAGTAAGCAAGCGAAGGATCCTAGCTGAGGATGTGCGACGGGGCACGGCTCCAAAGGAGCTGAGCCACCGATAGTGGAGGGTGGTCGAGGACCCCGAGCACAATCCCTGCGCTGCGGTGCAGACGGTGCCCAGTCCCTGACCCAGCTGCAGTCTCCGCCCGCCCTTTCCTCAGCCCCGCGGGCCCAGGCCGGCTCCATCCGGGGTCCGTATCCCCTGGCTCCCAGCCCCATCTCCCCTGCAGCCCCAGGCTCCCGGGGGTCCAGTGCCCCGCCCGTCCCCCGTCGCCCCGGGAAAGCGGCCCCCATCGCGGCCAGCGGCGCACGCGTGCGGGCAGAGGGCTCACCGCGCTCGCCGTCGAGCAGTCCGAGGCAGAGCCACAGGCGCAGGCACAGCGCGGCTCCCCGCTGCATCTCCGGCCGCTGCGGCGCGGGTCTGACCTGCGTGGCCGCGGCTCGGGGCTCAGAGTGTGGGCGCACAGAGCGAGCGCGGGCGGGGCTGGGGCCCGGCGCGGGCGGGGCGGGGACTGGGCGGGACCCCTTCCCCAGGGGCGGGGCCAGGCCCGTCGGACCGCCCCTCGCACCTATCAGTCCCGCTCCCCCCTCCCGCCCCGGCCGGGGAGCTTGCTGGCTAGATCCGAGGGTTCGCGTCTCGCTCAGCGGCTGGAGGCTGGTTAGTGTCTCACTTCCGAGCCCCCCGGGGCAGCTCTGGGCGGACGGGGAATGCAGGTAATGCACCAGTCCTCCACTGCGCGCTAAAAAGGCAATGAACTCCGCAGCGGTCAAGATTAGACAAAATGTGTCAGAGTGTATTTTTCTGTAATTTCCTTTAATCAATAAATACAGTGTTTAAAGTACGAAAAAAAAAACAATGAATACAACTTAAAGATAACAGTATGTCAAATCTTTGAGAACGTTCAGCAAGCTTTATCTTACCACCTACGTGGTGTGGATGAGGTTGTACCCTTGGGGGAGGCATCCAGTATAACAAATCTCCCCCCACCCTCCTCTCAGGCCTGGCCTCTTCTTAAGAGCTCCCCCAAATATTTTTACTCTGAGCTCATTCATAAGTCCTTGTATCAGGTGACACTTTACTCTCTGACTTGGCAACCCTCTCGCAGACTTCCTTTCTCTTTTCAGTTCTGTCTCTAGAATTTTCCTATTTAAAAATAAACCCCAGGACGAGGACTATCACGGCCTCCCTCCCCCGCTTTTATTCTACTTTATTCACACTCCAGCGCCACCCTGTACGCAAAAGTCCGTTCATCCTGGCCAAAGACCAAGACCGGATTGTTGATAACAACCATTACCAACTCTCAACTGCGAGTATTAAGTATGTTATAAAGTTGGAATCACAAATCAGTGGGGATAGTTCAGATGACTTAAAAAATGATGTTGGAGGAAAGAGACAACCAAATAAATGAAGTTAGACTTTTTTGCAGCTATATATTGATTGTCTTCCAATATTTTTAGTTTTAAAATAGAAACTTATTGTAAGGTGTAACACACATATGGAAAGAAGTATATGTCAATGTGTTATGAATGGAAATTTAAAAATCGATGTCTCCACCGCCCAGATCAGGGGATACAGAATGGCATCAACATTCCAGAAGTGCCCACCCTTTCCCATCACAAACCCCTCCCTCACTCCCAAATCCTGGCTTTATCAATTTCCCTGCTTTTCTTTATCTTTTTATTACCCAAATATATGTTTTGATTGTTTTTTAACTTTATTTAAATGGACTCATCCCACATATATTCTTTTGCCGGGCATCCTTTGTGAGATTCATCTATACCACTATGATGATCCATGCTTCCCTCCTTTTCATAGCGGTGTGATAACCACAATTTATTCGTCCATTTACTGTTGATGGAAGTTTGAGTTGTTATCAATTTCCAATTTTTTACTGCTACGAACATGCTTGTATATGTTTCTTGGTGTACATATGATCTGTTTTTTAGATGTGTGTCGAGGAGTGAAACTGCTAGGTCAGAGAATGTGTATCTTCAACTTCCGTAGACAGTGCCAGCTATTTTTTGTTGTTGTTGTTGTTGTAGTTGTTATTTGTACCATTTTGGACTCCAGAGCAATGTAACTAGTTCCCTGAACTCTGCATCTTTACGGACATGTCAGTTTTGATTTTTTAAATTTAGCCGTTCTGGTTGTCTTGTAGTGGCATCTCATTATGACTTTCATTAGCTTTCCCCTAATTACTGTTGAGGTTGAGCATATTTTTATTTTTATTTTATTTTTAAAAAAGATTTTAATTATTTATTTGAGAGAAAGAGCAAAAAAGCACAAGCAGGGGGAGTAGCAGAGGGAGAAGGAGAAGCAGGCTCCCCGCCAAGCAGGGAGCCCGATGTGGCACTCTATCCCAGGATCCTGGGATCATGACCTGAGCTGAAGTCAGATGCTTAACCATCTGAGCCACCCAGGTGCCCAAGCACATTTTTAAAAATATTTATTTGAAACAGAGAGAGAGCGAGAGAGTGCAAGTACGTGAGTGGGGGGGAGGGACAGAGGGAAAGGGAGAGAATCCCAAGCAGACTCCCTGCTGAGTGTGGAGCCCCAGGTGGGGCTTGAGATCATGACCCTGACTGAGATCATAACCTGAGCTGAAATCAAGACTTGGTCCCTCAACCAACTGAGCCACCTAGACGTCCCTATCTTAATTATCTTTAAGTCCAGCGGCTACTCACATTGTTGGGCCATCATCACCACCATCCATCTCCAGAATTCTTTTTATCTTGCAAAACCCCAACTCTGTATCCATTAAACAATAACTCCCCCCTCCCCCTCCCCTCAACCCCTGAAAACACCGCTGTACTTTCCATATATAAATGGACATTTATAAATTAATAAATATAAATTTGACAATTCTAGGTACTTCTTATAATTGGAATCATACAGTATTAGTCCTTTGGCAACTAACTTATTTCACTTAGCATAATTTTCTCAATGTTCATCTATGTTGTAGCATGCATGTGTCAGTTTCCTTCCTTTCTAAGGTGGACTATTATTCTATTGTGTTTATACCACATTTTGTTTATCCACTCATCTGTCAATGTACACTTGGGTTGCTTCTACCTTTTGTCTATTGTGAATGATGCTTTTATGAACATGAGTGTGCAAATATCTTTTTGAGTCCCTGAATTGAGGGTTCTTTTTCCTCCACATCCTTGCCAATACTTGTTATTTCTTATCTTTTTTGATAATAGCCATCCTAACCTGTGTGAAGTGATTGTGGTTTTGATTTGTATTTCCCTGGAGTTGAATAATGTTGAGCATGTTTTTGTGTAACTTTGGACATTTGCATGTCTTCTTTGGAAAAACATCTACTCAGATCTGCCCATTTTTAAATCAAATTGTTTATTTTTTGCTGTTGAGTTTTGTGAATTCTTTATATATTTTGGATATATGATTTGCAAATATTTTCTCTCATTCAGTAGGCTGCCTTTTCATTTTGTTGATGGTTTCCTTCATTTGTTTATTTTTGTTTTTGTTGTTTTTGCATTTGGTGTCACATTCAAAAAGTCATTGCCAAGACTAATGTCGGAGTTTATTGTCTATATTTTTTTTCTAGGAGTTTTATGGTTCAAGTCTTTACTTGATTTTGAGTTAATTTTTTAATTGAGGTATAATTAACATACAGAGTTATATTAATTTCAGGTGTAGAACATGATTCAACAATTAAATACACTGTTCAGTGCTCATCAAGATAAGTATACTCTTGGGGCGTCTGGGTGGCTCAGTTGGTTGATCATCTGACTCTTGGTTTTGGCTCAGGTCATGATCTCAGGGTTGTGAGATCAAGCCCTGGGTCAGGCTCCGTGCTCAGTGGGAAATCTGCTTGAAGATTCTGTTCCTCTGTCCTTTCCCTGCATGCTTGCTCTCTCTCTCAAATAAATAAATCTTAAAAAAAAAAAAAGATAAGTGTACTCTTAATCTCCTTTTATTATCTCACCCATTTCCCTACCCACCTCCCCTCTGGCAACCACCAGTTTGTTCTCTGAATTTAAGTCTAGTTTTTGTTGTTGTTTGTCTCTTTTTTTCTTCATTTGTTCATTTGTTTTGTTCCTTAAATTCTACATATGAGTGAAATCATTTTCTCTGACTGACTTATTTCACTTGGCATTGGACCTCTGGGTCCATCCATGTTGCGAATGACAAGATGTCATTCTTTTTAATTGCCCAGTCATATTCCATTGTATACATACCACATCTTCTTTATCCATTCACTTATGGATGGATACTTGGGTTACTGCCATATCTTGGCTATTGTAAATAATTAGCCTTTGCATTATTTTAATGCTGTTTTTGATAAATGGAAGTTACTGTTTTTAATATGGTCCTTCTTATAATCTTTTCCTTTTGTGCATAACCTTCTATTGTGTTCTATTCTAAAAATTTTCTGCTTACTCCAAACTCAAAAATATTTTCCTCCAGGGATGCCTGGGTGGCTCAGTTGTTAAGTGTCTGCCTTTGGCTCAGGTCATGATCTCAGGGTCCTGGGATTGAGTCCCGCATCAGGCTCCCTGCTCAGCAGGAAACTTGCTTCTCCCTCCCCTTCTGCCTGCCACTCCCCCTGCTTGTGCTCTCTTTCTCTGTCAAATAAATAAATAAAAATCTTAAAAAAAACTTCTTTTTCCTCCACTTTTTTTTTGCTCAATACGTTAGTTTTCCCTTTTCACAGTTAAATTGCCAGTCCATTTAGAATTGATTTCTGTGTATGGTATAAGATAGGTATCAATATTCATTTTTTTCATATTGTTATTTAATTGGCTTAATATAATTTGTTGAAATAACTACCTTTCCCCCCTGCATTGTAGAAGCACATTTGTCATAAACCATGTTACCTTACATGGAGGGGTCTGTTTCTGGACTTATGTTTCATTTGTGTACTTGCATATCCTTGTCCCAATACCACACAGTTGTAATTGCTGTGGTTTTATAACAAATTTTAATATGTGATATTGTTAGTGCTTAAAATTCTTGCTTCTTTTTCCAGAGTGTCTACGTTTTTTTTGGTTTTTTGCATTTCTATATTCACTTTAGAACCAGCTTGTCAATTTTCAGAAATGAAAAATATGCCAGAAATTTGATCAGAATTCCATTGAATAGATTTGGAGGAATTACCATCTTAATAATTTTCAACCATGAATACACTATGTCCATCCATTTATCTAATCTTTTATTTCTATCCCTAATGTTTTATAGTTTTGATTTGCTATACTTATTATAATTCAGATCATAACATTTTTAAATTTCCAGTGTGATTTCTTCTGTGAATTATGAGCTATTTAGAAATACATTACTTAACTTATAAATATTTGGGGATTCTTTTAGTTAACTTTGATATTAAGTTTGGTTTGTCTTTGATCAGAGAATGTATTCTCAGTGAGTTCAATCCAATGACATTTATTGAAACTACCTTTTAGGCTCAGGATGTGGTCTATCTTGGTAAGCATCCCATATGTACTTGGAAATAATATGTTTGAAAATGTTGTTTAGTGTAGCGTGGCACTACACATGGCATCTAAATCAAGTTAGTTAATCATGTTATGCAGATCTCCTATATCTTTAACTTTTTGGGGTTTTTTCCCCCCTGTTCTGTCAGTTACTGAAAGAGGTATGTTAAAGTTATACCCACAATTTGGGTTTGTCAATTTTCCTTTTAGTTTTGTTAATTTTTGCTTTATGTGATTTGAATGTACATTATTATATATTTTTTAAAGATTTTATTTATTTATTTGAGAGAGAGAGAATGAGAGAGAGTGAGTACATGAGAGGGGGGAAGGTCAGAGGGAGAAGCAGACTCCCTGCCGAGCAGGGAGCCTGATGTGGGACTCGATCCCGGGACTCCAGGATCATGACCTGAGCCGAAGGCAGTCGCTTAACCAACTGAGCCACCCAGGCGCCCCACATTATTATATATTTACATATTTGTTTTCTATGGGCTAATGAAGTGGTTCTTTTTCCTTTTTAATAGACTAGTCAAGTATTTTTTACACCTTTTTCTTCTATTAATGTGGAAATTGCAAAGATGGTCACCATTCTTTATTTCTCTCTGTGTCCATACCCTTTACAATGTGATTGGGAGCTCCTCTTTTCATGTATTCTGAAGGAATATTATTGGGGGCATGCAAATTTAAGGTTGTTATAACTTGCTGTTAAATTGACCCTTTTAGTTGTATATAATATTTGTTTTTTGTTTTGTTTTGTTTTTAAGTAGGCTCCACACCCAGTGTGGGGCTTGAACTCAGGACGCTGACATTAAGAGTCACATGCTCTACTGACTGAGCCAGCCCAGTGCCCCTTTATGTATTACTTGTAACTTTTATCTTTTGTAATACATCTTAATGTAAAGTCTACTTGGCCTGACATTATAGCCACACCAACTCTCTGTTGACTCGGAGGTGTTGGTCAATCTTTTACTATCCTTTTTCTTCCAACTTACAGTCAATTCTCCTCTAATTCAACATATGCATTGCTAAAAATCACCAGACTACACAAATCCCACGACAAAAACCACAGTGTAGGCGGGAAATGGGACCAGGGGCATAATACTCAAAAACTTCAGCAGGACACATTAAAAAAAGAAAAAAAGATAGGAACCTAGTAAAAATGGTAGCAGAGTCTCTACTTTTGGCATAGCAACATAAGGAGTCTGTGGACACTGGTGAAAATTATTGTAAAACAATCATTTAAAGTCTCTGGAAATGGTCTTAAGGGTATACAGAAAATGAAGAAATATTTATTCAAGAAAACCTATAAAAAGAAAATGAAGAAATATTTATTCAAGAAAACCTATAAAAATTCGGTAAAAACAGAGTCTCTGGCCACTGAAGTACAGCCTGTATCCTCCCTCCCCTCCCCAAGCTCAGAGTGATGGAAATAACACTCCAGACATGTGTACCCGAGAATACAGGGTACCATCCCCTCTAGCTCTCAATTGGAGTCCCATGGTTTCTTTCCAGGAGGGGCAGGATATCAACATTTCTCATCCTATCCCTTGGCTACCCATTGCAGAGGTTAGGTTTTGGGTGAGTGTAGGTAGCCAAGAGGTGAGGCCCACAACTTCTGCCCAGCCCCCATTCATAAGACAGAGGGTCTACCTCAGGTGTGGTGCACTGAGAATCCAGGGGCCCTGATTGCCCTCACCTCAGCTAGTTTGTAAAGTTCATGATAGGAGAGGCAAAGCAAGAAGAGCAGAAGCTGCAGCTTTTCCTCCTCTTCTATGGAGCATACAACTCCTAAAGCAGGTATTTTTCCCAGAAAGAAGCATATCACTGTCTCCACTCCTAGCTCTAGAGTCTGGCTCAGAGATTTTTGCCCAGAGGGAGAGGTAGGTATAAAACAGTACTTTGAAGCTCTTCCAAAAAGAACTAAATTCATTCACAACAGAAAGTAGGAAAGATCAAGCCTGAGGGTATGCTCAAAAACAATGGAGGTTTTGGGGAAAATAAGAGAAGGAGACACTCATAGATTTGTTAGAGATCTAAGCTAAACCACAAGGGCTAAGAAGAGCTCTTCTGAGGTCAGAACAAATCTCTGACTTCAAAATCTATCACTGTAATGGAGCCCAGATTTAATTTGATCAGTCTATGAAGCAATTGAAGACCCAGAGCATTGTTAAAAACAACAGAGCATTCAGTCAGCAGTTAATGGAGCTTAACATCTGGATGTGGGCGGGAATGAGACAATCAAAAGGGCCCAAATCCCTGTCATCCCAGGGTAACTGTACATGTTCTAGGCTGTTCTTGCCAAGGAGCAATATAAAGTTCACACTGCTGGAGAAAAATGGAAGCCACTAAAATAATCCAGTGAATTGCTAAACAAATAAATAACAAACAACAACAAATCTTGGGGAAGGAGAGGGTGGAGACCAGTACCTAGAGTTGCTACAATATATTCCCTGAAATTCCTAGTTTCTAACAAAAACATTTATAAGACATGCAAAAAACCAGGAAAGTCTGACTCACACATGGAGGAAAAAAGCAGACAGTGCAAACAGTTTTTTGTGAGAAAGACTAGGTGTCTGATTTAAAAAGTTCAAAGTAGCCATAAATATCTTCAGAGAACTAAACTAAATTATGCTTAAAGTAAAGGATAGAGGAGCACTGGGTGTTATACTCAACTAATGAATCATTGAACATTATATCAAAAACTAATGATGTACTATACCTTGGCTAATTGAATTTAAATTAAAAAAGTAAAGGATATATGATAATGAATGTCTTATCAAATAGAGAATCCAATAAGAGGTAGAAATGATTAAAAAGAATCAAATGGAAATTCTAGAGCAGAAAAGTATATATATATATCTGAAATAATTTTACTATTACAGCTTAACACTAGATTTGAACTAGCAGAAGAATCAGTAATTTTGATAATAGATGGATAGAGATTATGCAATCTGAAGAACACAGAGAAAAAAGAATAAAGAAAATTGAACAGACCTTCATAGAAATGTGGGACACCAATAATGTACCAACGTATGTGTAAAAATGCCATAAAAAGAGAAGGAAATGAAAGGAAGAAATACATTTGAAGAAAAAAATGGCTGAAAAATTTCCAAATTTGAAGAAAAACTGCACATTTGAGAAGCTCAATGAACTATAAGTAGGATAAACACGAAGATGTCCACAAGCAGATATATCCTGGTAGAAATGCTGAAAGCCAAAGACAAAGAGAAAATCTTTAAAGCAGCCAGAGAAAAATGAATCATCACCTACAGAAATTCCCCAGTAAGATTAACAGCTGACTTCCCAGCAGAAAAAATGGGTGCCAGAAGACACTTGGATGACATATTCCAAGTGTTTAAAGAAAAAAAAACAAAAAACTTGTCAACCAGGAATCCTATAGACAATAAAACTTTCTCTCGAAAATGAAGGCATAATAAAGACATTCCCAAATAAATAAAATCTGAAAGAATTTGTTGCTAGAAAATCCACCTGGGTGCCTGGGTGGCTCAGTTGGTTAAGTGACTGCCTTCGGCTCAGGTCATGATCCTGGAGTCCCTGGATCAAGTCCCGCATCGGGCTCCCTGCTTGGCAGGGAGTCTGCTTCTCCCTCTGACCCTCCCGACCCTCCCCCCTCTCATGCTCTCTCTCTCTCAGTCTCTCTCTCAAATAAATAAATAAAATCTTTAAAAAAAAAAAAAGAAAGAAAGAAAATCCACCTTACAAAAACACTATATAATTTCTCCAGACTGGAAGCAAGTGATCACAGATAATAATTCAATTCCACATGAAAAACCAAAGAACACCAATAAAGGTAAGTATAAAAGACAGTATAAATGCATATTTCTTTTCCTTTCTACTACTAACAAATTTAAAAACAATTATATAAAACAACATGTATATGATTACTTGTTGATCCTTTAACATATAGAAATGTAACATATTTGCAGTAATAGCACAAGGGAGGAGCATGTGAGCAAAGCTATATTGGGTTGAAGACATGACTCTGGACAGTAATTTGAAGCCACAGTAACAAATAAAGGGAGCCAGAAATGGTAAACAGGAAGGCTAAAATGGCAGAAGCTATAACTATATACTTGATGTCCCTTATCTCAGCTTCTTTAAAAGACATAAAGTGAATAAGAAGATGTGATGTATATACATACAATGGAATATTATTCAACCATAAACAAGAATAAAAAGAGAATGAAATCATGCCATTTGCAACAACATGGATGGAACCAGAGAGTATAATGTTAAGTGAAATAAGCCAGTCAGAGAAAGACAAATCTCATATGATTTCACTCAGTTATGGAATTTAAGAAACAAAACAAATGAGCAAAGGAAAAAAAAGGAGAAAGAGACAAATCAAGAAACAGAGTCTTAGAGAACAAACTGATGGTTACAAGATGGGAGGTGGGTGGGAAGATGGGTGAAATAAGTGATGGGGATTAAGGAGTACACTTATCATAATGAACACTGAACCAATGTATAGAATTGTTGAGTCACAATATCATATTGTATTGTATTGTACACCTGAAACTAACACTGTATATTAACTATACTGGAATTAAAATAAGAAATTTAATTAAAAAAATAAAATAAAAGACATAAAAATGATGTAAAGTTCTAATTAAAACTTTAAAGTTTTAACAGTGTATTATATTTGTAACAGGGATGAAATATGTATAACTAAATATCATAAAAATAAAAAAAGGGGGGAAAGGGAATGGAGCTATATAATAGTAACATTCCTGTATCTTATTGGAATTAAGTTAGTATAAATGTGAGTAGATTCTGATTGGTTAAGATGTATGTGTAAACCCAAGAGTGATCACTAAGGAAATAACAAAAAAAGTAGTTTGAAAAATCATTAAAGAAATTAAAATGTTACATAAGAAAGTATTCACTTAGGGGCACCTGAGGGTGAAAGGGTGAAAGAGGTGAAAATATTCGCCTTAGGGGCAGTCAGTTTAATGTCCAACTCTTGGTTTTGGCTCAGGTCGTGATCTCAGGGTCATGAGATCAAGCCCCGAGTTGGACTCTGCACTCAGTGCAGAGTCTGCTTTGGATTCTCTCCCTCTGTCCCTCCTGCTCATGATCATTCTCTCTCTAAAATAAATAAATAAATCTTTTTAAAAAAGTAAATAGTCACTTGTTATAAAAGAGAATAGAAGAGCAATAGAAGAAGAAAATAGAAGAACAAAAAAAGACATGAGACAGATAGAAAACAGGAAAATGAGGTGGCAAACATAAACCCATCATATCAATAATAACATTAAATGTGAGTGAATTAAATGATCTAACCCAAAGGTAGAGATGATCAGAGTGTACAAAAACAAGATCCAATAATAGGCTGTCTAAAGGATACACACTTTAGATCCAAAGACACAAATGGATTGAAAGTAAAAGGATAGAAAGAGATACATCATGTGAACAGCAGCCATATAAAACCCGGAGTGGCTAGGCTAATATCAGACAAAATAGAGTTCAAAACAAACGATGTTACTAGAGATAAAGAGGAACATTTTATATTGATAAAAGGATCAATCCATCATGAAGATATAGCAGTTATAAACAAATGCCCCTAACAACAGAGCATTAAAATACACGAATAAAAAACTGACAGCAAGAAAGGGAGAAATAGACTATTAACTGCAGAGTTGGAGACTTTAAACCCTACTTTTAACTTTAAAAAAAAATACAGGGCTTGAACTCATGACCCTAAGATCAAGACCTGAGTCGAAATCAAGAGTCAGACACTCACCTGACTGAGCCACCCAAGTGCCCCTAAACCCGACTTTTTAACAATGGATAGAACAAGTAGGCACAAGATCAACAAAGAAATAGAAGACCTGAGTGACACTATAAACCAGCTGGATCCATAATGGTGAAAGACTGGATGATTTGGGCTTGTCTCCATAAGGAACAATAGAAAGATATCTGTATGATCCAATAATTACACTATTAGGCATTTACCCAAAGAAAATGAAAACATGAATTCAAAAAGATATAGGCACACTTATGTTTATTGCAGCATTATTTACAATAGCCAAAAATGGAAGCAACATACGTGTTCATTGATGGACAAAGAGACAAGTGGTATATATGTACAATGGGATATTACACAACCATATAAGAGGATGAGATTGTGCCATTTGAGACAACATGGATGGACCTAAAGGGTATTATGCTAAATGAAATAAGTCAGTAAGAGAAAGACAAATACCATATGACTTCATTCACCCCAAGTGATTAACAAAGAACAGAGTCATACTTATAAATACAGAGAAAAAACTGATGGTTGCCAGAGGGGAGGGTGGTAGGGTGGTTGGGCAAAATGGGTGAAGGGGACTGGGAGAATGGGCCTCCAGTTATGGAATAAGTAAGTCACAGGAATAGAAGACACAGCATTAGGAATACAGTCAAAGATATTATAATAGTGATGTGTGTGGACGGATGGTAGCTACACTTGTGGTGAACTTAGCATAATGTATAACTTGTCTAATCACTATGTTGTGCACCTGAAACTAATATAACATTGTGTGTCAACTATACTCAAATAAAAAATACAAAAAATGTAAAGATCTCTGCTCTTGGCACTTCTATTCAGCATTGTACTGGAGGTTCTAGCCAAGGAAATAAGGCAAAAGTGAAATAAAAGTCATCCAGATTGGAAAGGAAGATGTAAAATTTCTCTATTCACAAATGACATGATTTCATGTATAGAAAAGCCTAAGAACTCCACTAAAAAGAACCCATTAGAACTAAGAAACAAGCTCAACAAGGTTATAAGCTACAAGGTCAATATACATAGATCAACTTTATTTCTATACAGTGGCAGTGGCCAATCGAAAATGAAATTAAGAAAACGATTACATATATAATAGTATAAAAACAAAAATACATTCCTAAGTATTTATTCCTGAATAAATTTAACAAAAGAAGTGAAAAACTTGTACTCTGAAAACTACAAGATATTGTTGAAATAAATGGAATGATACTACATGTTCTAGGATTGGAAGACATACTATGAAGATGACAATACTCTCCAAACTGAACTATAGATTCAATGTAATTCTTATAAGATTCCAATGGTCCTTTTGCAGATATGGACAGGTTGATTCTAAAATTTATATGGAAACCCAAGGTATCCAGAATTGCCAACAGTCTTGAAAAAGAACAAAGTTTAAGGACTCATAACTTTCTGTTTTCAAAATTTACCACAAAGCAATAATAATTCATTGGCATAATGTGACATAAAGATCAATGGAATAGAATTGAGAGTCCAACAATAAACTTATTTGTATATGGTCAATTAATTTTTGACAGGGGTCAATTGATTTTTGGCAAGGGTGCCAAGGCCATTCAATGGGAAAGGAATAGTCTAGTCAGCAAACTGCTCAGATAATTGGATAGCTGCATGCAAAAGAATTAAGTTGGACCTTTCCCTCACACCATATACAAAAAATAAAGTGTATCAAGACCTAAATGTAAGAGCCCAGAACTATAAAACTCTTGAAAGAAAACATAGGGGTAAATCTTTGTGACCTTGGATTTGGTAAGTGATTCTTAGATCTGACACCAAAAGCACAAGCAACAGTAGAAAACCATAGATAATTTGAGCTTTATCAAAATTAGGAAATTTTGCTTTTGTTTCCCTTGCCTTTAGAGACATGCCTTGGAAGAAGTTGCTGTAGCCAACGTCAAAGAGGTTACTGCCTGTGTTCTCCTTTAGGATTTTGATGGATTCCTGTCTCACATTTAGGTCTTTCATCCATTTTGAGTTTATCTTTGTGTATGGTGTAAGAGAACGGTCCAGTCTCATTCTGCATGTGGTTGTCCAGTTTTCCCAGCACCATTTATTGAAGAGACTCTCTTTTTTCCATGGATATTCTTCCCTGCTTTGTCAAAGATTAGTTGACTATAGAATTGAGGGTCCATTTCTGTGCTCTCTATTCTGTTCCATTGATCTATGTGTCTGTTTTTGTGCCAGTACCATGCTGTCTTGATGATCACAGCTTTGTAATTTAGCTTATGCAAATGATATAACAGATAAAGGACTGATATCCAAGATCTATAAAGAACTTTTCAAACTCAACATCCAAAAAACAAAAAATCCAGTCAAGAAATGGGCAGAAGACATGAACAGACAGTTCTCCAAAGAAGATATACAAATGGCTAACAGACGTATGAAAAATGCTCCACATCACTAGCCATCAGGGAAGTGCAAATCAAAACCACAATGAGATACCACCTTACATTGGTTAGAATGACCAAAATTAACAAGACAGGAACAACAAATGTTGACAAGGATGTGGAGAATGGGGAACCTCTTACACTGCTGGTGGGAATGAAAGCTGGTATAGCCACTCTGGAAAACAGTATGGAGAGTCATCAAGACATTAAAAATAAAGCTACCTTATGACCCAGGAATTGCACTACTGGGTATTTACCCCAAAGATACAGATGTAGTGAAAAGAAGGGCCACATGCACCCCAATGTTCATAGCAGCAATGTCCACAATAGCCAAACTATGGAAGGAGCCCAGATGTCCTTCAACAGATGAATGGATAAAGGAGATGTGGTTCATATATACAGTGGAATATTACTCAGCCATCAGAAAGATTGAATAGCTACCATTTGCATCGACATGGATGGAACTGGAGGGTATTATGCTAAGTGAAATAAGTCAAGCAGAGAAAGACAATTATCATATGGTTTCACTCATATGTGGAATATAAGGAATAGCTCGGAGGACCATCGAGGAAGGGAGGAAAAACTGAATGGGAAGAAATCAGAGAGGGAGACAAACCATGAGAGACTCTGGACTCTGAGAAACAAATTGAGGGTTGCAGAAGGCAGGGGGGGATGGGGTAACTGGATGATGGGCATTAAGGAGGGCACGTGATCTGATGAGCACTGGGTGTTATAAGCAACTAATGAATCATTGAACACTATATCAAAAAGGCGTTGAATTATATACTTTAAATGATGCACTATATGTTTGCTAATTGAACTTAATAAAAAAATTAGGAAATTTTGTATACAAAAAGACACCAGAAAGAGAGTGAGAAGACAGATTACAGAATGGGAGAAAATATTTTCAAATCATATATCTGATAAGGCACTTGTATCTAGAATCTATAAAGAACTCTTAAAACTCAGTGATAAAAAGACAATTCAATTATGCACGGGATTAATTAATTAAACAAAGGATCTGAATAGACATTTCTCCAAAGAAGAGCTACAAATGGCCAATAAGAACATGAAAGATACTCAACATCCCCATACATCAACGTTATGCAAATCAAAATCAAAATGAAATGCTACTTCACACCTAGTAGGATGGCCATGATCAAAACAATGGAAAATAATAAGTTTCACTGAGAAAATGAAGAAATTGTAATTCTCATATACTGCTGGTGGGAACTACTTTGAAACCACTTGGCAGTTCCTCAAAAAATTAAACAGAATTACCATATGACCCAACAATTTCACTGGTGGGTATATATATAAGAGAAATGAAAACATACATCCACACAAAATGTGTAAACAAATGTTCATAGCAACATTATTCAGAATTGTCCAAAGGTGAAACAACCCAAATTTCTACCAACTGATGAATGGATAGGTTAAATGGGGATATACCCATACAATGGAGTATTGCTCTGCTATGGAAAAGGAATGAAGTAATGATACATACTATAACATGGATGAACCTTGAAATGTTATGCTAAATGCCAGTCACAAAAGATCATATATTATACAACTCCATTTATACAAAATGTCCAGAATGTATATATGGCAACAGAAAAGTATAATAGTAGTTGCTTAGGGCTGGTGCATGGGAGCATAAAAGAGTGATAGCTAAGGGGTACTAGGTTTCTTTTTAAAGTGATAAAACCTAAAACTGATTCTGGTGATGGTGGCACAACTGTTTGAACATACCAAGAGGCATTGAATTATATACTTTAAATGGATGAATTGTATAGTATGTGAATTAGTAGCACAGTTTTACACATCTTAAATAGTTAAGAAGTAGATAAACACTATAATAAATATGGCATTTTACCCTGAATAAGACTCAAAGTTGCTTGTGGAAATGGTTGTTGGCAGTGTTGGCAGTGTTGGCAGCTTATGAGTCAGGGTGAAGTGGTGGAAGGGAGGTTATCTGAAATCAGATGGAATGAGAAGCTGTTACACCAAATATCATGGATATGGCTCATAAAACAGATGGTGAAGCAAGGTGGCTGCTAGGTGTTGGAAGTGTTTGGGCCCTTGTGCTTTTTTTTTTTTTTT
>NC_138375.1:131952201-131967640 GCF_054177405.1 Leptonychotes weddellii | reverse complement strand
AGCGAAATAAGTCAAACAGAGAAAGACATGTATCATATGACCTCACTGATATGACAAATTCTTAATCTCAGGAAACAAACTGAGGGTTGCTGGAGTGGGGGGTGGGGTGGGAGGGATGGGTGACTGGGTGATAGACACTGGGGAGGATATGTACTCTGGTAAGCACTGTGAATTGTGCAAGACTGTTGAATCTCAGATCTGTACCTCTGAAACAAATAATGCAATATATGTTAAGAAAAAAAAAAAGAAGATAGCAGGAGGGGAAGAATGAAGGGGGGAAATCGGAGGGGTAGACGAATCATGAGAGACGATGGACTCTGAAAAACAAACTGAGGGTTCTGGAGGGGAGGCGGGTGGGAGGATGGGTTAGCCTGGTGATGGGTATTGAGGAGGGCACGTTCTGCATGGAGCAGTGGGTGTTATGCGCAAACGATGAATCATGGAACACTACATCAAAAACTAATGATGTAATGTATGGTGATTAACATAACAATAAAAAAATTAAAAAAAATTTTTTTTAAAGATTTATTTATTTGTAAGAGAGAGCGGGAGCACAAGCACAGGGAGTGGCAGAGGGAGAGAGAGAAGCAGGCTCCCCACTGCGCAGAGAGCCCGATGTGGGGCTCGATCCCAGGACCAGATTCTTAACCAACTGAGCCACCCAGGAGTCCCAAGAACAATGCATTTCTTTGCCTCTGAGTTACAATGTGTCCATGTGAAAACTTCTGCATAAAGCCTTGAAGGGATTTGATTAAGTAAATTAATAGAGCTTCAGATCATGGAATACCAGACAGCATTTAATAGGAGGTGATTGCTTTATTTGCACTTGTGTGGAGAGATACCCAAGAGATATGATTAAGTGAAAAAGAAAAAAAAGGAAATGACAGAGCAAACATAGTGTGAGAAAAAGGAAGGAAGGAAGGCAGGGAGACAGGTGGGGAGGACGAATAGATCCGACGACCTGCCAGTTCTGCCACTGTCTCATGGTCAGGATGCTGCCGCTCCAGCCCTAAGGGCCCACCTGGATGGAGGAAGGAAGATGCGCAGGTGGAGCCCCTCCCCCCTCGCATACCAGCAGCCCCGACCCCACCCTACAGACCAACCTGCCTGTTCATCCTCATTCCCTCTCACTGCACAGGGCATGGCCGTGACTTCATTTCCCCCTGAGATTGGCCCACATGGGGACAGTACTGGGGCTCAAGTACCTAATGGGCTATTGTGGGGGCCGTCTGTCTCTGGGGGGCCAATTTAGGAACAAAATCTTTTCAAGCGGTTCCATTTTGTTGGAAACGATGTGCTTCTGAGGACCCTGCATAATTGAAAACGTAGGTTTATCAAGGCTAATTTTTCCCTTAACCATGTGTGTATGTGTGCATGCGCGTGTGAGTGTATGTTTTCTTGGTGCCCACCTCTCTATGGCTCTTGTCGTGCGTGTCAACTTTTCATACTGTCTTTTCTCTCCTCCATGTCGTCTCTTTCACCTCAGACACATTCTGAGATTATAGCATGGCCTACTGCGGCTTCATAACATTGGCTTCATAACATTGTAGCACATGTGATTTCAAGCACTGATTCTTGTTTGCATCTCTCAGCTCTGGCACTAATGCTGCCCCCTGATGAATGTGGTACCGACTGTGGCACTTCTGTGGTATATGGCTTGCAGTGTGATCAGAATTTTAAAACAGCATAGTCATGGACTGAAAGAAAGAAAGAAAAAGAAAGGAAGGAAGAAAGAAAGAAAGAAAGAGAGAGAGAAAGAAAAAGAGAGAAAGAAAGAAAGAAGGAAGGAAAGAAAAAGAAAGAAAGAAAGAAAGAAAAAGAGAGAATGAAAGAAAGAAAAAAGAAAGGGAGAGAAAGAAAGAAAGAAGGAAGGAAAGAAAAAGGAAGGAAGAAAGAAAGAAAGAAAGAGAAAGAAGGAAAGAAAAAGGAAGGAAGAAAGAAAGAAGAAAGAAGAAAGAAAGGAAGAAGAAAGAAAGAGAGAGAGAAAGAAAGAGAGGGAGGGAGAGAAAGAAAGAAAGAAGGAAGGAAGGAAGGAAAGAAAAAGGAAGGAAGGAAGGAAGAAAGAAGAAAGAAGAAAGAAAGAGAGAGAGAAAAAAAGAAAGAAGGAAGGAAAGAAAAAGGAAGAAAGAAAGAGAAAGAGAGAAAGAAAGAGAGAGAAAGAAAGAAAGAAGGAAGGAAAAAAAAGGAAGGAAGAAAGAAAGAAAGAAAGAAAAAGAGAGAGAAAGAAAAAGAGAGAGAAAGAAAGAAAGAAGGAAAGAAAAAGAAAGAAAGAGAAAGAGAGAAAGAAAGAGAGAGAACGAAAGAAAAAGAAAGAGAGAGAAAGAAAGAAGGAAGGAAAGAAAAAGGAAGAAAGAAAGAGAAAGAAAAAAGAAAGAGAAAGAAGGAAAGAAAAAGGAAGGAAGGAAGAAAGAAAGAAGAAGAAAGAAAGAAAGAGAAAGAGAGAGAGAAAGAAAGAAAAAGAAATAAAGAAGGAAGGAAGGAAGGTAGGAAGGAAGGAAGAAAGAAAGAGAAAGAAAGAAAGAAAGAAAGAAAGAAAGAAAGAAAGAAAGAAAGAAAAAAAAACAATATCACACAGACCCCTTGCAGGTGACGATATGGGCTATAGCAGCCTGGGTTATAAGGTCCTAAGCAACTGCCGCAACAATTTGGTTACTGCCTCAAGGGCGCCATCGTGTGGCTGTGTTGTGCCATGTGGCCATGTGCCTAAGACCGGGTATCTCAAAATCACTGCCATTTGCTATGGCTTAGATGAAGCTAGAGAGTATTGTGCTAAGTGAAATAAGTCAGTCAGAGAAAGACAACATATGATTTCACTCATATGTGGAATTTAAGAAACAAAACAAGCAAGCAAAGGGGGAAGAAAAAGAGAGAGGAGGCAAACCAAGAAACAGACTCTTAATGATAGAGAACAAGCTTGGTTATCAGAGAGGGGTGGGGGATGGATGAAACAGGTGATGGGGATTAAGGAGAGCACTTTTGATGAGCACCAGATGATGTATGGAAATGTTGAATCTCTATATTGTACACCCGAAATTAATATTACACTGTATGTTAACCGACAGGAATTTAAATAAAAGCTTAAAAAAATAAATCCAGAAACAAACAAAAATCACTGCCCCAATAGTTTTTTTTTTTTAATTTAGAGGGATTCACATTATTTTCAAAAATTGTGCACAAAGTGACGCCTTATGGATGATATTTAGCATGCACTTTTTAAAAAGATTTATTTATTTTAGAGAAAGAGAACACGAGCAGAGGGAGGGGCAGATGGAGAGGAAGAGAGAGAGAGAATCCTGAAGCAGACTCCCTGCTGAGTGCGGAGCCCAATGAGGGGCTTGATCTCACAACCCTGAGATGATGACCTGAGCTGAATCAGGAGTCGGCCGCTCAATAACATGCACTTTCAGATTCACATAATTTATACCTATAGAGAAGAGCTCACCAGGAGAGATGAGATGAGCTATTTCAAGGAAGAGCTTTGTAGACACTGTGAGTTTAGAAGGTGCGTCTTTCCCCTTTCCGCCTGTGCCCAGAGCAGAAAAGCCCTCCTTGGAGAAGGTGACTGATCCAGCTATATTTACTGGGTACTGACAGGGAACTGACACTCCATGCTAAGGCTCCGTGCACTTATTTGTGTATTCATTCAAAAGTTACATCTTGCACTCCTACCATGTGACAGGAACTCAGGTACAGGGGTGAATGAGTAGGAGCTCCTTGCTCCTTTATAATCTATTGGCCTCACCACAGCTCTGCCAGGTAGGTACTACATTCATCTTCACTTTGCTTGGTGGGAACGGACTTGCTGCATAGCATTACTCTGTCGCTGGTTTGGAGATGCCTCTGCCATCCATGGTCCCAAGCTGAGACCATGTCTTGGGGAATGCATCATGCAATCAGGAAGGGCCACAGATGTGAGCAGTGCTGCCTGGCATGCCAGGAGATCGCCACACACCCCCACTGTCTGTGGCTTTTCTATGTACTTGCTCACTCAACAGGGACCCATCAGTCCTGTGTAAGGAGCTCTTCGAGACACATGTATGGATGACCTATCAGGGCTACTGAGTAGGAACCTTAAGTTGGAAGGGCCCTGAGAGGTGATGATGCAGCTTGCCCTCCAGCCCTGCACAGGACCCTCTGCTTCAGCTTCTATGTTTCAGTGACAGGGGCTCAGCCCTTGTAAACCAGCCAGTGCAACAAGTCAAGCTTCCTTTTATATTTGAAGAAAAACACAGAAGACCTACAAAGAAATGAATCTTCCATTCAGGAAATTAAATAAGACAGTTGTATCTTTACGCAAAATGCAAAATACTTAAAATACAGACATTGAGAAGCCTCCCCAGACCCTCAGGACTGTTAAGCTCTGTTACCTAGGATCTATTTTGAAGTTGCGTATGATCTAGGTCTGTTTCTGGGCTCTCTGCTGTATTCTATTGGTCTGTTCATCTATCTCTGTGCCAAACCATCCTAATTATCATGGCATAATCAGGAATAAATCCTGATGTCTGGGTATGGCAAATCACACCTCTTTATTTTGGGGGGAGTGTCTTGGTGATTCCAAATAAATTTTGTTTTCTTAAATATGTTTTCTTGGGGCACCTGGGTGGCTCAGTCTATTCAGCGTGGGACTCTTGGGTCATGAGATGGAACCTCATTGTAGGGCTCCATGCTCAGCGGGGAGTCTACTTGATGATTCTCTCCCTCTGCCCCTCCCCTCCCCGCTTGATCAAATAAATAAATCTTTTAAAAAAATTCTAAATATAGGTTTTCTTATTATATATGTTTGGCTAGGCAGACAGATGATGAGGTGACTGCCATTGGAAAGATCCCAGGAGGAGGGAACATGCTGCCACACAAAGGGGGCCACACAGAGAAGCACAGGGTCTGGCAGGAGGCTGAGGGAAATGCAGCAGCTGTGGGCAAGAGCCTTTACAATAGTTTCCACCGGTTTTTCTGGTGAGGCAGGGTCAGCAGATTTGGGATTGGCTAGTTTTGAGTAATTTCAGTGGGCTCTAGGGCGTAGGGGCTGCCCCTTAGATGTCTGGGTGATTAGGGCAGGTGACAGAGTGCAGAAAACCTATAAAGGAGGTGGTTGGGGGTGGAGGCTCTGGGTTATGAGGTTTGCATATGAAAGGTACACTTGCACTCCTGGGAGTTGTTGACTGTCTCTAGAAATTGGCTAACCCTGGGGCAGTCCCTCCTGGGTCAACAAAGCTCCAGATGTCAAAGCATCAGAGTGTGGAAAATAAAAGACATGATTAATACTGTATCCATTTGAAAATTTATTTTAAAATTTAGTTACAATGAAATTCTGTGATATATAGTTTTATCAATCTTGTCAAATGCATAGATGGGTGTATCATCTACCCTAACCTTGACACGCAATTCCATCACTCACCCAAATTCCTTCATGCTGTCCCACAGCCCCACCCCTGGCAGCCACTAGTCTAGTTTGCCTTTTTCAGAATATCATACAAATGCAATCATGCAATAGGTAGGTAGCCCCTAGAAGCGACTTCTTTTAATTAACATAATGCTTTTGAGATTCATCTAAGTTATTGTATCAGTAA
The DNA here is from genome assembly GCF_054177405.1 of Leptonychotes weddellii. Taxonomy (NCBI): domain Eukaryota; kingdom Metazoa; phylum Chordata; class Mammalia; order Carnivora; family Phocidae; genus Leptonychotes; species Leptonychotes weddellii. Next base: position 131,962,073 of record NC_138375.1, on the reverse strand, counting down.
TCCCTTCCTTTTTATTGAGGTAGAATTCACATAATGAAATTCACTATTTTAACCACTTTAAAGTATACTATTTAGTGGGACTTTGTACTTTATAATGTTGTGCAACCATCACCACCATCTAGTTCCATAACATTTTTATCTCTCCAAAAGGAGATGCTTTATATATAAAGCAGGCATCCGGATTTCCCCTGTCCTCATCCACTGGCAGCCACAAATTTGCTTTTGGTCTCTGTAATTTGCTTATTCTAGATATTTATATAGATAAAACCATGCAGTATATGCCTTTTGTGTCTGGCTTCTTTCACTTAGTATAGTTTTTGAGGTTCATCTATGTTGGAGCATGTATCAGTACTTCATTCCTTTTTGTGACTGAATAATATTTCATTGTATGGATAGACTGCATAATGCTCATTCATTCATCCTTTGATGGACATTTAGGGTGTGTTCACCTTTTGGCTAGATAGATAGAGCTGCTATGAACATGCGTGTACGTGTATGTGTTTGAATACCTGTTTTCAATTCTTTGTGCACATGCTTAGGAGTAGAATTGTTAGGTGATATGGTCATTCTAAGTTAATTTGTTAAGAAGCTGTCAAACGTTTCCTATAGCAGCTGCACCATTTTACATTCCTATCTGCAATGTATGAGGGCTCCAGTTTCTCCATGTGTTGCCAACAGTTGATATTTATTTTGTTGATTATGGCCATTCTAGTGGGTGTGAAGTGGTATTTCATTGTGGTTCTAATTTGCATTTCCCAAATAACTAATCACATTGAGCCTCTTTTCATGTGCTTATGGGTCATTTGTATATCTTCTTTGGAAAAATGTCTATTTCAAGTCCCTGTTCCATGTTTTAAATTGAGTAGTTTGTCTTTTTGCTATTGACTCATAGGAGCTCTTTATATATTTTGGGTACTAGAACCTTATCAGATATATGATTTGCAAATATTTTCTCCCATTCTGTGTTTTTTTTTTTGTCTCTTGATAGTGTACTTTATTTATTTATTTATTTTTACGATTTTATTTATTTATTTCACAGAGAAAGACACAGTGAGAAAGTGAACACAAGCAGGGGGAGTGGGAGAGGGAGAAGCAGGCTTCCCGCGGAGCAGGGAGCCCAATGCGGGGCTCGATCCCAGGACCCCCGGATCACGACCTGAGCCGAAGGCAGACGCTTAATGACTGAGCCACCCAGGCGCCCCGATAGTGTACTTTAAAACACAACAATTTTAAATCTTGATGAAGTCCAGTTTTTTTTCTTTGTCACATATGCTTTAGATGTCGTATCTAAGAAACCATAGTTAAATCCAGATTCATAAAGATTTACTACTATCTTTTATTCTATGAGTTTTATAGTTTTAACTCCTACATTTAGATTTTGATCCATTTTCAGTTAATTTTTATTTATGGTGTGAGGTAGGGATCTAATTTAATTCTTTTGCATGTTGGATATCCAGTTGTCTCAGTATCATTTATTGAAGAGACTATTTTTCCCCATTGAATTGTCTTGGGCACCCAGGTTGAAAATCAATTGACCATAGATGTATACATTTATTTCTGACTCTCAGTTCTATTTCATTTATCTCTGTATCTATCCTTATGCCAGCACCACAGTGTCTTGATCACTGTTGGTTTGTAGTAAGTTTTGAAATCAGGAAGTGTGAGTCTTTCAACTTTGTTTTTCTTTTCAGAGTATTTGGCTATTTAAGTTCCCTGGCAATTACATATGAATTTAGGATTGGCTTTGCTTTTCCATTTCTTTATTTTTTTTAAAAGATTTTATGTATTCATTTGAGAGAGAGAGAGGGAAACAGAGAAAGAGAGAGCACAAGCAGAGGGGGCGAGGCAGAGGGAAAAGCAGACCTCCCGCTGAGCCTGGAGCCCAACCCCAGGACCCGGAGATTATGACCAGAGCTGAAGGCAGATGTCCAACCATCTGAGCCAACCAGGCACCCCTGCTTTTCCATTTCTTAAAAAAACAAACAAACAAAAAAAGCTGCCATGGGATTTTGATAGTGATTTTATGGACTCTGTAGATTTCTTTGGGGAGTACTGAGATATTAGCAATATTAAATCTTCCAATTCATAAAAAAGGTCTTCCAATTCATGAACATGAAATGTCTTTTTATTTATTCAGGTCTTTAAATTCTTTAGCATGTTTTTTAGTTTTCAATGTATATGTCTTACACTTCTTAAATATTTTCCTATGTATTCCTTTTGATGCTGTTATAAATTGAATTGTTTTCTAAATTTCCTTTTTTGGATTGTTCATTGCAAGTGTATGGAAATACAACAGATTTTTATGTCTTGATCCTGTACCTGCAATTTTGCTTAATTCATTTATTAGCTCCAATAGCATTTTTGTGTGTGTGTGTGTGTTTTTATGGATTCTCTAGTAGTTTTTATAATAGGGTCATATCACCTTCAAATAGAGATAATTTTAGTTCTTTTTCTTTTTTTCCCCTAACTTGAATGCTTTTATTTCTTTCTCTGTTCTAACTGTTCTGGCTATAACTTCCAGTACTGTGTTGAGTAGCAGTGGTGAGAGTGGGCATCCTTATCATATTTCTGATCCTAGGAGGCAAATTTTCAGCTTTTCATCATTAAGTACAATGTTGGCTGTTTGTTTTTTGTAGATGCCTTTTATCATGATGAGGAAGACCCCTTCTATTCCTAGCTTGTTGCATGTTTTTATCATGAAAATTTCTTAGATTTTGTCAAATGTTTTCCTTCATCAGTTGAGATGATTATAGTTTTTCTTTCATTCTATCAATGTGGTACACATTGATTTTTGAATGTTGAACCACCCTTGCTTTCTTTCCTGGGATAAATCCCACCTGGTCATTGTGTATAATCCTTGTAGTATGGTTTGATCATATTTTGTGGAGGATTTTGGATTTGGATTTCTGGATATTGTTTGATGATATTTTGTGGAGGATTTTGTATTTATGTTCACAAGGGGTACTGCTCTGTAGTTTTCTTGTGGTGTCTTTATCTGGTTTTGCTATCAGGGTAATGCTGACTTCATAGAACGAGTTAGGAATCTTCCCTCTTCTTCTATATTTGGGAAGAGTTTGAGAAGAATTTGGTGTTAATGCCTCCATAAATGTTTGGTAGTATTGACTACTGAAAACATCTGATCTTGGGCTTCTTTTTGTTGGGAAGTTTTGATTACTGATTCAAACTTATTACTTCTTATAGGTCTGTTTAGCTTTTTTATTTCTTCTTGAGTCAATTTAAATAGTTTTTCTGTTTCCAGGAATTTGTTTCATCTATGTATTGAATTGTTGGCATACAATTTTTCATAGCATTATATTATAATCCTTTTTATTTGTGTAAGTTTGGTTGTAATGTCTTTACTTTTATTTATTTTTAAAAAAGATTTTATTTATTTATTTGAGAGAGAGAGCACACAGAAGGAGAGGGAGAGGGAGAATCAGACTCTCCACTGAGCAGGGAGCCCAATGCAGGGCTCGATCCCAGGACCCTGGGATCATGACCTGAGCCGAAGGCAGATGCTTACCGACTGAGCCACCCAGGCACCCCTCTACTTTTATTTCTGATTGTAGTAATTTAAGTCTTCTTTTTTCTTGGTCACTGTAGCTAAGGATTTGTCAATAGTGTTGATCTTTTAAAAGAAACAACTTTTAGTTCTGTTAGGTTTCTCCATTGTTTTCTATTCTCTCTGTTTTTTGTGTCTCACTCTGATCTTTCTTGTTTTCTCCCTTCTGTTAGTTTTGGATTCATTTGCTTTTCTTTTTCTAGTTTCTTAAGGTGGTAAGTTAGGTAATTGATTTGAGATTTTTCTTTTTATTAATGTAGGTGTTTATAGCTCTACACTTCTCTCTGGACACTGCTTTCAGTGCATTCCATGTTTTGGTATGTTGTATTATTTTCATTTTTTCAATTTCCATGTATTTGTGAATTTTCCAGTTTTCCTTTTCTTATTGATTTCTAAATTCATGCCATTGTGTTTGGTGAAATTATTTTGTATGACTTCAATCTTCTTAAATTTATTGAGACTTATTTTATGGCCTCACGTATGGTGTAATCTGGAGGATGTTTTATGTGCACTTGAGAAGAATGTGTATTCTGCTGTTTTGGTTGAAGTGTCTGGTGTTTGTCTGCTAGGTCTCATTGGTCAAGTCCTCCATTTCCTTATTGATCTTATGTCTGAATTTTCCATCCATTATTGATGTTGGGGTAGAGAAATCTCTAACTATTTTTGTATAACTATCTATTTCTCCCTTCAATTTTGTCAATTTTGGTCTCATATATTTTGGGGCTCTTTTAGGTACATATATTTGTTATTGTTATATGAAATCTCTAGAGATTTTCCTTTTCATCAACATTAAATGTCCTTCTTTATCTCTTATAACAATTTTGACTTAAAAGGTTTTTATTTTGTTTGTTTATGAGATGCAGATAAAACAGTGTTTAGAGAGAAATTTATAGCTTGAAACACTTATTAGGAAAAGAAGAAAGATCTCAAATCAATAATCTAAACTTCCACCTTAAGAAACTAGAAAAAGAAGAGGAAACTGAACTCAAAGTCAGCAGAAAGAATGAAAGAAAAGATTATAGTGGGAATAAGCTGGATAGGAAACAGAAAAAAATAGAGAAAATTAATGAAACCAAAAGCCAGTTCTTGAAAACATGAAAAAAATTGACAAAACTTAGCCAGGTTAACCCAGAAAAATGAGAGAAGATACAAACTGGCAAAATCAGGAACGAAAAAGAGAAATAACTGCCGACCTTACAGAAAGCAAAAGAATTTTATGGGAATACTATAAACTTTATGCTAACAAATTAGACTCCTAAGATCTAATGGAAAATTCCTAGAAAGACACAAATTTACCAAAACTGAATTCAGCAACAACATGGGCAGACCCAGAGGGCATTACACTAAGTGAAATAAGTCAGAGCATGACAAATACCATATGATTTCACATCTATGTGGAATCTAAAAAAACAAGACAAATGAACAAACAAACAAAAAGACTCTTAAATACAGAGAACAGATGGATGGTTGCAGAGAGGAGGTGGTGGTGGTGGATGGGTGAACTAAATAAAGGAAATTAAGAGTACATTTATATAATGAGCATGTTGACTCACTATATTGTACACCTGAAACTAATATAACACTGTATGTTAATTATACTTCAATAAAAAATTGGCAAGAAAAAATAAAGTGCAAAGCCAAAAAAAAAAAAAAACCAAAGCTGAATCCTGAAGAAATAGAAAACCTAAATCTACCTGTAAGAAGTAAATATTTATAGCAATTAAAAATCTTCCCAAAGTAGTGAATGTGGTTACTAAAGGATAGAAATCAGAGGGCCTGTGGTGATGCTGGAGTCCTGAGTCTTGTGTTGATGGTTATGTGAATCTACATGTGATAAAATTGCATAGTGCTGCACATACCTGTGCAAGAGCATACACCCATAAATGAGTGCATGTAAAATGGTGAAGTCTGAGTAGGCTCTGTGCACTGTACCAATGTCAATCTCCTGGCTTTAATAGTGTACTATACTTATTCAAGTATTACCATTTGGGGAAACTGGTACACAGGATCCCCCGTACACTTTTTTTTTTTTTGCAACTTCCTTTGAATGTATTATTATTTGAAAACAAAAAGTTTTTAAAAAGTTCCCATAATAAAAAGGCCCAGGCCTAGATGGATATACTGTGAATTATTTCAGTAATTTAAGTAAGAAATAATGTCAGTCCTTCATAAATTTACCCAGAAAATAGAGGAGAAGGGAACAATTCCCAACTCATTCTATGAAGCCATGATTATCTTGATTCCAAATTTAGATAGATATTACAAGAAACAAAAACTATAGACCAATATCTTTCATGAATGTAGACACAAGAAAACCTCAACAAAATATAAGCAAACCTTGTCTGACCAAATAAAGTTGATTACATGCCATGACTAAATAGGATTTATCTCAGGAAGACAAAGTTGGCTTAATATCTGAAACTCAGTGAATATAATCCATAATATTAATAAAGGACAAATACCATAAGATCATCTCAGTAGACGCATAAAAATGTTTCACAAAATCCACCATCCATTCATAATAAAATTCTTTTTATTAACTAGAAATAGAAGGGAATTTCCTCAACATAATAAAGGGTATTTGCAAAATACCTACAGCTGACAACATTCTTAGTGGTCTTAGTGGTGAAAGGTTAAATACTTCCCCCAAAGTCAGAAACAAAAGAAGAGAGTTTATCCTCACCACTTCTACTCAACAACACACTGGACATTTTATCCAGTGCAATTAGGGAGAGAAAGAGAGTATTCAGATTGGAAAATAAGTAAAACTATCTTTATTCAAAACAAGCTTCTCTATATAGCAAATTCTAGGACACACACACACGTACACACACACACGCTTCTACAACAAAAATAGGAGTTCAAGAGGGTTTCAGGATAGATGAATATACAAAAATTAGTTGCATTTCTATAAAGAAGCAGTGAATAGTCTGAAAATGAAATTAAGGAAAACAATTCTACTCACATAAGTAGCAGAAAGAATAAATTACTTAGGGATAAATTTAACAAAAGATATGTAAGATTTGTACACTGAAGTCTACGAAACTTTTGTGCCAGAAGCTAAAGAAGCCATAAATAGATGGAAAGATATCCCATGTTTATGGTTTAGAGACTTAATAGTTTTAAGATGGCAATATTCCCAAGTTGATCTCCTGATTCATGCAATCCCTAATAAATCCCAGCTGGCCTTTTTTCAGAAATTGACAAGCTCATCCTTAAATTCATATGGTCATGCAAAGAACTAAGAATAGCCAAAATAATCTTAAAAAAACCCAATAAAGTTGGAGGACATCTAATTCCCTATTTTATTTTATTATTTTATTTTAATTTAATTTAGTTATTTAATTTCATCATGATAAATGTACTCTTTAATCCCCATCCCCTATCTCCCCCACCCCCTCACCCACCTCCCTCTGGTAACCATCAGTTTGTTCTCTTTAGTTAAGACTGTTTCTTGGTTTGTCTCTCTCTTGTATTTCCTTTGCTCATTTGTTTTGTTTCTTAAATCTCACATATGAGTGAGATCATATGGTATTTGTCTTTCTCTGACTTATTTCTCACTCCTAGCTCTATCCATGTTGTTGCAAATGGGAGAATTTCACTCTTTTTATGGTTTAATAATATTCCATTGTGTATGTGTATATATAAAATACATCTTTTTTATCCATTCATCTATGGACACTTGGGCTGCTTCCATAGTTTGGCTATTGTAAGTAATGCTGCTATAAAATTGGGGTGCATGTAACCCTTTGAATTCATGTTTTTGTACTTTTTTGAATAAATACCCAGTAGAGTGATTCCTGGGTCATAGGGTATTTCTATTTTTAACTTTTTGAGGAATCTCCATACTGTTTTCCACAATGGCTGCACCAGTTTGCATTCCCACCAACAGTGCAAGAGGGATCCTTTTTCTCCACATCCTTGCCAACACTTGTTGTTTCTTGTGTTTTTGACTTTAGCCATTGTGACAGGTGTGAGGTGATAGCTCATTGTAATTTTGATTTGCATTTCCCTGATGATGAGTAATGTTGAGCATCTTTTCATGTGTCTGTTGGCCATCTGTATGTCTTCTTTGGAGAAATATCTGTTCATGTCATCTGCCCATTTTAATTGGATAATTTATATTTTGGGTGTTGAATTATATCAATTCTTTTTGTTTTGGATACTAACCCTTATTGGATATGTCATTTGCAAATATCTTCTCCCATTCAGTAGGTTGCCTTTTAGTTTTGTTGATTGTTTACTTTGCTGTGCAGAAGTAAACAATCTCCATACTGTTGGAGTATCTCCATACTATTTTAATGTAGTCCTAATAGTTTATTTTTGCTTTTATTTCCCTTGCCTGAGTGGACATATCTAGAAAAATGTCACTATGGCTGATGTCAGAGAGCTTACTGCCTGTGTTCTCTTCAAGGATTTTTGTGGTTTCAGGTCTCACATTTAGGCCTTTAATCCATTTTGAGTTTATTTTTGTATGTGACATAAGAAAGTGGTCCAGTTTCATTCTTTTGTTTGTTGCTGTCCAGTTTTCCCAACGCCATTTGTTGAAGAGACAGTCTTGGATATTTTTTCCTCCTTTGTCAAAGATAAATTGGCCAAATAATTGTGGGTTTTTTCTGGGTTTCTGTTCTATTCCATTGATCTATGTGTCTATTTTTGTGCCACTACCTGTGGGAATTCATAGTACCTGGATAGATAAAACCTGACTTGTGTATGCCTCCCTAGATGAGACTAATTGGAAAGCAAAGGAAGAGTGCCCAGAATGTTGGGCCTCCTCTGAATTTTCTTGGCTGAATGTGGCCAGATTCTTACTGTGGCTCAAGGATCTCATCCAGGGAGTAAATGCTTAAATGCAGGCCCCTGTAGGGGTCACATACTTCAGGAACTCCTTGCCTTGCTCATGGTCTATTAATTAAACTCACAATAAAAACAGAGACAGAGCTTGGCTCGAGGCCTTTCGACACCAGAGCATTTCGCCCTCAGGCCTCTCCTTTCTCCTACTAAGGTGTTGAGAAAAATCCTTCCATTCATCTGTCTCAGGGTTTGCTGGCCAAACACAACAACTACCATACTGTTTTAATTACTACTGCTTTGTAATATAACTTGAAATCTGGAATTGTGATACCTCCAGTTTTGTTTTTATTTTTCAAGATTGCTTGCCATTTGGGGTCTTTTATACTTCCCAGTTTCAAAACTACAAGGCTACAGTAATCAAGATAGTTTGATAGTGGTATAAGAAAAGATACACAGGCTTGTGGAATAGAATTGAGAAGCCCAGAAATAAACCCTTACATTTATAGTTAATTGATTTTGAACAAAGGTGCCAACACAATTCAGTGGGGTAAAGGATAGTCTTTTCAATAAATGATGCTAGTACACTTGGATAGCCACATGCAAAAAGATGAATTTGGCCAATTACCTCACATAATACACAACATTTAATTCAAATGGATCATATAACTACATGTAAGAGCTAAAACTACAAAATTCCTAGATAAAAAACAAAAACAAAAACACAAGAGGAAACCTTTGAAACCTTGTATGTAGGAAAAATCCTCTCTCTCCTGTGTGTTTCTCCATTACTCTCACGTGACTACACAGTCACACTTCTGACTTCTGATGTGTGTGGGTTTTCCCAACACCAAGCAATTCTGTGACTCCATCTGGGTTTCCTATAATTTAATTCTAATTCTGACACTTCCGATCTGGAGATAGAGTCAAGTCCCACAGGTTAAGGGCTCAGTCCCCCAAGACCACCCCCACTTTAGATGCTAATTACAAATAGTAGGTCCCCAGATTACCCACAACATTTGTCCAACTTGGCTATAAATAACAGGTTCTCATCACCTCCTTCCTCTTTGATTTGATTATTTGCTAGAACAGCTCACAGAACTCAGTGAAACACTAATGTTTACTGGCTTATTATATAATAAAGGATATTCTAAAGGATAAGGATGAACTGCCCGATAAAGTGATACACTGGGCAAGGTCTGGAAGCGTCCTGAGAGCAGAAGCTTCTGTCCTCATAGAGTTGGATCACATCACTCTCCTGGTATGTGGATGTGTTCACTGACCTCGAAGCTCTCCAAACCCCCACTATAGTCATTTTATGGAGTTTTCCTTACACAGGCATGATAAATTATTAACTCAATTTCCAGCTCCTCTCCCCTCTCTAGAGAAATATGAACTTGAGAAATTCTCCTGGTGAAGTCTCAGATGGGTATGAGGAACCTGTTATTGGAAACTGGAAGAATGCCAATCCTCACTATAAAGTGACAAAGAACTTGGCCAAATTGTGTTCCTATGTGTT